>NC_134691.1:227399889-227740205 GCF_050947455.1 Rhinoderma darwinii
AGTAAAACAATACCCCACATGTGGTAATAAATGGCTGTTTGGACACACGGCAGGGCTTAGAAGGGTAAGTGCACCATTTGGCTTTTGAAGCTCAAATTTAGCAGGAATGGTTTTCGGAGGCCATGTCGCATTTGCAAAGCCCCTGAGGGACCAAAACAGTGGAAACCGCCCACAAGTGGCCCCATTTTGGAAACTACACCCCTTGAGGAAATTATCTATGGGTATAGTTAGCATTTTTACGCTGCAGGTCTTTTGCAGAAATTATTGGAAGTAGGCCATAAAAATGAAAATCTACATTCTTTCAAAGAAAATGTAGGTTTAGCAAATTTTTTCTCATTTCCACAAGGACTAAAGAAGAAAAAGCACTGCAAAATTTCTAAATCAATTTCTCCCGAGTAAAACAATACCCCACATGTGGTAATAAATGGCTCTTTGGACCCACGGCAGCGCTTAGAAGGGAAAGAGCGCCATTTGGAGGCCATGTCACATTTGCAGAGCCCCTGAGGGGAAAAAACAATGAAAATGCCCAAAAAGTGGCTCCATTTAGGAAACTACACCCCTTGAGGAATTCATGTAGGTGTGTAGTTAGCATTTTGACCCCACAAGTGTTTTATAGAATTTATTAGCATTGGGCAGTGAAAATAAAAACAATCCTTTTTCTTCAATAAGATGTAGCTTAACGCTCAAAATTTTTCATTTTATCAACAAATAAAGGAAAAAAAGGAACCCCAACATTTGTAAAGCAACTTCTCCCGAGTACGGCAATACCCCATATGTGGTCATAAACTGCTGTTTGGGCACATGGCAATGAACAGAAGAGAAGGAGTGGCATTTGGCTTTTGGAGCACAGATTTTTCTGGATTGGTTTCTTGACACCATGTCGCTTTTGCAAAGTCCCTAAGGTACCAGTACAGTGGAAACTACCCAAAAAGGACTCCATTTGTGATACTACACCCCTTGAGGAATTAATCTAGGGGTTTAGTGAGCATTTTGACCCCACAGCTGTTTCATAGATTTTATTTGAATTGGGCAGTGAAAATAAAAATAAAATATTTTTTTTCCAACAAGACGTAGCTTTAGTGCAAAATTTTTCATTTTCTTAAAAAATAAAGCAGAAAAAGAGACAAAACATTTGTTAAACAATTTCTCCCGAGTATGCCAATACCCCATATGTGGTTATAAACTAATTTTTTGGCACACGGCAGGGCTCAGAAGGGAAGGAGTGACATTTGGCTTTCGGAATACAGATTTTTCTGGATTGGTTTCTGGTCGCTATGTCGCATTTGCAAAACCCCTGTGGGACCAAAACAGCGGAAACCCCTCAAAAGTGACCCCCATTTTGGAAACTACACCCTTAAGGTATTCACCTAAGGGACTAGTGAGCATGTTAACCCTGCAGGTGTTTTGCATAAATTAGTGTGCACTCGATATTGCAGAGTGAAAATATAATTTTTTTCCATAGATATGCCAATACGTGGTGCCCAGCTTGTGCCACCATGACAAGACAGCTCTCTAATTATTATGCTGTGTTTCCCAGGTTTTAGAATCACCCTACATGGGGCCCTAATCTCTTGCCTGGACATTCGACCAGGCTCAGGAGTGAGAGAATACCATGCAAAATTGAAGCCTAATTTAGCGATTTACACAGAATTGGCTCACAATTGCAGAGGCTCAGATGGGAAATAATAAAAGAAACCCCCCAGAAGTGACCGCATTTTAGAAACTACACCCCTCAAGGAATTTATTAAGGGGTGTAGTGAGCATTTTCACCCCACAGGTCTTTTCCATAAATAAATGCGCTGCGTATGGTGCAATGTAAAAATTACAAATTTTCCCCAGAATTGCCAATTCAGTGGCAAGTATGTCATGCCCAGCTTATGCCACTGTAGACACACACCCAAAAAATTGTTAAAAGGGTTCTCCCGGGTATGGCGGTGCCATATATGTGGAAGTAAACTGCTGTTTGGGCACGCTGTAGGGCTCAGATGGGTGGGAGCGCCATTTGGCTTTTGAAGCGTAGATTTTGCTTGGTAGTAGATTTGTTCGAGTATTACTGGTCTTTCCGTTTATAATGTGGGGGCATATGTAAGCTGCGCAGAGTACATCAGGGGCATAGTCAGGGGGTATAATAATGGGGTAAACAATAAAATAATCCATAGATGTGTGTTACGCTGTGAAGCAATAATTTCTGCACAGGCCGGTGTCGGACTGATAAACGGTGTCTTTACTTATCCCCCTGTTTGGTCCACACTCCGCACCTTTGCAGTTTGGGGAATTTTGCTAGGAAGTGTTATCCTGGTATAATACGGGCGCCCTCGCATCTAGCAGATATGTTTGGTCCCCCCTTCCTGGTTCCCTAATTTTAGGGCCCCGATAAATCGCCTCTTGAAACAGACTAAATATTTCCCTCTGATCTGCACAACCGCATATTTTTTATTTCCTGACTTATGACTTATTTCCTTAACTAATTTTATTTTTTCATAGACGTAGTGGCATGAGGGCTGTTTTTTGCGGGACGAGCTGTAGTTATTATTGGTAACATTTTGGGGTACATGCGACTTTTTGATCACTTTTTATCCTATTTTTGAGAGGCAAGGTGACCAAAAAACAGCAATTCTGGCATAGATTTTTTAGGGTTTTTTTTATACAGCATTCACCATGCGTTATAAATTACATGTTAACTTTAGAAGTTAGTGACCATGTTGCGGGTCAGTCCGGCGATAAATATTTGATAGCACTTTTTTATGTTTTACAACTTTTTGCACAATAAAATTACATTTGTAAAAAGAATGTATTTTGTCTGTCGCCATGTTGTGAGAACCATAACTTTTTAATTTTTTCATCGACGCAGCTGTATGAGGGCTTGTTTTTTGCGAGACAAGCTATGGTTTTTATAGGCACCATTTTTGGATACATGCGACTTTTTGATCACTTTTTTTTTTTAACCCCTTAAGGACGCAGCCACTTTTGGACCAAATGACACAGCCTCATTTTTTTAATCTGACATGTGTCACTTTATGTGGTGATAACTTCAGAATTCTTTTAACTAGCCAAACGATTCTGAGATTGTTTTCTCGTGACATATTGTACTTTATGTTAGTAAAATGTTAGTAAAAAAATTTGGTCGATAAATTCAATATTTATTTGTGAAAAACACCAAAATGTAGAGAAAATTTGCAAAAATTTGCATTATTCTAAATTCAAATGTATCTGCTTGTAAGACAGATAGTTATACCACACAAAATAGTGACTAGTTAACATTTCCCATATGTCTACTTTATGTTTGCATCATTTTTTGAACATCCTTTTATTTTTCTAGGACGTTACAAGGCTTATAAGTTTAGCAGCAATTTCTCATATTTTCAAGAAAATTTCAAAAGGCTATTTTTACAGGTACCAGTTTAGTTCTGATGTGGCTTTGAGGGCCTTATATATTAGGAACCCCCACAAATCACCCAATTTTAAAAACTGCTCCCCTTAAAGTATTCAAAACAGCATTTAAAACGTTTCTTAACCCTTTATGTGTGTCACAGGAATTAAAGCGAAGTGGAAGGGAAATTTGTAAATTTCATTTTTTTTGCAGAAATTCCATTTTTTCCTGTAATACTGAAGGTTTTTACAAGAGAAACACAGCTGAATATTTATTGCCCTGATTCTACAGTTTTTAGAAATATCCCACATGTGGCCCTAGTGTGCTATGGGCCTGAAACAAAAGCCCCAGAAGCAAAGGAGCACCTAATGGATTTTTCGGCCTTCCTCTTCTTAAATTATATTTCAGGCACCATGTCAGGTTAGAAGAGGTCTTGTGGTGCAAAAACAAAGGAAACCCCCCAAAAGTGACTCCATTTGAGAAACTACACCTGTAGAGGAATTCATCTAGTGGTGTCGTGATTATTTTGACCACACAGGTATTTCATAGATTTCATTAGAATTGGGCAGTGAAAATGAGAAATTACATTATTTTCCACTAAGATGTAGCTTTAGGTCAAAAATTTTCATGTTCTCATCAAATAAAGGAGAAAAAGCACCGTAACATTTGCAAAGCAACTTCTCCAGAGTACGGAAATACCCCATATGTGGTAAAAAACCACTGTATGAATACACATCAGGGCTCAGAAGGGAAGGAGCGCCATTTGGCGAGCAGATTTTGCTGGATTGGTTTTTCTGCACCATGTCGCTTTTGCAAAGCCCCTTAGGTACCAGTACAGTGGAAACTCCCCAAAAGTGACTCCATTTGGCAAACTACACCCATTGAGGAATTCATCTAGGGGGTAGTGAGCATTTTGACCCAACAGGTGTCTCATAGATTTTATTACAAATGGGCAGTGAAAATGAAAAATTACATTATTTTCCAATAAGACATAGCGTTAGTTCAAAAAAACTCCGTAACATTTGTAAAGCATTCTCTCCAGAGTAGGGGAATACCCCCACACGTGGTCATAAACTGCTATTTGGACACACAGCAAGGCTCTAAAGGGAAGGAGCGCCATTTAGTATTTGGAGTGAAGATTTTATAAGATTCGTTTTTTGACACCATGTTGCATTGAGCTATAGTACCAGTACAGTGGTACTCCAGAAAAATTACCCCATTTTGGAAACTCGATCCCTCAAAGAATTTATCTAGGGTTGTAGTGAGCATTTTGACCGCACAAGTGTTTTGCAAAAATGAGTAAACAATAGATGTTGCAGATTGAAAATTGCTGTTTTCCACAGATATGCCATTTCAGTGCCCAATGTGTTGTACCCAGCTTGTACCACTATAGATACACACCCCATAAATTGTTAAGCGGGTTCTCCAGAATACAGTAATACCCCATATGTGGTCATAAATTGCCGTTTGGGTACATTGCCAGGCTCAGTTGTACCACCATTTGGCTTTTGAAGCGCAGATTTTGCTTGGTGTTTTACTGGTATTTCAGCTTATAATGTGGGGGCATATGTAAGCTGGGCAGAGTACATCAGGGTATATGTAAACTGGGCAGAGTACATCAAGGGCATATGTAAGCTCGGTGCAGCAGGTCATACATAATAGGATGATGTAATAATGGGGTGAAAGAATAATCCATGGATTGGTGTGGTATGCTTTGAACCAATCCTTTATGCACAGGCCGGGTATATACAAAATATCTGCGCTCCAGTGTTGCCTTATATTTGACTTCTTCACTAGCCCTATAAGCCGCACAAGACCCTAAAGTTTCCTCATCTCCGCTTCATCTACAGGGTCTACCTGTGGGGTCCAGCAAATGACGATGTGGGGTATTTAGTGAAATTCTACTGGACCTAAAAAATTAGTCTGGGCCGTCATTTTGCATCATTGCGTTTTGAGTCATAACGTGTTATTTTTCTGTTGACGGAGCTGTGTGAGGGCTTGTTTTTTGTGGAACGAGCTGTAATTTTTATTGGTTCCATTTTGGGGTACATGCGATTTTTTTTATCACTATTTATTCAATTGTTTGGGAGATGAGGAAACCAAAAAACAGCCATTCTAGCACGTTTTTTTTTTGTTTTTTTTACAGTGTTCACCGTGCAGTATAAACAACATGTTAACTATATTCTGCGGGGCGATACAATTACAGCGACACCAAATTTATATCGTTTTTTTTACGTTTCACTACGTTCCTACAATAAAAATACTCTTTTCTAAAAAAAAATCATGTTTTAGTGTCGCCATTTTCTGACAGCCATAACTTTTTTATTTTTTAGTTGATATCGCTGCGGGAGGACTTGTTTTATGCGTGACGAACGGTATTGCTACCATTTTGCGTTACTTGCAACTTTATGATCACTTTTTATTCCATTTTTTTTGAGACAAGATGACCATAAAATAAAATGCTGTCATTGTTTTTTATTAAAAATGTTTGCGGTGTTCACCGTGCGGTAAAAATAATGTGACATTTTTATATATCAGGCAGTTCCGAATGCGGCGATACCTATTATGTATAGTTTTTTTTCATGTTTTCATTTTTTTCTAATAATAAATGAGTTGATCAGGGAAACAGGGCGATTTATTGTTTTTATTAGTTAAAACTTTTATTTATTTATTTTTCTTTCACATTTTTTTTTACTTTTTTCACTTTTTCTTTTACACTTACCTGGGGACATGAAGATCTGGTCTTCTGATCCCCGGTACAATACACCGCACTACTTATATAGTGCAGTGTATCGTAACTGTCATTCTTCAACTGACAGTTAGCCTATTAGGTCCTGCCTCGGGCAGGACCTAATAGGCTTCCGTACCTGGGCAACCAGGAAGCCTAGCACCAGCTTCCTGGTTGCCATAGCAACAATCGCCACCCGCGATCCATCGCGGGGGGGGGGGCCCGGGGGGGTACAGAGGGAGCTCCCTCCCTCTGTAAACCACTTCAATGCGGCGGACGTCATTGACAGCCGCATTGAAGGGGTTAAATGGCTGTGATCGGCGGTAACAGCCATCGCAGCCATTGCAGCGGGATGTCAGCTGTGTATAACTGCTGACAGCCGCTGAAGATAAAGCGCGCACAGCTCCTGTGCTCGCTTTATCTACAGGGCGTGACTGTACGCCCGAGTGTGGGAAAGCACTTTGTATTTGGACGTACAGTCACGCCAAAATGCGGGAAGGGGTTAAACAACTTTATATTGATTTTCCAAAATAGAAAAAAAAACAAATGTACGACAATATGCTGTACAGTACATTGAAACAATCATAAACATCGATACAATATCACGTACACTATACATAACAGTATGATAGAATTCCATGACCAAATTTATCAAAGCAATTTAACCTATGTAACAGAGTTAACAGCACCCCCCCCCCCTGACATCCAGATAATGCAATACCAAGGTTATATGAAGAGAAAGAGACAAAAAAAAAGAATAGGTACAGAAAAGCAAAATATTTATTTATTATTTATATATTTATTTATTTCAGTTACTTATATAGCGCCAACATATTACGCAGTGCTGTACAGAGGTCCTCTTTTTACTGTCCCCATTGGGGCTCACAATCTAAACTCCCTATTGGTATATTTTTGGGGTGTGGGAGGAAACCGGAGTACCCGGAGGAAACCCACGCAAACAAAGGGAGAACATACAAACTCCATGCAGATGTTGTCCTTGGTTGGATTTGAACATAGACTCAAATCACCCCCAAGACTACGCTACCCACAAATACTGCCTTAGTTACCCCTACAGAACTCCCAATGTCCCCGCCACAGCCCTCGTCAAGTACCAAAAAGTATAATAGAACGGTGTCATCAGCTCTTTCATCTCAGTGGGCTGGAAATGCTTACTTATAAAAGTTTTCCATTTTTTGAAAAACTTCGAGGAACAGGATTCCGCTGTTCGTTCAATTTCCAACCGATCCATATATATACATTTCTTCATTTGGGATATCACCTCAGTAATTGACGGTAGCTGTGGCTTAAGCCAAAGGGTAAGTAGGGATCTTTTATCAACTAAAAGGAAGGTGTGCATAGCGTCTGGAATGTTCTGGATGACAGGAAAGACATAGAATAGAAGAGGTAACGGCTCCATGGCAAGAGATATCCCCCATGTATCACTAATGACCTCCAAAATCTTCCTCCAATATGTAAATAATTTAGGGTAGGCCCACAACCCATGGAACAGATTTGTCTTGGGTGTATGACATCTTGGGCACGCTACCAGTCTATCAGGAAAATTAGGATGAGGGGGAATGTCAAAACCATATATAGCCCTATGAATGAATTTAAAGTGTGTTTCACGCCATTGTTCACAAACGACTGCTTTACGTACCCGTGCCCACCCCACTAAAATTTGCTGCGTAACACGGGACTACACCTTCTACTCTCCGGTACATGACATGTATAGCAGGATAGATTTGTTTCTTATTAGCCATCATCTACTTTCCTGGTCTCCGAAGTCTCAGATCGGAGCTATGATTTGGGCTGATCATGCGCCTGTCTTCCTGTCTCTTACCCTCCCAGACACTAGACGGCGGGAATGGCATTGGCGGTTGAACCCTCATCTTTTGAGGGACTCGGTTTGCCAAACGGCCATTAATAGCTCCATTTCTGAGTTTTTAGATCATCATGCAGTAGATCCCACCCCTCTACCTGTCCAGTGGGAGGCGTTGAAAAGTGTATTAAGAGGTATATTCATACAGCAAGGCTCGAGACTGAAAAGGGAAAGGGCTTTCAAGATAGAAAAGCTCCTGTCTCACATACAGACTCTAGAGACCACACATAAACAGTCCCAACGTCCCCAGACTTTGGCAGAGCTGCTGGAAACTCGAAAATCTTTGAGAGATTTACTAGACCAGGCACATGCGTCTTTCCGAGATCGGGCGCGGTGTTTCGCTTACGAACATTCCAATAAATGCGGTAGGGCGTTAGCTAGGTCACTACACCCACGGGCTCCTCACTCCTTTATCCCGGTGATCAAGACGACACAGGGCGAGCGCAAACATAATCCAGAGGACATTGTCAATACATTTCTGGAATATTATCAGTCCCTCTACAACCTCAAGGGGCCTTTAATAGACATGTCTCCAAGTGACCTCCAACAGAAGATTGATTCCTATGTCGCACACACGACTTTGCAGACTGAGACTGCCTCGATGGATGAGGCCTTCTCGGAATCGGAAATACATGCGATCATAAAATCAGCACCGTCGGGTAAAAGCCCGGGTCCTGATGGATTCCCAGGCGTCCTTTTACAAGACCTTTGTAACTAAGCTTCTTCCCTATATGACCAAGGTGTATAACGCTGTTACAACCACCATGCCATTCACTCCGCAAACGTTAGTGGCCACCATTATTGTGATTCCCAAACTGGGGAAGGATCCCTCTGTATGTCCTAATTACCGTCCAATCTCCCTGATAAATGTGGATGTTAAACATTACTCTAAGGCCATTGCAAATAGACTAGCCCCGCTCCTACCGCGGAGTATCCACGGAGATCAGACTGGATTTGTCCGTCATAGAGAGGCAAGGGACAACACCAATAAAACTACCCTCTTAATATCCTATGTCCTGAAAAAGTCCTTACCCATCTGATTAGTATCGGTTGATGCGGAAAAAGCTTTTGATCGGGTACATTGGGGGTTCCTGATATCGGCATTAATCCAGATAGGGCTTGGCCCCATCATGCTGGACAAGATACTGTCCCTATACCAGACACCAACTGCACGAGTGAGGGCCAATGGGGTACTTTCAACATCTTTCTCGATTACCAACGGCACTAGACAGGGATGTCCCCTGTCTGCCTTACTTTATGTCATCACGATGGAGCATCTAGCGGTGGCCATCCGCAACTCCCCTGATATCTCAGGGATAGGAATAGGCGGGGATTGTCATAAACTGGTGTTATATGCCGATGATCTTTTGCTCTTTGTGACGAACCCCGTGATTTCCTTACCGGTGCTCATTAGAGAATTCGAAACATTTGGCCAGGTCAGCAACTTTAAGGTAAACTATACGAAAACTGAAGCACTCAATATTTCTCTATATTTTGAGGTGCTGGAGCTTTTAAAGTCATCCTTCTCCTTTAAATGGCAGTCCAGGTCTATTAAATATTTGGGGGTTCAGATTCCTAGGGACCTAGTGGATCTTTATACTCTCAACTATCAGCCTTTACTTCAAATCACTCTCAAAAATGTACAATCGTATGATCGAGCACAACTCTCATGGTTTGGCCGCATAAACGCTATCAAAATGGACATCCTTCCTCGTCCTGGAAAGCGACTTTTGAAATCTATGCAATAGTGGAGGGTAGTCCGCTGGTGCCCACTCCTCAGATAGCTTTGCTATTCCTAATTCCTGGCCCTTTGCCGAGTATTAAGAAAGGCCTACTACGGCATTTCTTGACTGCGGCACAAACAGTTATTCCTAGACATTGGAAGTCTACTGTGCCGCCTTCTGTTGGCGAGTGGGTGGTGGAGATGGATTCTTTATGTCGAATGGAATCTCTGGTTTCAGAAGACAGTGATCACTTTGGTAGAGTTCTTTCTCTGTGGAGTGCATGGTCGTCCTTCAAATCTGGTCCACACTTTGCTAACTGGCTGGGCGGAACCCTCCCATAGTTGGGGTCTGTCAGGCGCGGCCTGGTACTATAGTGGCTTCCGTCTGGGGAAGGGGAAGCCTATTTTTCCTCCCCAGTCCATCCTCTCTTCTGTCCCCACTATGGGGTAGGACACAGGGAGTCTTTCCTGTGGTTCAGGTTCTTTAACTCTGGGCTTCTACTTCTTTTCTTGGCCCTTCCTCCCTTCTCCTTTCCTCTCTCTTTCTTCCTTCCTTCCTTTCGTGAGACCTGGAGAGCTGTCACACACTTTACACAGAGTCCCTAGTTCTAATCTTAAGATGTGACGTTACTGGGTATAATTCTTACTTATCATATGCTATGTGAATTTCTTTGATACTGTATGTGGGAAATATGATGGAGCATACTAATGTCTTACCTATGAGTAATGCTGATAATAATGATATGTATGTATTCTGAGCTGTTTTCTTTAGCTTGTTTTCTTGTGTATATGTTAACATTTTTAATAAAAACATAGTTTATGAAAAAAAAAAAATTTGCTGCGTAAGATCTTGTTGAGGAATTTCCCTATTCCACGCTTTAAACATTGTGGAAGTGGTTGCCTTGGCCAGTGTTTCTCTCAGTGTGCAGTAGAGAAAGGACAAAGAAGATTTAACTGGTGGGGTCATAATTATGGTATCTAAGAGATTCCTAAAGCATTCAGGAGCAATATTAAGTAGATTCGACCTCAAAAAGGACATTAACTGGAAATAATCTAAATGATGTTGCGAGGAGATGTTTTTCAAGACTTGCAGTTCTTGGATAGTCATATAGCGATTATCAGTGGAGTGTAGTAGATGACTAAGTTTGGAGATGCCTAACAAGTTCATTTCACGAAAATGTGGATTCTCCCTGAGGAAACTCTGGATGACCCCATAAATTCATATGTTTGAAGATGTGCTGAGGGAGACCAAGAAGGGATCTGATAGACTTCCAAGCCATGATGGTATCCCTAAGTAATATACGATGTCTAACTGTCGGTACGATGTTCCTAAAAGAGGTATGTAATAAAGAAGACAGATGCATCGGAGCCACCACCCCCGCCTCTAGGGTGTAATTAAAGTAGAAATTCGAACCTTGCAGCCAATCAAGGCCATGACGTGCTAAGCAAGATAAAATTGTAACTGCGAAGGTCAGGAATATTAACTCCCCCCCCCTCCCCATTCCTTAGGGACCATGAGTTTCTTTAGGGCTATTCTAGGCCGCTTCCTATTCCAGATATAAAAGGAAAACATTGAGTTCAATTTCATGATGTCAGTCTGCTTTAGAAGGAGAGGAATTGTCTGCATCGTATAGAGTAATCTTGGGAAGCTAACCATTTTCAGAAGATGGCATGTTCCCATGAAGGAAAGTGGTAAATGTTGCCAGCGCTGAAGGTCCTGTTCAATTTTATTTATAACCGGTGGATAGTTGAGAGTATATAATGTGTCAGGCGTGCGACCAATATGTATTCCAAGATATTTAATGGAAGACTTGGCTATAGTAACTGGAATATTTAATGACGACTTAGAGAGCGCAATACCTTTTCTGGACAAGTCTAACAATTCGCATTTTGAGACATTGACCTTGAAGCCTGAGTAACTCTCGAAGACGTTTAGTAGGTCAAAGATATGAGGGAGGTCGGGAAGTGGATCAGATAAGAACACCAAGACGTCATCAGCAAAGTAAGACGCCTTAATTGTTTCAGTTCCCACTTTAATGCATTTAATGTTATCATCAACATCCAATGTGCGAATAAAGGGATCTAGAGCAAGACTAAAAAGGAGAGGTGAAAGTGGGCAGCCTTGACGCGTCCCTCTAGCTAATGAGATGGATGAGGAAAGAAATCCTGGAGTATATATTTTTGCAGATGGCGCTGAATAAAGGGCACTAATAAAAGAGCGAAAAGGTCCCACTATGCTCATAGAGTCCAACGTTCTACCCAGCCAATCCCAATTAACCATGTCAAAAGCTTTTTCGGCATCAATAGTAAGTATAGGTGGGGTTGAGTGTGCAGAAGGATTGACCTTAATGTCATCACGGACGGTTAGTATTTTACAAATGTTAGACACCTCAGAGCGACCTTTTACAAAACCAACTTGACTTAATCTAGGGAGTATAGTGGCTAATCTATCTGCCATAATTTTAGAAATTAACTTTAAATCGGAATTAATTAAAGAAATTGGGCGATAGGAGGAGGCTAATTCAGGATCTTTTCCAGGTTTTGGCAAGACGTCTAAGAGCAAACCCCCCCCAACCCAGAAATACATAACCAAATTGGTCACTAACATTAGAAATGCATCACAACATGGTAGTTGATGTAAAATTGCACCAACCGTGTGTTTGCGTCGTGGAACTTTGCTAATTTCCGACATGTACAGACACAGCTCTCAGGATTTCAGTATTTATTATACAGCAGGGGGGGTTTGAGCGGTGTAACTCACTGCAGAGGACTCTATGGGGGGACAATAATTTCCCTCCATAGACACTCAGCAGTCAGTTACACGCTCAAATCTCCCTGCTGTATAATAAATACTGAAATACTGAGGGCTCTATGGGGGATGGGATGGGGGGTTATTCCCCCCTTCATGGAGTCCTCTGGAGTCACTTAGATGGTTAGAACCCCCCTCCCCCATTCAGTATAATCCCCCCTTCCCATAGAGCCCTCACTAGTTACTAATATATTACAAGGGTAAGTCAAATTGTCTGACTTCTGGGGGCTGTATAGGGGGGTCTGAGCGACGGGCTCTATGGGGGGGGCTACCCCCCCCCACAGAGATGTCAGAATCAGACACTCAGACCTCCCTATAGAGCCCCCAGAAGTCAGACAAACTCACCTCCCCTTGCAATATAATCCCCCCATACAGCCCTCAGTTTTCCCATAAGAAAAATGTATGACATATCCACCATCCGTAAGTCCCATAAAACTGAATGACGGTTACGGAAGCAGTGCCTCTCGCCGACTCCCTCTGATCACTAAAACTAAGCGTCGGAAGCACTCGTGTGAGCGCTGAGCCACTTGGTTTCTGTTTACGGAAAGCTGAGCAGCTTATGTACGGGCTCATAGAAAGTCAATGAGCCCGTACACCGCTACTTTGGCTTTCCGGAAAAAGCCAAACAGAAATGAAGTGGCTCTTTGCTCACATTAGCGCTTCTGCCGCTTAGTCTCCGCACCCGGACCCCCACCCATCAAAAGTTCTGACATGTCACTATGACATGTTAGAAGTTTGTTAAAAATTGACTTACCCTTTAGGCCTCATTTACACGAGCGTGTGCGTTTTGCTCACGCAAAAACTGCGGCGTTTTCCGTGCGCAAAAGGCACTTAACGGCTCCATGTGTCATCAGTGTATGATGCGCGGCTGCGAGATTTTCGCGCAGCCGCCATCATTATGACTAGAGATGAGCGAACTTCTGAAAAGTTCGGTTCGGCTAGTTCGCCGAATTTCACGAAAAAGTTTGTTTCGGACCGAACCTGTAATTTCCGTGCGCCGAGCATGGTACTGTCCAGGGTGCTGATAGAGTTAATGGGCTGCACTAACTCTTTCAACAACCTTGACAGTACATGCTCGGCGCACGGAAAATACAATTTTAATGTAATAAAAAAAAATAAAAAATACGTTCATACTTACATTCCTCCTGTCCGGCCTCCAGCGGTGACATGTCATCCATGTCGCCGCTGCAGCCAATCACAGGCTGTAGTGGCGGTCACGCACGTCAGGATGACGTCAGAAGGCCGGCCTCCAGGGATGACGCTTCATCCCACGTGACGGCCTCTGCAGCCAATCACAGGCTGCAGCGGCCTCTGCAACCAATGACAGGCTGCAGCGGCCTCTGCAGCCAATCACAGGCTCCTCTGCTGAAATACTCTGTGCTGCCTTAAACTCTGTGGACAGGTCAGGATCCTGTTTCTTTTAAATGCTGCTGGGGAACCCGCTCGATCCATTATATAAGGCTGCGCTACAGTGCAGCATTTAAAAAAAAACAGGATCCTGACCTGTCCACAGAGTTTAAGGCAGTACAGAGTATTTCAGGAGATGAGCGTGCAGATTCAGTGCTGCTGTAAACTCTGCTCTTACCATTACGTAGCTCAGTCTGTTACCACTCCTCCACTCCTGTCCTCAATAACACCTTCAAATGATTTGCAAGTCACCACGTAATGGTAAGAGCAGAGTTCACAGCAGCACAGAGTATTTCAGGAGAGGAGCGTGCAGATTCTGTGCTGCTGTGAACTCTGTGTGAGGGGGGCCCAAGTTGTATCAACAGCCCAGGGCCCATGGTACACTTAATCCGCCACCGCCTAAGGTGCCATACCCAACATGTATGATAACAAATACAGCTTTTACAAATATCTTGAAACCACAGAGCAATATGAACCTAGACAGTTAAAAAGGATATCGTGTACAAGTCCTGATCTCATCTGAACCCGATGACATCACGATTAGAAAGTCCATCAAGTAGGTTGCTGTGGAAGATTCTGAAGCCTCTGTGGTTTGAGTGCCGAAGAAGAGAACTCCTCTGATTGAGAATTATCAACCCTGGATGTCTCACGCCGCGTTTCAGTAATAGGACTGTGCGCGGAAGAAGAGCGATCAGGAGATGTAGGTTTTAAAATGGCAGCCTCCACTTCCGGGAAGGAAAAGGTATCGTAAGAGCCATCCTTGTTAGCAACCTTGAGAACTGCCGGGTACAATAATGCAAATTTGACATGGCGTTTGTATAATGCTGAACAAATTTGTGAGAAAGCTCGTCGTTTTTTCGTGACCTCCGCTGAGAAGTCACCGTAGATCAAAATGTGATGCCCTTTATAATCCAGACCCTCAGGTCTGCTTTTGAAAGTCTTTAGCAAAGCCATTCTGTCCGAGTAGTCCAAGTAATTAACAATGACTTGGCGAGGACGAGGTCTCACCATCTGTGTGTCTACAGCTGCGGAACGGAGGTCAGGACCGACCCTATGAACCCGCTCCACTTAACAGGACTAACAAATTCCCAAAGCTTCCGGTAAGTCTGATTCACACAGGCGCTGAAGATCTTTTGCCAGCACCGACTCCGGTAAACCTACTATGCGTAGATTATTTCTGCGAGACCTATTTTCTAGGTCTTCTACTCTATCCCAGAGCTTTTGATTATCTAGTCGCGTGTCTTGGACTAGTTGGCGGAGATCCATAAATGCAGTATACACGTGGTGCTTGGCTATCTCGAGAGTATCTATACGTTCCCCCTGCTTCGTCACCGTGTCTTGCAATTGAGACAGAGAAGTGGTTACGGTCTTAGATAGGGAGTGTTGTAAATCTGGGGAGATTAGCTGTGCTACTTGAATCGCCAATTGTTTATAGTCGATGTTCAGTGCTGACTCACCAGAAGCTGAGGCCGGTGAAGATTGAGGAGCTGCAGTCTCTGCAAGTATAGTTTGCAGAGAAGTTTCGTCCTCCATGATAGATTGCTGGTCGGCCACGCGGCTAGATTTGTTCTGCGCTCTGGATTTGCCCATGTTATGGACAAATCTGTCCATACACACTCAAGGTAGACTCCGGTGCTGATGAAGACAAGATTCAGGCATCCCAGAGGTAAGTAGTAAGATCTGGCCGAGTGGTAAATGATTCTAAGACAGGAGCGCTCTCAATCTGTGCGTCCTCACATGCCGGGGCCGGAACCGGAAGTTCTTTGATCACTTTTTATTTCAATTTTTGTAGGGCAAAGTGACCAAAAACCAGACATTCTGGCATTATTTTTTAAGTTTTTTCTTACGCCGTTCACCGCGTGGAATAAATAACATAATATTTTTATCGTTTAGGCCGTTAGGGTCGCAGCGATACCAAATATGTATGGTTTATTTATTTTTTGCAATAATAAAGGACTTGATAACGGAAAAAGGGCGATTGTGTTTTATTTTATTACTTAAAGGGAATGTGTTGCCAGAAAAACATGTTTTTTTTTTAAAAATTAAACATTTAGTGTGTGGGTGATTAAACATTGTTCAAATTTTTTTTATTTTTTTGCACGAGTCCATGTAATATTATAAATTATTTCTAATTTATAATACTACCCATTTTTGGTCACTAGATGGAGCTGTTCCCAAAATTGCAGCATTGCAACATTGGGTTAAAAGCCCTCGCTCTAGTGAGCTCTCAGCATCCCCCCCTCCTTTATCCTGGCTAGTGCCGGGATAAACGAGGGGTTTGAAAGGTTTAACCTCCTACACTGTGTGTCGCCATTTTTTGAGGTAACACACAGTGTAGTAGGTTTACATACAGTAGTAAACACACACAAACACTAACATACATTGAAATCTCTTACCTGCTCCTGCCGCCGCGGCTCCCTCCGGCCCGTCCGCTCCCTTTGCTGCCGCTGTTCCATGTGCACAAGTCCGGAAGCCGCGACCGGAAGTAGTAATATTACTGTCCGGCCGCGACTTCCGGTCCACAGGAAAATGGCGCCGGACGGCGCCAATTTCGAATAGGACTGTGTGGGAGCGGCGCATGCGCAGTTCCCACACAGACGCCGTACACGGCAGTCAATGGGACGGGAGCCGTTCGCAGTCCCTATGGGACTGTGGCTGCCGTATTCCATGTCTGTGTGTGTCGTTAATCGACACACACAGAAATGAAACAAAAAAAGGCAGCCCCCATAGGGAATAAAAAGTGTAAAAATAAGAAACAGTAAAACACAAACACACAAATGAAAATAAACGTTTTTATTAAAGCACTAACATCTTTAACATATAAAAAAATTATTTGTGATGACACTGTTCCTTTAAAACTTTTATTATATTTTTAACAACTTTTTTTCATATTTTTTTTTCACCTTTTTTTTTACACTTTACTTTAGTTCCACTAGGGGACTTGAAGGTCCAACTTTTTTTCAAACACATTGCACTACCGACGTAGTGCAATGTATTAGATCTGTCAGTCATTCAATGACAGCAAGCCGATGAGGTTTTTCTTCCGAGCGGGGCCTAATTGGCTTCCGTAATGGCAAACAGAAGGCCATTGTTAGGTCTCCTGGTGTCATAATAGCAGTCAGCAGTCGTGCGATTGCAGGGCACAGCTGGCGATCTGCTAGCAACCACAAAGATGCAGCGATCGCATCCGATCGCTGCATCTGAGGGGTTTATGGCAGGGATCGGAGCTAGCTCCGGTTCCTGCCGTTACAGGTGGATGTCATCTCCTGAGCTGGCGCCATCTTGACGGCGGCTACGGAAGCGTTTCAGGCCCCGCCTCCGGTCGGGGGCTGGAAGCTTTCCGTGCTAGGCACATCGGGAGGCCAGTATTAGGCCTCCGGTTGACATTGTAGCCACCGACAACCCGGCGATTTCATTGCTGGGGTGTCTATGAGCTGCAAACACCTTAAATGTAGGGATCGCTTTTGATGGCTGCATTTAAAGGGTTAATGGCGGGGATCAAAGCTAACTTTGGTCCCCGCCTTTACAGCAGGATGTTAGCTGTCAGATACAGCTTACATCCGGCGATGATGGCACCGACTCAGCTTCTGAGCCGGTGCCATACATTTGTCGTATGTATAAGACATTTTGCGGCAAGCACTGCCTTTCCATGTCGTATACTTACCACAAATGTCAGGAAGGGGTTAATGTTAGAAGAGCTGTCATTTCCGATTTGTCATTATTTATTGATTGGCTATTTACATCCACCAGTGGAGACATTGTTAATAATTTTACCACTATTTGATACGACATTATATATTTACAATACAATCAATGCAGGGATACTTATTACCCTGGTAATGGAAATATATACTATCACTTATATTTCCTTTCAACAAATACAGACTAAGGCCCCATGCACACGAACGTAAAAACGCCCATAATCACGGGCCCATAGACTTCTATTGGTCACGGGTACCTCCCCGTATGCTAACGGGAAGGTGCCTGTGCCGTTGAAAAATATAGAACATGTCCTATTTCAGGCCGTAATTACGGCACGGGCAGGCCCATAGAAGTCTATGGTTCTCCTGTAAATTACTGGTGACTACGTGTGTGCACCCGTAATTACGGGAGCGTTGCTAGGCGACTTGAGGGGATAGTCACTGTCCAGGGTGCTGAAAGAGTTAAACGATCGGCAGTAACTCTTTCAGCACCCTGGACAGTAACTTCCGATCACAATATAGATCAACGTGTAAAAAAAATAGAAGTTCGCACTTACCCAGAACTCCTTGCTTCTTTTTCCAGTCCCGGGATGACATTTCAGCCCATGTGATTGCTGCAGCCAATCACAGGCTGCAGCGGTCACATGGACTGCCGTGTCATCCAGGGAGGTCGGGCTAGATGTCGAAAGAGGGACGCGTCACCAAGACAACGGCCGGGTAAGTATGAATTTCTTTTACTTTTACTACGGAAAGGGCTGCCCCTTCTCTTTATCCTGCACTGATAGAGAGAAGGGGCTGCCGATTAATGCAGTGCAATTTTGCAGCGGAAACGTGCCCGTAAATACGGGTGGAATACTGGTGACACCGGACCCATATTTACTGGCACGGGTCAGCAAATACTGGTGCAGTACAGGTCGAATACGTGTGACCAAGGACCAGTATTTCCGCCAGTATTTACGGGAGGAAAAAAAATAAGTTTGTGTGCACGAGGCCTTACACACCTTTCCATATCTGCTAATGTAATAGTATATGTGATATAGATCAACTTTGTAATTTACTTACTGTTTAAATTTAGTTGATTTAACCATGCCAATTATGTGTGAAGTTAATGCCACTAGGTGTCTCCCTTCCTGTAATCTGCTGTCCACCCCCTGTTGTCAAGCAAAATATGTCTCTGACTGCAGAAGTTGAGGTTGTGTCTCCCTACTGCCTACCATTACAAGTCTATGGAGAGGGGAGAGCAGGTGCAGAGTCAAAAAGACACAGACAGACGTTGCAACAGCTTTTTGATGTTACTGTCTCACCTCAGTGATGGATTCATAGCTACACTGCTCATTACGACTGTATAATGTCCTCCATACTGCTGCTGCTGCTGCTTCTATATATGTGATGGATAAGGACATGAGAGCAGGATTCTCCTCTACTGTGTGTAACGTCCATGGCCGCGGGCCGTCGGGTTTACTCACCCCCCCGACGCCCGCAGCCATGGATCCGTGAGCGCTGGTCCCTGTCTACTTCCTAGGAGACGCCAGCGCTCACTTCCGCTCCGTCCTGCTGTGTCCCGTAGGGTGCGCGCGCTCGCTCGCGCACGGCCTTAAAGGGTCAGCGCGCGCACAAAAGGATCGTCATCATCATCAACTGCCCTGGTTTCCTGGTCTGATCCTTGCCTGAGCGTTGTTAGTCTATCCCAGTCTGTCTCGCAAATGGTCCCTTAGTGTTTCCCCGTTCCAGCTGTTACCCGTGCCCTGTTCCTGTGTCGTGTTCCTGTGCCTACCAGCATTGGAGTCATGTCTTCTGCCATGTCCAGTGTCTTCTGCCACGTCCAGTGTTGTTTTCCACGTCCAGTGTCTTCTGCCACGTCCAGTGTCTTCTGCCACGTCCAGTGTCTTCTGCCACGTCCAGTGTCTTCTGCTTCATCGGATACTCCCCGCCACGTCTGACGCCACCTGCGGCACCAGCCTCCATCCGTGCTGAAGCCACAGCCACCGTCCGGACTATTTCAGGTACCCAAGCGTTACTGTCTGCCATTGACTTTTGCATAGACTGTGACCTGGTCAGCTGCCTCCCCGCTACGGCGGAGCGGCCTAGTGGGTCCACATACCCTGTATCCATGACAGTACGCTCAGGCCATGAAACCCACTGGCCAGCCCAAAACTGCAGTCCAGAAGATACAGACAGAGATGCATGACCTACGCACACGTCAGGATCAACTCCTTGAGGCGGTGAATTCTATCCTGGTCCGCCTGGATCTACTCGCTGTTCCACCTCCGGTTCTTCCTCCTGAAGCTGTTGCTGTGCCACTGCCCATTGCTCCTCCTGTTTGTTCCGGATCCACAGTTCCTCTGCCTCTTCCTCCTCGCTACGACGGTGACCCCAGAGCATGTAGAGGATTTCTCAATCAATGCACGGTGCATTTTAGGCTACGGCCTCATCTCTTCCCCTCCGAGGAGGCCAAAGTGGCATTTATTATCTCCCTCCTCGCTGGCAAGGCCCTCGCATGGGCAAACCCAATCTTGGAGCAACAAGGACATGTATCCGCGGACCTAGCCTTGTTCCTGCAGTCCTTTCGTGCCATGTTCGAGGAGCCAGGTCAAACATCCTCTGCCGCAGCCACTCTGTTGACCCTCAAGCAAGAAGGCTCCACAGTAGGGGAGTATGCTATCTCCTCCCGTACCCTAGCAGCTGAGCTGGCATGGAACAATGAGGCACTGGTGGCGACCTTCTGGCAGGGACTGTCCTCTCACATCAAGGATGAACTAGCAGCCCGCGACCTTCCTTCTACCTTGGATGCCCTCATTCTGTTAGCCACCCGGGTTGATATGAGAATCCGGGAGCGCTCTCAAGAGGTTCGACAGGAGAGCCGGGTCCACAGACCAGCACCATCAGTCCAGAGACCACTATTGTCCACTCCTAGTGCGCTACCCATGCGCTACCCATGCAGGTAGACAGAGTCCGGTTATCTGAACAGGAGAAGCAGCGCAGATACTCCTCTGGACTTTGTATGTATTGTGGCCTCAAGGGTCATTTTGTGCGCCAATGCCCACAGAAACCGGGAAACTCCAGTACCTAGGGTTGATTGGAGAGGCAACTCTAGGTGGAACGTCTCCAAACGTTAAAACCTCTTCCAGATTATCGATTCCTGTGGCCATCGTCACCGGAGAGACATTACATCCTTCCTCCGCCTATCTTGACTCTGGAGCGGCTGCTAATTTTATACAGCAGGATCTATTGGATCGTTTTCGTCTACCCACAGTCCGTCTGGAGAGACCCCTGGCTGTTGCCTCTGTGAATGGTCTACCATTGCCTGATCCGATCATGCTCATCACAGAGCCATTGACACTACGGGTCGGAGCTCTTCACTCAGAACAGATCACCTTCCTGGTACTACCCAAGGCTATCAATCCTATCCTGCTGGGTCTGCCATGGCTCCGTCTACACGCCCCGACACTTGACTGGAATTCTGGAGAGGTTCTTCAATGGGGTTCCAGATGCCATAGCCATTGCCTGTCACAAGTCCGTCCTGTTGTGCCCCCTCTGCCTCAGTCACTTTCCGGTCTACCATCTCAGTATGCCAGTTTTGCGGATGTCTTTTGCAAACGAGAGGCTGAGACGTTGCCTCCACATCGGAATTATGACTGTCCCATTGAAATGGTTCCCAATGCTTCTCTTCCCCGTGGACGAGTATATCCTCTCTCCTTGCCAGAGACTTTATCGATGTCAGCCTATATCAAGGAGAACTTGGAGAGGGGTTTTATTCGAAAATCTTCCTCCCCGGCCAGGGCAGGCTTCTTCTTTGTTAAAAAGAGAGATGGTTCTCGTTGACCCTGCATTGACTACCGTGGTCTCAATCAGATCACGGTCAAGAACAAATACCCGTTGCCACTTATTTCCGAGCTCTTCGATCGCATACAAGGAGCAAAAAAATTTTTTAACCTAGATCTTCGGGGGGCTTTTAATCTAATCCGGATTCGCCCGGGTGACGAATGGAAGATGGCATTTAAAACCCGTGATGGGCACTACAAATACCTAGTGATGCCCTTCGGACTGTGTAACGCTCTCACAGTATTTCAGGAATTCGTTAATTATATCTTCCGAGATCTCCTCTATATGTGTGTTGTAGTTTATCTCGATAATATTTTAATTTTCTCCCCAGATCTGATGACCCATCGGAGGCATGTTCGTCAAGTTCTTCTGCGACTAAGAGAGAATCGCTTGTATGCCAAGTTGGAAAAGTGCACCTTTGAAAAGAGGTCTTTGCCCTTCCTGGGCTACGTCATCTCAGATCAAGGCCTTAAGATGGACCCTGAGAAACTAAAGTCTGTCCTGGAATGGCCACGTCCTCAAGGCCTAAGGGCCATACAACGGTCGATTCCTGGGATTCGCCAATTTCTACCGGCAGTTTATTCCGAACTTTTCTTCTCTGACGGCTCCCATCTCTACCCTTACAAAGAAGGGTGTGAACGCCAAGGTGTGGACTCCAGAGGCAGAGTCCGCATTCATTAGCCTCAAGAATGCCTTCACTTCAGCTTCAATCCTCCATCACCCTGACGTATCTCGGCAGTTCTCACTAGAAGTGGACGCTTCCTCTGTTGGTCCAGGAGCTCCAAAGGAAAGGCAATGGTATGTGGCTACTACTCAAGACTGTTTTCTTCTGCTGAGCGCAATTACTCCATTGGAGATCGGGAGCTACTGGCTATCAAATTGGCCCTGGAGGAGTGGAGACATCTTCTAGAAGGCGCAGCTCACCCCATCCTGATCTTCACCGACCACAAGAACCCCACCTACCTTCAGTTCGCTCAAATACTGAATCCTCGTCAAGGCAGGTGGTCGCTGTTCTTCACCCGTTTCCAATTTCTGCTCCACTACCGTCCCGCTGACAAGAATGTGAGGGCCGATGCCCTGTCCAGATCATTTGAGACGGAAGACACGGTGGAGTCCCTTCAGACTATCATAGACCCATCCTGCGTTGTCACCGCTAATCCTCTGCAGCTTAGAAATATCCCTCCGGGGAGAACTTTTGTTCGGTTGGCAGACAGAAAAAGAATTCTCTGCTGGGGACACAATTCTAAACTAGCTGGGCACGCTGGTGTCCGTAAAACCCAAGACCTGATTGCTCGTCACTTTTGGTGGCCCACGCTATCTAAAGATGTTTCGGACTTTGTCTCTGCTTGCACGGTGTGTGCCTCTAACAAAGTGACTCACTGCAAGCCTGCCGGCCTGCTTCAACCTCTGCCTGTACCCAGTGCCCCCTGGCAGCACATCGCAATGGACTTCGTCGCAGACCTTCCTCCCTCAGCAGGATGCAACACCATCTGGGTCGTGGTGGACCGGTTCTTTAAGATGGCACATTTTATCCCGCTGACCGGCCTACCTTCTGCTCCCCGACTGGCAAGTCTCTTCATTCAGCACATCTTTGGCTTGCATGGCTTGCCTCTTCACATTGTGTCCGACCGGGGGGTTCAGTTTACCTCTAAGTTCTGGAGAGCCCCCTGTAAACTCCTGGATGTGAGTTTGGACTTTTCCTCTGCCTATCACCCCCAATCCAATGGGCAAGTTGAGAGGATCAACCAGATCATGGAAAATTATCTCCGCCACTTCATCTCTTCACAGCACGATAACTGGGTACAGCTTCTTCCATGGGCCGAGTTTTCATACAACAACCACACAAGTGAGTCCACCACTTCCACTCCGTTTCACATCGTGTACAGTCAACATCCCAGAGTCCCTCTTCCTGTGTCGACTTCATCTCAGGTACCCGCTGCTGACTCTGCATATGGGGACTTCCTGCAAATCTGGCAACAGACACAGTCCTCTATTTTTCTGGCAGTAGATCGCATGAAGCGAAAGGCAGATACTAAGAGAAGAGAGCCGCCTCAGTATATTCCGGGGACTAAAGTCTGGCTGTCCTCTCGGAACATTCGCTTGAAGGTACCCTCATACAAGTTCGCTCCCAGGTTCCTTGGTCCTTTCGAGATTCTGCAACAGATCAACCCTGTCTCCTATAAACTGCGGCTGCCTCCTACCCTCAGAATCCCTAACTCCTTCCATGTGTCCCTCCTGAAACCAGTGGTCCTGAACCGCTACAGCAAGACTTCTAGTTCCACAGTTGCTCCCAGTGGCCCTTCTGATGTATTCGAGGTAAAGGAGATCCTGGACTGCAAGAGGGTAGGAGGAAGGACTTTCTATTTGGTGGACTGGAGAGGGTTTGGTCCCGAGGAGAGGTCCTGGGAGCCAGAAGAGAACCTCAGTGCTCCTGCTCTCATTAAAAAGTTCCTCTCTCGCTCTGGTCCCAAGAAGAAGGGGCGTAAGAGGGGGGATAGTGTAACGTGCATGGCCGCGGGCCGTGGGGTTTACTCACCCCCCGACGTCCGCAGCCATGGATCCGTGAGCGCTGGTCCCTGTCTCCTTCCTGAAGCCACAGCCACCGTCCGGACTATTTCAGGTACCCAAGCATTACTGTCTGCCATTGACTTTCGCATAGACTGTGACCTGGTCAGCTGCCTCCCCGCTACAGCCAAATCTGCTGATCAGTGGCGTAACTACCGCTATAGCAACTTGAGGGGGCCCGTGCCACCTGCCGGCATGGCCCCCCCATGGCTGGAGGCTCCGCTAGCAGCCACTATGGCTGCTACATCACGACGCCACTGATTGTTCCTACAAAAGACATGCATCCCCTATCCGCCGGATAGGGGATACATGTGTGATCGCTGGGACGCCCAGCGATAAGGAGAACGGGGGACCGAAAGTCCCATGAAGTTCTCCATGACAAACCTCGAACTTCCGGGGTCTGTCTGCAGCTCCATAGAAATTACTTGTGCACCGGTCGCGCTTGTGCGCATGCGTGACCAGCGCTCCTTTCATTTTTATTGAACTGCGCAGACGCCGGAAGTCCGAGGTTTGTCATGGAGAACTTCAGGGGACTTTCGGTCCACCGTTCTCCTTATCGCTGCCAGCGATCACACATGTATCCCTTATCCTGTGGATAGGGGATACATCTCTATTGTAGGACAAACTATAGGATGTTTTTTTTAGGTGGGGGGCTATATAGCGTTATCTACAGGGGGGGTCTGTATGGCGATATCTACAGGGGGGTCTGTATGGCGTTATCTACAGGGGGTCTGTATGGTGTTATCTAGAGGGGGGCTGTATGGCGTTATCTACAGGGGGTCTGTATGGCGTTATCTACAGGGGGTGTCTGTATAGCGTTATCTACAGGGGGGCTATATGGTGTTATCTACAGGGGGGCTATATGGCGTTATCAACAGGGGGGCTGTATGGCGTTATCAACAGGGGGGCTGTATGGCGTTATCAACAGGGGGGCTGTATGGCGTTATCTACAGGGGGATTTGGGGCTGTAAGACGTTATCTACAGGGGGGCTGTATGGCGTTATCTACAGGGGGGCTGTACTGACCCATAGAATAAAGGTAACATGTTATTTATGCCGCACAGTGAACGGCATCAATTTAAAAATGCATAGAACAATGGTGGAATTTCAGGTTTTTTTTATAATCCCCCCAAAAAAAGTTAATAAAAGTTAATAAAAAAATTATATGTACCGTAAAATGGTACTATTAAAAAGTACAACTAATCCCGCAAAAAACAAGTCCTCATACAACTATGTAGACAAAAATATAAAAAAGTTATAGCTCTTTGAATGTGACTATAGAAAAACAAATAAAATAGCTTGGTCATTAGGGCCTAAAATGGGCTGGTCACTAAGGGCAGTGGCGTAACTACCGCCGTAGCAGCAGTAGCGGCTGCTACGGGGCCCGCGGCATGAGGGGGCCCGTGTCGCTCGCTGGCACGGGCCCCCACCATGGCCGGAGGCTCCGCTAGCAGCCGCTATGGCTGCTACAGCGCGACGCCACTGAACAGTACGGCAGAGCAGGGAGGTATCTCCCCGCTCTGCCATTAAACAAAAGACATGTATCCCCTATCCACAGGATAGGGGATACATGTGTGATCCCTGGCAGCGATAAGGAGAACGGGGGACTGAAAGTCCCCTGAAGTTCTCCATCACAAACCTCGGACTTCAGGGGTCTGTGTCGGCAGCTCCGGAGAAATGAATGGAGCGCCGGACCCGCTTAAGGGCATGCGTGACCAGCGCTCCTTTCATTTTTAGTGAGCTGTGATGGCCGAAAGTCAGAGGTTAGTCATGGAGAACTTCAGGGGACTTTCAGTCCCCCGTTCTCCCTATCAATGCCAGTGATCACACATGTATCCCCTATCCTGTGGATAGGGGATACATGTATTTTATTAGGACACACTGTAGGTCACATTTTTTTGGGAGGGGCTGTATGGCGTTCCCTACAGGAAGGGGGACGCTGTATGGCGTTCCCTACAGGGGGACGGCACTGTATGGCGTTCCCTACAGGAATGGGGGACGCTGTATGGCGTTCCCTACAGGGGGGGCTGTATGGCGTTCCCTACAGGGGGGGCTGTATGGCGTTCCCTACAGGGGGGGCTGTATGGCATTATCCACAGGGGGGGGCTGTATGGCGTTCCCTACAGACCCCCCCTGTAGGGAACGCCATACAGACTCCCTGTAGGTAACGCCATACAGTCCCCCCTGTAGGGAACGCCATACAGCCCCCCAGTAGACAACGCCATACAGTCCCCCCTCTAGATAACGCCATACAGCCCCCTCTGTAGATAGCGCCATAGTCCCCCCTGTAGATAGCGCCATACAGTCCCCCTGTAGATAACGCCATACAGCCCCCCTGTAGATTGCGCCATACAGTCCCCCTGTAGATAGCGCCATACAGTCCCCCTGTAGATAGCGCCATACAGCCCCCCCTGTAGATTGCGCCATACAGCCCTCCCTGTAGATAGTGCCATACAGCCCCCCCCTGTAGGGAACGCCATACAGCCCCCCCCTGTAGGGAACGCCATACAGTCCCCCCCTGTAGGGAACGCCATACACCCCCCCTGTAAGTAACGCCATACAGTCCCCCCGTAGATAACGCCATACAGCCCCCCCCTAGATAACGCCATACAGCCCCCTCTGTAGATAGCGCCATACAGCCACCTCTGTAGATATCTACAAAGGGGGCTGTATGGCGTTATCTACAGGAGGGCTGTATGGCATTATCAAAAGGGGGGGTTTGTAAAAAAGGCACTATCTACAAGGGGGGGGGGGTTGTGTGACACCCGGGGGAGGGGGGGCCCCAGTCAAAAGTTTGCTATGGGGCCCAGTCTTTCCTAGTTACGCCCCTGACTAAGGGGTTAATCCGATCCCACTTGTTTAGTTTTATTCTGTTTTATTTGAAAACTCACCAAATGGGATTGAGGGATAAGGACCAACGTTATTTTGAATAAAGAATTAAATTGTACAAATCAATCATACTATGCTGTGGTTGTAAACAACACAGTATGTACTATCGATTTGAATATCAATAGAATAAGATGGTTTGTAAAACACACTTGCATCTGACCTATTGCCTACGGTGTAACAATTGCTGTCATGGATATCTGTAGCTCAGCAGTAGCGGCGTGTATCGGTGCCTGCTCTGCTGAATTACGCTATGTACCCGGTCACTGATTCAGTGAACCGGGTAGAGGAGATGCCATAAATCTCAGTACATACTGCTATCTTGAAAAAGCAGTGACTAAGTGTATAACTCTCTCCAGTGGCGTAACAACCGCGGTAGCAGCCGTACTATGGGGCCCACGCCGCCGAGCCTCCTACAAGTATGGGCCGGGCGTCACAGGCCCTCTCATGCCTGTAGGCGTCGCTAGCACTGGAGGGGCCCCGGTGCTAGTGACAGCCAAATACATGGATTAGCTCTGAATGGCCGGGCATTTTCTGTGCCCTTACAATGACACTGATTGGCTAGCGGCGCGATTACGTCATTGCACCGCTTCCATGCTTGAAAGGCGCTGATTGACGCCAATCAGTGTCATTAGACGACACTCGTTCAGCTCCTGCAGACCCGCTCAGAAGAGAGAATGTCTGCATTGCCAGCGAACAGCGTGGGAACGGGATCATGTGAGTATGTAAAGTTATTTTTTTCTCTTTCTCATAAAACTGTTAATTGCATTATCTATATTAGGGCTCTATCTACAGGGGGGTCGTCTATATGTGGGCCACAGTGGTGTAACTACCGCTATAGCAGCCATGGGCGGAGGCTCCGCTAGCAGCTGCTATGGCTGCTACAGAGCGACGCCACTGAAGGGGTTGTTCCTACAAAACACATGCATCCCCTATCCACAGGAAAAGGGGATACATGTGTGATCGCTGGGATGCCCAGCGATAAGGAGAACGGGGGAACGAAAGTCCCCCGAAGTTCTCAATGACAAACCTCGGACTTCTGGGGTCTGTCTGCAGCTCCATAGTAATGACTTGTGCATCGGACAATTGTTCACTTGATGCTTGACATCCCCACAGTAGAAGCAGAGACCATTCTTCCTGCGGAAATCTCTACGTTGATGGGGGGACACGGAGGCCCCGAGTTGCATAGGTACCTCCGAGTCTTCCGGGGAGGAACGAAGCAACGGAACCTCGGGAGGCATCATGGGGGAGTCAGAGGAGAAAACATCAAGACGTTCAAGTCGTCGTTCCCTGAGACGTCGGTCAAGTCGTACCGCTAAAGCCATAACCTGGTCTAGGGAGTCAGAAGAGGGATAACTAACTAGCAGATCTTTCAGGGCGTTCGACAGACCCAACCTAAACTGGCACCTTAAGGCAGGGTCATTCCACCGAGAAGCTACGCACCACTTCCTAAAGTCAGAGTAATACTCCTCAACAGGTCTCTTACCCTGACGTAAGGTCACCAGCTGACTCTCGGCAAAAGCAGTCTTGTCAGTCTCGTCATAGATGAGTCCGAGAGCAGAAAAGAAAAGATCAACGGAGGAAAGTTCAGGGGCATCAGGAGCCAAGGAGAAGGCCCATTCTTGGGGCCCTTCCTGGAGCCGGGACATAATTATACCCACCCGCTGCCTCTCAGAACCTGAGGAGTGGGGCTTCAAACGAAAATAGAGCCTACAACTCTCCCGAAAGGAGAGAAAAGTCTTCCGGTCACCTGAGAACCGGTCGGGCAACTTAAGGTGGGGTTCAAGAGGTGAGGTAAGGGGGACTACCATGGTAGCATCAGGCTGGTTGACCCTCTGAGCCAGGGCCTGGACCTGTAGGGAGAGACCCTGCATTTGCTGAGCCATGGTCTCAAGGGGGTCCATAGTGGTGTCAGGGACCAGGGTAGACTAGGTATGGGCTTGTGATTATGTAATGATGGGGGTGGGGAGACAGACAAGTGAACCCTAATCTACCCGCCACTGAGTCCCTGCCTACTTGCAACGACCCGCCCTAGGCGACGAGGTACAACTGGGCGACGGTCCCTACGCCCTTTAAATGCAGCGCTCAAACGCTTAAATAAGTGCACGACAGACAAACAGACAAGGGTACACAGAGCTAGGGGGAGAAAGGGGCAGTTGCCCACGGCAACACCGTGAGCAACAAGAGAAGTGAACAAGCCGAGTCAAACCAGGAGAGTACGAGGCGCCAAACGCAGAGCAGAAGGGTAGTAAACAACAGAGTCAAACCAGGAATGTACGAGGTACCAAACGCAGAGCAGGAGAGTAGTCAGCAAGCCGGGGTCAATATGAATTTAAGGTTTTAGTGGTATATTTGAAACCTTCCACCGCAGGACTTGATATTTTGTGTACTCTACAAGAATTTGTAATTAAATCACTGGAATAGGACTAGAGTTTAGTTTAAAATGTAACTTTTACTTGTAACATATTTAAAAAGTGTGTAAAACAAAAGACACACCAGGACAAGACTGATTTATATTTATCCTCCTGGGAAATAGATCACTCACATGTTTTGCAACAATTTGGAGCATTTTCTCAAACTCTGCAAAGAAATGATAATATCACCAATATTGAATTGACATTCTTTTTGCATGGAGCACTACATCTCCTTTACAACAAGGAAGATTTTTTTGTAAACAGTCTTGTCCTGGTGTGTCTTTTGTTTTACACACTTTTTAAATATGTTACAAGTAAAAGTTACGGGGTCAATATGAAGCAAGGACAATAGTACAAGAGCTGCAGCAGGGCCAGGAAACCAAACGAGAAGAATCACAAGCAAAGGAGGAACAGGAAAGGAAGGTATAAATAGACAGAGGGCGGGAGCTAGCTCCGTCTGGCCAGGCTGTGATAGGTTCTCCCACTCCTAAGCCTGCCACCCTGAGTGGTGGAAGATGGAGTCAGTCTCACAAACATAGAAGCAGGTGCAGACTGATTATCTATGGGCGTTAACCCCGAAGCTGTGCCTGGCAGATCCTTTACAACTTGCTTCTCAGAAGACCGCTCAACCACCAACTAAACAACTTCTATTTCCTTAAACAAATATTTTAAAAAAAAATAATTAATTCAATACAATTTTAAAAACACTTTTAGGCTGGGTTCACACGACCATGTTACGTCTGTAATGTACGGAACGTATTTCGGCCGGAAGACCCGGACCAAACACACTGCAGGGGGCCGGGCTCCTAGCATCATAGTGATGGACGACGCTAGGAGTCCCTGCCTCTGCGTGGAACTACTGTCCCGTACTGTAATCATGATTACAGTACGGGACAGTTGTCCTGCAGCAAGGCAGGGACTCCTAGCATCGTACATCACTATGATGCTAGGAGCCCGGCTCCCTGCACTGTGTTCGGTCCGGGTCTTCCGGCCGAAATACGTTCCGTACTTTACGGACGCAACATGGTCGTGTGAACCCAGCCTTAGACAGTTTTTATAAATATTATTATTTTATTATTATTACTACAATAATTTTATTCAATTATTAAGAAGTATGAACAGAAAATAAACATAAATAATGAGGGACATGGGCAATGTCTACTCTTCAAATATTACAATATGGAATACAGGCTGCATATTATAATGGAGTCTACTGTGTATATGGACATGTCATGTTCCATTGTGACTCCATCTAGACGTTTCAACACATCTGTAGAATCTCTAATATAAGATTGCTGATTTTCAACACATGGACGAAGATAAAAATCCAAAAAGCGGCATGTCAATTCACACAGACCACCACATCCCGAGGCAATTGGACGTCCCGGTGGTTTTTTCTAGTCCTTGTGTACCTTTGGCAATAAATATAATGTTGGAAAAATCGGGCTCTTAAAGAGGCTCTGTCACCAGATTCTCAAACCCTTATCTCCTATTGCATGTGATCGGCGCTGCAATGTAGATAACAGCAACGTGTTTGTTTTTTTTAAAACGTTCATTTTTGGCCAAATTATGAGCTATTATATATTTATTCAAATGAGCTTTGAAATGGACAACTGGGCGTGTTTTTTTCGTTATGTCCAACTGGGCGTGTATTGTGTTTTTAACTGGGCGTGTTTATGTGTATGATGCTGACCAATCAGTGACCAGTCTGCGTCATACACTCCTCAACATCTGCACGCTCCTCTCCCGAAATATGCTGTGCTGCTGTGAACTCTGCTCTTACCATTACGTAGCTCTCAGTCTGTTATCTCTCCTCCACTCCTGTCCTCAATAACACCTTCACATGATTGGCAAGTCACCAGCCCGCACAAGATCTGCACGCTCCTCTCCTGAAATATTCTGTGCTGCTGTGAACTCTGCTCTTACCATTACGTAGCTCTCAGTCTGTTACCTCTCCTCCACTCCTGTCCTCAATAACACCTTCACATGATTGGCAAGTCACCACCCCGCACAAGATCCTACTGCACGGCTGACAGCCGTCAGCTGTATAGCTAACAGCATGGTTGTGTTGGAAGCGCGCCCTGCTGTGTCTCATCTAGCTGCTACGTTCTATCCTGACCGCCGGTGAATTCTCCGTGCGGTCTTCGCAGTCCTGCTACCCCGTTTACCTACGGGAGCAGAACGCGGCTCCTGAAATACTCTGTGCTGCCTTAAACTCTGTGGACAGGTCAGGATCCTGTTTTTTTTTAAATACTGCTGGGGAACCTGCTCGATCCACTATATAAGGCTGCGCCTCCATCCTCTTCTGCCCCAGTCACTTATTCCCAAGCACTGTAAACTTTCAGATTGGTTGCGCTGTGAATATTTGGAGAACATGATTGGTTTATGTGCAGGATAATGAACATACAGACAAGCAGTAGAAGACTGAATTCAATGAAATGCTCAGCCCTTAGTCAGTCTTCTACATAAACACGCCCAGTTAAAAACACAATACACGCCCAGTTGGACATAACTAAAAAAAAACGCCCAGTTGTCCATTTCAAAGCTCATTTGCATAAATATAAAATAGCTCATAACTTGGCCAAAAATGAAAGTTTAAAAAAAAAAAAAACGTTGCTGTTATCTACATTGCAGCGCCGATCACATGCAATAGGAGATAGGGGTTTGAGAATCTGGTGATGAGCTCTTAACACATAAACCATCCATGACCTTCTTAGTGATTACATTATTCTCAAATGCCTCCATTAGCATTTTGTCTAAACGATCCTTAACCCCTTCCCTCTTTGGGCACTTTTGACCTTCCTGACAGAGCCTCATTTTTCAAATCTGACATGTTTCACTTTATGTGGTAATAACTCCGCAATGTTTTTACCTATCCAAGCGATTCTGAGATTGTTTTCTCGTGACACATTGGACTTTATGTTACTGGCAAAATTTGCCCGATACATTCAGTATTTAATTGTGAAAAACACCAAAATTTAGCGAAAAATTGCAAAAATTCGCATTTTTCTCAATTTAAATGTATCTGCTTGTAAGACAGGCAGTTATACCACACAAAAATTTTGCTAATTAACATCCCCCATATGTCTACTTTAGTTTAGCAGCGTTTATTGAACATCATTTTATTTTTCTAGGACGTTACAAGGCTTAGAACTTTAGCAGCAATTTCTCACATTTTCAAGAAAATTTCAAAATGCTATTTTAACAGGGGCCAGTTCAGTTGTGAAGTGGCTTTGAGGTCCTTAGATATTAGAAACCCCCAATAAGTCACCACATTTTAAAAACTGCACCCCTCAAAGTATTCAAAACAGCATTTAGAAAGTTTCTTAACCCTTTAAACATTGCGCAGGAATTAAAGCAAAGTAGAGGTGATATTTACAAATTTCATTTTTTTTTGCAGAAATTCATTTTTAATCCCTATTTTTTTGTAACACAGAAGATTTTACCAGAGAAACGCAACTCAATATTTGTTGCCCAGTTTCTTCAGATTTAGGAAATATCCCACATGTGGCCCTGGTGTGCTTATGGACTGAAGCACAGGCCTCAGAATTAAAGAAGCACCTAGTGGATTTTGGGGCCTCCTTTTTATTAGAATATATTTTAGGAACCATGTCAAGTTTGCAGGGCTCTTGCGGTGCCAAAACAGTGGAAACCCCCCACAAGTGGCACTATTTTGGAAACTACACCCTTTGAGGAAATTATCTAGGGGTATAGTGAGCATTTTGACCCCACTGGTTATTTGCAGAAATTTTTGGAAGTAGGCAGTGAAAATTAAAATCTACATTTTTTCAAAGAAAATGTAGGTTTAGCTAATTTTTTCTCAATTCCACGATGACTAAAAGAGAAAAAGCTCCACCAAATTTGTAAAGCAATTTCTCCCGAGTAAAACAATACCCCACATGTGGTCATAAACGGCTGTTTGGACACACAGCAGGGCTCAGAAGGGAAAGAGCGCCATTTGGCTTTTGGAGCTCAAATTTAGCAGGAATAGTTAGTACAGGCCATGTCGCATATGCAAAGCCCCTGAGGGGCCAAAACAGTGGAAACCCCCCACAAGTGACCCCATTTTGGAAACTACACCCCTTGAGGAAATTATCTAGGGGTATAGTGAGCATTTTGACCCCACAGGTTATTTGCAGAAATTTTTGGAAGTAGGCCGTGAAAATGAAAATCTACACTTTTTCAAAGAAAATGTAGGTTTAGCTAATTTTTTCTCAATTCCACGATGACTAAAACAGAAAAAGCTCCACCAAATTTGTAAAGCAATTTCTCCCGAGTAATACAATACCCCACATGTGGTCATAAACGGCTGTTTGGACACACAGCAGGGCTCAGAAGGGAAAGAGCGCCATTTGGCTTTTGGAGCTCAAATTTAGCAGGAATAGTTAGCAGAGGCCATGTCGCATATGCAAAGCCCCTGAGGGGCCAAAACAGTAGAAACCCCCCACAAGTGACCCCATTTTGGAAACTACACCCCTTGAGGAAATTATCTAGGGGTATAGTGAGCATTTTGACCCCACAGGTTATTTGCAGAAATTTTTGGAAGTAGGCCGTGAAAATGAAAATCTACATTTTTTCAAAGAAAATGTAGGTTTAGCTAATTTTTTCTCAATTCCACGATGACTAAAACAGAAAAAGCTCCACCAAATTTGTAAAGCAATTTCTCCCGAGTAAAACAATACCCCACATGTGGTCATAAACGGCTGTTTGGACACACAGCAGGGCTCAGAAGGGAAAGAGCGCCATTTGGCTTTTGGAGCTCAAATTTAGCAGGAATAGTTAGCAGAGGCCATGTCGCATATGCAAAGCCCCTGAGGGGCCAAAACAGTAGAAACCCCCCACAAGTGACCCCATTTTGGAAACTACACCCCTTGAGGAAATTATCTAGGGGTATAGTGAGCATTTTGACGCCACAGATTTTTTGCAGAAACAATTGTAAGTAGGCAGTGAACATGAAAATCTACATTTTTTCAAAGAAAATGTAGGTTTAGCTTATTTTTTCTCATTTCTACGAGGACTAAAGGAGAAAAAGCTCCACCAAATTTGTAAAGCAATTTCTCCCGAGTAAAACAATACCCCACATGTGGTCATAAACGGCTGTTTGGACACACGGCAGGGCTCAGAAGGGAAAGAGCGCCATTTGACTTTTGGAGCTCAAATTTAGCAGGAATAGTTAGCAGAGGCCATGTCACATATGCAAAGCCCCTGAGGGGCCAAAACAGTGGAAACCCCCTACAAGTGACCCCATTTTGGAAACTACACCCCTTGAGGAAATTATCTAGGGGTATAGTGAGCATTTTGACCCCACAGATCTTTTGCAGAAACAATTGGAAGTAGGCAGTGAACATGAAAATCTAAATTTTTTCAATGAAAATGTAGGTTTAGCTTATTTTTTCTAATTTCTACGAGGACTAAAGGAGAAAAAGCTCCACAACATTTGTAAAGCAATTTCTCCCGAGTAAAACAGTACCCCACATGTGGTCATAAATGGCTGTTTGGACACACGGCAGGGCTCAGAAGAGAAAGAGCGCCATTTGGAGCTCAAATTTGACAGGTATGGTTTTGGGAGGCCATGTCACATGTGCAAAGAAGCTGAGGGGCCAAAACAGTGGAAACCCCCACAAGTGACCCCATTTTGGAAACTACACCCCTTGAGGAAATTATCTAGGGGTATAGTGAGCATTTTGACCCCACAGATCTTTTGCAGAAACAATTGGAAGTAGGCAGTGAACATGAAAATCTAAATTTTTTCAATTTTGTAAAGCAATTTCTCCAGAGTAAAACAATACCCCACATGTGGTCATAAACAGCTGTTTGGACACACTGCAGGGCTCAGAAGCGCCATTTGACTTTTGGAGCTAGGATTTACACAATGTTGCTTTTGGCATAATAAAGGGGTTAATGAATTATGAAATTACTAATTTATGGATGTATGGTACTCTTTGAAGCAATCCTTGATACACAGGCTTGGTTTTCCGGGGCAGGTTTCACAGTGGGAAATAGTGTCTTTTCTTATTCCCCTTTTGGAACACACTCTGCACCTTTTTTGTGTCCTTCCCTTCGTTGCAATTTGGGGCACTTCATTGGGGAAATGTTGCCCTGGTACAATGCGTGGAGTATCGCTACCAGCAGATGTGCTTGGGCCCTCCCCTGCCTGGTTCCCAAATAGAAGTGCCTTGATCACCACCTCTTGGAAGTTAAGGAATGTCCCTGTCCGGCCTGCACATCGGGATAGTACGTAAGCATTATACATTGCCATCTGTACAATGTGCACGGCCAGCTTTTTGTACCATGTCTTTGTTTTCCGTAGGGCACTATAAGGCTTCAGTACTTGATCAGAGAGATCAACCCCGCCCATGTACTTATTGTAGCCCAAGATGCAATTTGGCTTCTGGGTCACTGTGGTGGTACCTCGTTCAGGGACAGGGGTGCTGCCGCTGCCATCAATTGTGGTCAATATAAGGACATCCCTCTTGTCCTTATATTTGACGAACAGCATGTTCTCGCTGCATAGTTCCCTGCTCTCACCCCTTCTGAGGCTTTGGCTAAGCAGTGTTTTAGGGAGGCCTCTCTGATTTTTGCGCACAGTACCGCATGCTACAGTACTTCTGGCAGAAAGGCACTTAAATAGTGGGATGCTGGTATAGAAGTTATCGACGTAAAGGTGATAACCCTTGTCCAGCAATGGGTGCATCAAATCCCACACTATTTTCCCACTAACTCCCAGGACGGGGGGGCATTCTGGGGGTTCAATAATAGAGTCCTTCCCTTCGTAAACCCTAAACCTGTGTGTATACCCAGATGTACTCTCACACATTTTGTACAATTTAATTCCATACCTTGCCCTCTTATTGGGCAGGTATTGGCGGAATTTAAGCCTCCCCTTAAAATGAACAAGGGACTCGTCTATGGAAATATATTTATCGGGGGTGTACACTTGTTAAAATTTGGTGGAGAAATGATCAATGAGTGGCCTGATTTTAAAAAGACGGTCAAATGTGGGGTCGTTCTGGGGCGGGCACTGTGCATTATCATTATAATGCAAGAATTTTAAAATGGCTTCAAAGCGAGTCCGGATCATGGCCATGCGGTAAATTGGGGTGCTGTACAAAATATCCGCACTCCAGTATTGCCTAAGCTCTGGCTTCCTCACTAGTCCCATATGCAGCACAAGGCCCCAAAATGTCATCATCTCCGCTGCATCTACTGGGGTCCACCTAACAAATGATGAAGTGGGGTTTTGGGTTAAAAATTGTTGGGCGTACAGATTCGTCTGGGCCACCATTAAATGAACAAACTCCTCAGAGAAAAAGACCTTGAAAAAGTCAATTTCTGTGAGGCCTTCAGTCTCAAACTGAATTCCTGAGCTGCCTATAAAATCAGGAATTTGAGGCTCATAATTTTCGGGGAGTGGAGTCCACACGGGATCAATCATTGGGGTTGGCTCAGCTGCTCTCCTGGGTCGCCTTTGGGGTGGTTCCTCATCACTGGAGGAGGAAGAGGAGGAAACTAAAAGGAGTGGGGCATATTCCTCCTCTCCCTCGCTGGCCGACTCAGTGTCAGAGGCAATGATGGCGTATGCCTCCTCCGCTGAATACATCCTTCTGGACGATTGAGACATTTTGATTTATTACAGGGTGTGGTGTTTTGACACGTGTAATCAACTTTTATTTTTACACAGGGGGGTGTGTGTATGTGTGGTGTTTTTACACGTGTATAGTGAACAGAAATTAGAAGATAAGAAAGAAGAGAAGAAAAGAAAAAAAAAAAAATAGAATTTACTGTACGATCGTCAGTTTGAAAAAAAACAACTGAACGTCCGTCAGTAACTGACGCTATCTATTACTAAAAAAACCTGTAGTCTAACTAACTTGCTACAGCAAAACTAGGTTCTAAAAATTTACTGGACGAACGTCAGAAAAAAAGCAACTGAACGTCCGTCAGTAACTGACGCTATCTATTAATAAAAAAAACCTGTAGTCTATCTAACGTGCTACAGTAAAACTAGGTTCTAAATATTTACTGGACGAACGTCAGTAAAAAAACAACTGAACATCCGTCAGTAACTGACGCTATCTATTACTAAAGAAAACTGTAGTCTAACTAACTTGCTACAGCAAAACTAGGTTCTAAAAATTTACTGGACGAACGTCAGTAAAAAAACAACTGAACGTCCGTCAGTAACTGACGCTATCTATTACTAAAAAAAACCTGTAGTCTATCTAACGTGCTACAGTAAAACTAGGTTCTAAAAATTTACTGGACGAACGTCAGTAAAAAAACAACTGAACGTCCGTCAGTAACTGACGCTATCTATTACTAAAAAAAACCTGTAGTCTATCTAACGTGCTACAGCAAAACTAGGTTCTAAAAATTTACTGGACGAACGTCCGTAAAAAAACAACTGAACGTCCGTCAGTAACTGACGCTATCTATTACTAAAAAAAAACTGTAGTCTATCTAACGTGCTACAGTAAAACTAGGTTCTAAAAATTTACTGGACGAACGTCAGTAAAAAAACAACTGAACGTCCGTCAGTAACTGACGCTATCTATTACTAAAAAAAACCTGTAGTCTATCTAACGTGCTACAGTAAAACTAGGTTCTAAAAATTTACTGGACGAACGTCAGTAAAAAAACAACTGAACGTCCGTCAGTAACTGACGCTATCTATTACTAAAAAAAAACTGTAGTCTATCTAACGTGCTACAGTAAAACTAGGTTCTAAAAATTTACTGGACGAACGTCAGTAAAAAAACAACTGAACGTCCGTCAGTAACTGACGCTATCTATTACTAAAAAAAACTGTAGTCTAACTAACTTGCTACGCACACTATGGAAAGCTGTGGGTGAAAAAAACCTAAAAAACCTGCGTAAAAAAATTACCACAGATGCTGATAACTAATCAGCAGTCTGTAGCCGCAGGGTGCACACAGATAGATGGTGCAAATTTATAATTGGAAAAAAAATGACAAAAATAAAAAATTCCTGGACCAAAAGTTGAGCACAAATGCCGATCAGTGATGGCGGTCACTGATCAGCGCTCAGTGGGCACAGGACTCGGACAGGGAGGGGGTGGGGTGGGGTATATTGGGACAGGGAGGGGGTGGATTGGGACAGGGACAGGCCCAAGGGCAGGGACAGGCCCAAGGACAGGGACAGGGCCAAAAAAATCTGTCTGATCACAAAAAAATAAAAAATAAATGTGATCAGACAGAAGCAGCAAAAGGGCTTTCTTATTTTTCACACAGTAGTGCAGGATGCACTACAAATTCCAGAAAATCCGCAGCAGACACTCTCTCAACCGCTCTGCACGCTGCCTCAAACTGGAATGGCGGCGTGCAGAGCAGTGTCGATGTACACAACACTGCCTGGTGCACTGATTGGTCGGTCGTTACAGACCGACCAATCAGATCGCTCCTAGAGGTGGCATCACTGCCACCTCCCTAGGTGACGTTGGTGGCGATGGGTGTTGTCTTAGACAGCACCAATCGCCACTGTCTAACTGTGCCCTGTGACTCCAGGGCGCAGTTTTAACAAAAATCCCTGTTATTGGCCGGTCAGAATTGACCGGCCAATAGCAGCGATCGCCGATGCGGGGGGGCCAAAACGGCACCCTGGGCGAGTAGTAGAGATGGCCTGCTGTCATGGACAGCAGCCATCTTTACTTTGTCACGGTGCAATTAGCACCGATGACCGTTTCCCGTTGCGCCGTACATGTACGGCGCTTTGCGGGAAGCACCTCCCGACAGCGCCGTACATTTACGGCGCATGTCGGGAAGGGGTTAAAGAGGCTCTGTCACCAGATTTTGCAACCCCTATCTGCTATTGCAGCAGATCGGCGCTGCAATGTAGATTACAGTAACGTTTTTATTTTTAAAAAAACGAGCATTTTTGGCCAAGTTATGACCATTTTTGTAAAGGATCTGCCAGGCACAGCGGGGTTAACGCCCATAGGTAATCAGTCGGCACCTGAGTCTATGTCTCTGAGACTGACTCCAGCTTCCACCACTCAGGCTGGCAGGCTTAGGAGTGGAAGAGCCTATCGCAGCCTGGCCAGACTCAGCTAGCTCCCGCCCTCTGTCTATTTATACCTGCCTTTCCTGTTCCTCCAGTTCTTGTGATTCTTCTCGTGTGGTTTCCTGGCCCAGCTACAGCTCCTGACCATTTGATCCTGCTCCATACTGACCCTGGCTTACTGACTACTCTCCTGCTCTGCGTTTGGTACCTCGTACACTCCTGGTTTGACTCGGCTCGTTCACCTCTCTTGTTGCTCACGGTGTTGCCGTGGGCAACTTCCCCATTTCCCTTAGCTTTGTGTACCCTTGTCTGTTTGTCTCGTGCACTTACTGAGCGTAGGGACTGCCGCCCAGTTGTACCCCGTCGCCTAGGGCGGGTCGTTGCAAGTAGGCAGGGACAGAGTGGCGGGTAGATTAGGGCTCACTTGTCCGTTTCCCTACCCCTATCATTACAATTTTTGTATTTATGCAAATGAGGCTTGCAAAAGTCCAAGTGGGCGTGTTTAAAGTAAAAGTCCAACTGGGCGTGTATTATGTGCGTACATCGGGGCGTTTTTACTACTTTTACTAGCTGGGCGTTTTGACGAGAAGTATCATCCACTTCTCTTCAGAACGCCCAGCTTCTGGCAGTGCAGACACACAGCGTGTTCTCGAGAGATCACGCTGTGACGTCACTCACTTCCTGCGCCAGGTCCTGCATCGTGTCGGCCACATCGGCACCAGAGGCTACATTTGATTCTGCAGCAGCATCAGCGTTTGCAGGTAAGTAGCTACATCGACTTACCTGCAAACGCCGATGCTGCTGCAGAATCAACTGTAGCCTCTGGTGCCGATGTGGCCGACACGATGCAGGACCTGGGGCAGGAAGTGAGTGACGTCACAGCGTGATCTCTCGAGAACACGCTGTGTGTCTGCACTGCCAGAAGCTGGGCGTTCTGAAGAGAAGTGGATGATACTTCTCGTCAGAACGCCCAGCTAGTAAAAGTAGTAAAAACGCCCCGCTGTACGCACATAATACACGCCCAGTTGGACTTTTACTTTAAACACGCCCACTTGGACTTTTGCAAGCCTCATTTGCATAAATACAAAAATGGTCATAACTTGGCCAAAAATGCTCGTTTTTTAAAAATAAAAACGTTACTGTAATCTAAATTGCAGCGCCTATCTGCTGATATAGCAGATAGGGGTTGCAAAATCTGGTTATTGTCTATACACCTCGGACTCGTATAGCTCAAACGGCCATATCACCACATTACCCCCCTTATCTGCTTGTTTGAATACGACCCCCTTCATCATTTTCAGTTCATGCAAGGCCTTGGGCTGCACTCCATATAAGTTGTCATATCTACAATTTTGTGATAGTTTCCTCAACTCATCAACCACCATTCTAACGAACATTTCTACTGGTGGATTTAATAAAAGTGGTGGGAATGTGGTAGATTTGGGTCGAGTAAAGTCCGGAAATTTATCAGTGTTTACCTTCTGTTCTTGAAGCAAAGACTCTAATATCCGGAGCACTTCCAATTCCTCCTGGGCTGTAAACAAATGGTTGAAATCATTCTTTGCATAATATTTTTTAAAAATGAGTTTACTCGCAAATAGGAATATATCCTTGATGGCTGTAAATTATCGAAACCGGATACCGGACAAAATGTTAAACCTAGTGATAGCACAGAATTTTGACTGGGTGTTAGTACAATATCAGATAAGTTAATTACCTTCAATTCACCATTATTTCCATCCGACGTGTTCAATTTCCTTTTTATTGGCGCTCGTCTGGTTTCATACCTTGTCATCCCTATTTCTCGTGCATTTGATGATGACGATACTTGTGATATCCCAGATGCAACACTCTCCAATGATGTGAAGCATTCACTGCGCGATAATTTAGAAGGTGCACGCTTTTTGCCATCTATAGATTCTATGCTGTTGAAAATCCAGAACATCTCTTTGGAATTTTTTGGTTTTTACGTCCTGTATCTCTCGTTCCCATTTTGCACATTCAATACTTAAATCCTGTTCAAATTTGGCTAGATTTTCAGGAGTCAATGTTGATTTCACTTGTTCCTGTAAAGGTGCAATAGTTTTTTCAACGTCCTCCAATTGTTTTTTATCCATACCAATTAACAGTTCGATGAAAGTGCGAGAGCATAATGCACATGCTTGTTCCCATCTCGATTTCATTGTCACGTCTTCAAGTGGAAATGACGGGAAAACCTGGACACGTAGACCACGAGGGATCAGATCCCGAGCCAAATACTGTTCTAATGAAACCTTATTCCACCAAATTCTGGTACGACGTTTCAATAAGTCCTTTAATGATCTATGTATTTCCTATATACCTGTATTGTTTGCACCAACGGTTCCTATAGCATCCTCCTTAAAAACATGAGTAACAAGCGATAGCCAGTTAGATTCCCGAGTATGGAAATCCATATTAGTTACAAGGCCTGTCAACAACATACAAAACATATGAATACCTATACGAAAACCAGGCCAAATATTCCATATAATGATCTATATATATCAATATATAAGCACAATCCCCATAAATATATATACATAGATACTATTACATAAGTACTGTAATAACATATGAGTACACCATAGGTACGATGCAAAAAGATTTTTATTATATTTAATGACAAATAGTAAAAACAATGGCCAGCACGACCTAAAAAAATTACAAACAAGTTTAAAACAACATGGTGGTGGTGGGTTCGTAGGCCTACACAATGTCTGATGAAAACATATTGATTTTAATGGTTCCTGTAGGGTTTCTGTCATCGTGTCCATTGTTTTACAGTAACAATAGTACAACATGCTGCACTATTTTTCACTGCATTTTGGACCAGATCTGCGATAGAGGCTCGCGACAGTGCCTGTAACGCAGATGTGAACATAGCTTAACAAAAGGAAGGTGTTTCCCACAGATTTAACTACCCAACAACTCCCCACATCTATGTTTCCATTATAATTTTTAATTCATAATTATTGACCTTTATTTTATATTTTAATAGTCCCTAAGAACCAACAAATGATAAAAAAGAAGAGGGACATTGAAGAATGGGACTGTGAAGAAGATCAAAGTCGTCACCCTGTACTGAGTCGAATGATAGCAGCATCTGAATACAGGGTTGAGAATGAGCTGGCAAAAGAGGCGAGTAGAAGCAAAAGTGCCGATGCGGAGGGAAAAAAATATATGAAATCTATAAAAGCTGAAAAGGAGAAAGAGGAGAAAGCAATGAAAACTTATGTGGCCAAGATAAAAGAACTTCAAAGTCAAAAGCCAAAAAAGTTCAAGACCAAAAAAAACGTGGTCAAAATGACCAAACACATCATAGTCAAGAAGCTTAAAAACATAAAGATCAAGAGGAGAAAATGAAATCATCATTGTGCCACAGTAAAAACATCACATTACTAACATCAAAATACTCAAAGACCTCCATATCACATCTGAATATTCCCACCACATTTTATCCCAAGAGACCGGGAATATGCACCCTATAAAACCTGCTTCTCAGAAGACCGCTAACCACCAACTAAACAACTTCTATTTCCTTAAACAAATATTTGTTTTAAGAATAATTAATTCAATACAATTTTAAAAACACTTTTAGACAGTTTTTATAAATATTATTATTTTATTATTATTACTACAATAATTTTATTAAAGAGACTCTGTCACCACATTATAAGTGCCCTATCTCCTACATAAGAAGATGGGCGCTGTAATGTAGGTGACAGTAATGCTTTTTTAGATATATCGCTATGTGCAGCCACATACACAAGCCCTAACATTACTACAGTGTCCTGATAATGACTACACATGACCATCCAGCCTGGACGTCATGTGTACTCAGAATCCTGGCACTTCTGAATCTTTTTTGTGAGATTCCGGCAAGTGAAACCAAATCTCGTTTAGCTCCGTGATCTCGCGAGATTTGGTTTCACTTGTCGTAAAGTAATCCTAAATGTAAAACTTTTATATCATTCCTCCCTGTTGTAAATGATGAAGGAATATTCTGTGACACGTCCTAAACAGATTTTCTTCTTTAAGTTTTCACCAATTTTTTCATACATCAGAATTTTGTCATGAGGTGTTTCTAAGCCATCGTATTAAGTCCTCATTTGGAATCTCTTGGTACATTGTCTTAGTAATTGAAGTGTCAATGAGTCTCTGAATTAGTCGCCTTATGGAAGAAATGCAACAACACCCACGAGTTACAAGTATGGCTGCCACTGCTGCTAAGGAAGTCCATAGACTGGATATGTGGTTACTCCATTTTCCAAACCATCCTCCAAGCCAATTAGTGAAGATGTCATTTATTCCAGAGTTTTCCACAAGCTCTTCGGACAGGGAATTGAGTCCTTCCAATGCCTTGGTAATACTGCCATCAGTAGCTGTATTATTGGGAATAAAAGTACAACAGAAGATACAAACATTTTGCAAACACCCCCTTTTTCAGCTAGTAACATCCAGGGCCATTCTATTTCACCATGTCATTAACCCCTTCCCGCATTTGGGCGTAACTGTACGTCCGAAAACCAAGTGAGTTCCCGCATTCGGGCATACAGTTACGCCCTGCAGATAAAGCGAGCACAGGAGCTGCGCGCTTTATCTTCAGCGGCTGTCAGCTGTTATACACAGCTGACATGCCGCTGCAATGGCTGCGATGGCTGTTACCGCCGATCGCAGCCATTTAACCCCTTCAATGCGGCTGTCAAGGACGTCCGCCGCTTTGAAGTGGTTGACAGAGGGAGGGAGCTCCATCTGTAACCTCTGCCATTGTTGCTATGGCAACCAGGAAGCCGTTACTAGGCTTCCTGGTTGCCCAGGTACGGTAGCCTATTAGGTCCTGCCCGAGGCAGGACCTAATCGCCTAACTGTCAAATGAGTAGTGCATAAGTAGTGCAGTGTATCGTAGCGGGGATCAGAAGACCAGATCTTCAAGTCCCCAGGTCAGTGTAAAAGAAAAAGTAAAAAATGTAAAAAAAAATGTGAAAGAAAAATAAATAAATAAAAGTTAATAAATAATAAATAAATAATAAAAACACCACTTGCCCTGTTTCCCTGATCAACTCCTTTATTAGAAAAAAAATTAAAATATGGAAAAAAAACTATACATAATAGGTATTGCCGCGTTCGGAACGGCCTGATCTATAAAAATATCACATTATTTTTACCGCACGGTGAACACCGTAATTTTTTTTAATAAAAAACAATGACAGCATTTTATTTTTTGGTCATCTTGTCTCAAAAAAAATTTCATAAAAAGTGATCAAAAAGTTGCAAGTAACGCAAAATGGTACCAATAGAAACTACAGTTTGTCACGCATAAAACAAGTCCTCCCGCAGCGATATCAACTAAAAAATAAAAAAGTTATGGCTGTCAGAAAATGGCGACACTAAAACATGATTTTTTTAGAAAACAGTATTTTTATTGTGGGAACGTAGTGAAACGTAAAAAAACTATATAAATTTGGTGTCGCTGTAATCGTCTCGCCCCGCAGAATAAAGTTAACATGTTGTTTATACTGCACGGTGAACACTGTAAAAAAAAGATGGTTTCCTCATCTCCCAAAAAATGGAATAAATAGTGATAAAAAAATCGCATGTACCCCAAAATGGAACCAATAAAAATTACATCTCGTTCCACAAAAAACGCGCCCTCACACAGCTCCGTCAACGGAAAAATAACACGTTATGACTCTCAAAACGCAATGATGCAAAATGATTCTAAATGACGGCCCAGACTCATTTTTAGGTCCAGTAGAATTTCACTAAACACCCCACATCGTCATTTGCTGGACCCCACGGGTGGACCCTGTAGATGCAGCGGAGATGAGGAAACTTTAGGGCCTTGTGCGGCTTATAGGGCTAGTGAAGAAGTCAAATATAAGGCAACACTGGAGCGCAGATATTTTGTATAATACCCAATTATCCCGGCCTGTGTATAAAGGATTGGTTCAAAGCATACCACACCAATCCATGGATTATTCATTCTCCCCATTATTACATCATCCTATTATCACCTGTTGCACTCCGCCCAGCTTACATATGCCTTGATGCACTCCGCCAAGCTTACATATACCCTGATGTACTCCGCCAAGCTTACATATACCCTGATGTACTGCGCCTAGCTTACATATGCCTTGATGCACTCCGCCAAGCTTACATATACCCTGATGTACTCCGCCAAGCTTACATATACCCTGATGTACTGCGCCTAGCTTACATATGCCTTGATGCACTCCGCCAAGCTTACATATACCCTGATGTACTCTGCCAAGCTTACATATACCCTGATGTACTGCGCCCAGCTTACATATGCCTTGATGCACTCCGCCAAGCTTACATATACCCTGATGTACTCCGCCTAGCTTACATATGCCTTTATGTACTTCGCACAGCTTACATATATCCTGATGTACTCCGCCCAGCTTACATATACCCTGATATACTCCTCACATATTACATATACCCTGATATACTCCGCACAGCTTACATATACCCTGATGTACTCCGCACAGCTTACATATACCCTGATGTACTCCGCCCAGCTTGCATATACCCTGATGTACTCCGCCCAGCTTGCATATACCCTGATGTACTCCGCACAGCTTACATATACCCTGATGTACTCCTCACATATTACATATACCCTGATGTACTCCACACATATTACATATATCCTGATGTACTCCGCACAGCTTACATATATCCTGATGTACCCACACATATTACATATACCCTGATGTACTCCTCACATATTACATATACCCTGATGTACCCGCCCATATTACATATACCCTGATGTACTCCGCACATATTACATATACCCTGATGTACCCGCACATATTACATATACCCTGATGTACTCCGCACATATTACATATACCCTGATGTACCCGCACATATTACATATACCCTGATGTACTCCGCACAGATTACATATACCCTGATGTACTCCTCACAGATTACATATACCCTGATGTACCCGCACATATTACATATATCCTGATTTACTCCTCACAGCTTACATATGCCCTGATACCACATATGGGGTATTCTGGAGAACCCGCTTAACAATTTATGGGATGTGTGTCTACGGTGGTACAAGCTGGGCACAACTCATTGGCCACTGAAATGGCATATCTGTGGAAAACAGCAATTTTCAATCTGCAACATCTATTGTTTACTCATTTTTGCAAAACACTTGTGCGGTCAAAATGCCCTAGATCAATTCTTTGAGGGATCTAGTTTCCAAAACGGGATAATTTTTCAGGGGTACCACTGTACTGGTACTATAGCTCAATGCAACATGGTGTCAAAAAACGAATCTTATAAAATCTCCACTCCAAATACTAAATGGCGCTCCTTCCCTTTAGAGCCTTGCTGTGTGTCCAAATAGCAGTTTATGACCACGTGTGGGGTATTTCCCTACTCTGAAGAAGTTGCTTTACAAATGTTACAGTGCTTTTTCTCCTTTATTTGTTGAGAAAATGACAAATTTTTAACTAATGCTGCGTCTTATTGGAAAATAATGTAATTTTTAATTTTCACTGCCTATTTCTAATAAAATATATTAGACACATGTGGGGTAAAAATGCTCACTACACCCCTAGATGAATTCCTCAATGGGTGTAGTTTGCCAAATGGAGTCACTTTTGGGTAGTTTCCACTGTACTCCTACCTAAGGGGCTTTGCAAAAGCGACATCGTGCAGAAAAACCAATCCAGCAAAATCTGCTCTCCAAAAGACAAATGGCGCGCCTTCCCTTCTGAGCCCTGATGTGTATTCATACAGTACTTTATTACCACATATGGGGTATTTCCGTACTCTGGAGAAGTTGCTTTACAAATGTTATGGTGATTTTTCTCCTTTATTTGATGAGAAAATGAAACATTTTTACCTAAAGCTATGTCTTAATGGAAAAAAATTAAATTTTTCATGTTTACTGCCCAATTCTAATGAAATCTATGAAACACCTGGGGGGGTCAAAATACCCACTACACCCCTAGTTGAATTCCTCTAGGGGTGTAGTTTCCCAAATGGAGTCACTTTTGGGGGTTTCCACTGTACTGGTACCTTTAGGAGCTTTACAATTGCGACATGGTGCAGAGAAATCAAACCAGCAAAATCGGTACTTCAAAAGCTAAATGGCGTGCCTTCCCTTCTGAGTTCTGCCACTTCCCCAAACAGCAGTTTATGACCACATGTTGGGTATTTCTGTACTCTGGAGAAGTTGCTTTACAAATGGTGCTTTTCATCATTTATTTGTTGAAAAAAATAAAAATTTTGAGGTAAAGCTACATCTTATTGGAAAATAATGTAATTTTTCATTTTCACTGCCCAATTCTAATGAAATCTATGAAACACCTGTGGGGTCAAAATGCTCACTACACCCCTAGATGAATTCATCAAAGGGTATAGTTTCCCAAATGGAGTCACTTTTAGGGGGTTTCCTTTGTTTCGGCACCACAAGACCTCTTCTAACCTGACATGGTGCCTGAAATATAATTTAAGAAAAGGAAGGCCCAAAAATCCTCTAGGTGCTCCATTGCTTCTGAGGCCGGTGTTTCAGTCCAGTAGCGCACTAGGGCCACATGTGGGATATTTCTAAAAACTTCAGAATCAGGGCAATAAATATTCAGTTGTATTTCTCTGGTAAAATCTTTCAGTATTACAGGAAAAATGGATTAAAATGGAATTTCTGCAAAACAAAATGAAATTTGCAAATTTCCCTTCCACTTGCTTTAATTCCTGTGAAACACATAAAGGGTTAAGAAACTTTCTAAATGCTGTTTTGAGTACTTTAAGGGGTGCAGTTTTTAAAATGGGGTGATTTGTGGGGGTTCCTAATATATAAGGCCCTCAAAGCCACTTCAGAACAGAACTGGTCCCTAAAAAAATAGGCTTTTGAAATTTTCTTGAAAATGTGAGAAATTGCTGCTAAACTTATAAGCCTTGTAACGTCCTAGAAAAATAAAAGGATGTTCAAAAAACGATGCCAATCTAAAGTAGACATATGGGAAATGTTAGCTAGTAACTATTTTGTGTGGTATAACTATCTGTCTTACAAGCAGATACATTTGAATTTAGAAAATGCTAATTTTTTGCACATTTTCTCTACATTTTGGTGTTTTTCACACAAAAATATTGAATATATCGACCAAATTTTTTCACTAACATAAAGTACAATATGTCACGAGAAAACAATCTCAGAATCACTTGGATAGGTAAAAGCGTTCCAGAGTTATTACCACATAAAGTGACACATGTCAGATTTAAAAAATGAGGCTGTGTCATAAGGTCCAAAAGTGGCTGCGTCCTTAAGGGGTTAAAGATGTAGGTCCCCACTGATCTGCAATGCCCTTTATTGCGTCTCTGGTATAATTAACAACTCTCTGTTGATTGTAATAAATATAATTAATCCAGTCGACATTCTTATTTATCGTAGACCACCAGAAAAGTACAAACTCGAAGTCTGATGCAATCTGATTTCGGGCCTTAAACTCATTTGGCACCCCTCGGGGTAACCCTATTTCATCTATGTACATTTAAGGTCAACGAAACCTCCAGGGATAGACCGCTTATAGCGATTCAGATAGTCTCCAGGGCTTTTTCTCATTCTCTGAAATTCAGGGGCTGAAAACAAGTGGAATGGCATTAGAAGCTGAACCAGAGTACAGCTTCCCTGCCACTTGGCCAGTAGCCTAAGTCTCAGCTTCCTGTCTCCACATAGCCACCAGAGATCAGTCCTTGCCCTTGTCTGGTTGGTAACTCAATTACCATTATCGGTAGCAATATCTATGGTGGTTTCACAAAACTCTTCAGTGAGGTTCCCTACTTTCTTACTTTGCCCATTCCTAAGAAAGCAGGTGTAGTTGCCTGAGTAAGCAATTACTAAGGGAGGGATTTCATCTCTCCCCACAGGTGGGTACAATAAAGAGAATGTCTTACATAATTTATCACCTGGATTATGTGATGCATTATATAAAGATAACATGCACTGCAGGGAGCGTCAGGACTTCCGGTTCCGGCCCCGGCATGTGAGGAAGAGCAGAGACATGCACAGATAGAGCTCCGACCTCCGCTCCGATTAACCTCCTGACGGACCACTCTGACTGATACCGACAGAGATATCGACGCTGTGCTGACGAAGCACTATTTATTCTACGCTTCAGAGGGCCTGTGGAATTTATGGACAGATATATATATATCTGTCATGGGTAAATCAAGAACCCAAACCAAGCATGGATTATAAAAAACTGGCGAGTATTGTGGCATCACTCATATCACCGGACCTTCAGGAATCATTATCTAAGACGGTGGCTTCATCGCTGTCTGAGCTGCAGGCTATTGTGACGCAGCATGAGACAAGACTGCACACTATTGATAAATCCTTAGAACACGTGTGCTCAGATATTGAGGATTTACATTCCTCTATACAAGCTGCCCAGCAGGAAAATAAAAAGCTATGGGATCGTATTGAGGACTTAGAAAACCGCTCAAGACGTAGTAATATACGTATAATAGGATTACCTGAACAGGTACTGGCCAAAGATTTGAGCAATCTGTGTGAAATTGATCTGCCAGCCGCTTTGGGTATAAATCGTTCATGTAAAGTCGAACGTGCGCACACAATTGGAATTGATCAGAAACATGTTCTATTGGATCAACGGAGAGATGCTAATATGATACCAAACAGACCAAGGCAAGTTATTGTTAAATATCTTGACAATTCCGAAAAAATGTCAATACTGAAAGCTTTCAAAAATAAAAATGGTGGATTGGATTTCAAGGGACATTGTATACTAATATTCGGAGATTTCTCAATTGAAGTTACTAAGAGAAGACAGGCTTTTTCTCGAATTTGTATGGAACTTTACAATAAACATGTTAAATTTGCATTAATATATCCAGCGACTCTGATAGTATTTCATAAAGACGGTACATCGGATGTATATCACTCCCCAGAGGAAGCTATAGACATTTTACGCCTCAAAAAACATGGAGAAGCATCTACATCTCAAATTGAGGAAGGCTCAGACTCTGTAGTTCAAACATCATCTCCTTTACCAGTTCCTCAGAAACAACGCAGCCGAAAAGTCAAAATATAGTCTACATGATGGCCACCAGTCGGGTAATATTGAAGACTATGTTGACACACGTGTAACTTTGGCCTTAATGATATCTGAGTGTTTGTTTTTTGTTTGTTTTTTGTACAAGCCATGCGCAGTGGATGGTTTATTATTTATTTTATGGGGAGAACAAGATGTTTGGTAAAATGGCGATTAGACAGGATTAGATTGGATATATGCTGTTTGTATCTGTTAAGTGTCATCAAGGATGGCTTTTGACAGATTGATTATCAACTGAACTGAAGCTCTCTACAAATTAGGTAGACTGGTAATCTATTTAGGAGATAAGATAAAGTTTATAAGCATAAATATTAACTATGCAAGGGTAAATGTTCGGTAAGCTAAATGAGGAGCGGATGGATTTGGATATATATATATATCTAGCATAGAAATCGTACTATTTATATACTCTGGGCATCTGTTACATGTTGGTAGAAAGTGAAGTCTATTGGCACAATAGAATGATTGCCAAGGCGGGGGAGAATGCGTCATGTTGTGCATTGTTGTTTTCTTTTTTTTGGGGATTGGGAAATTTTTGGGTCAAAAAGGGGGGAATGCAAATGGTTTATCAGGTGCTAATCAATAATACTTTTACTTTTTATGAGAATTGTTTCATGGAATATTAAAGGTCTCAAATCACCTCACAAACGTATGATGGTATTAAGACATCTCAAACGCCTTAAAACAGATATAGCTCTCTTGCAGGAAACGCATTTGGTAGCAGACGATTTTTTTCGTATGAAGAACTTATGGGCGGGACAGGTGTATGGGTAAAGGACTCGAAGGCAGGTGTTTTAGTTTTATTGCACAAAAACTTAAATTATACTGTTAATAAAGTCGCTACAGATGAGGAGGGTCGTTGCATTAATTTACACTTAATTAGTCCTAGTGACAACTTAACTATCTATAATATATATGGGCCTAACTACAAGCAAGCAACCTTTTATCGTGAAATAGGTACACTCATAGGATCTGACCCACAACAAAATAACATTTTAGGCGGAGATCTTAATGTTGTTCTACATTCAGGGCGAAGATAGGATGTGCACAAATATAACTAGGGTTAGATCGAGATATGAGCAGGAAAATACTTTGACAGATTTTCTTCTAGGGACAGGATTGATAGATCCGTGGCGACTTGTTAACCCTGAAGGAAGAGAATATTCACATTATTCACACGCACATCAATCATGGTCAAGGATAGACTAAACATTAGTATCAGGCTCTTTCTTGCTGACATTGTGAAATTGACAATATTTTTATTTCTGATCACTCCCCTATAGTGTTGGATATACATGATACTGTCCCTAGGGGTTCAGACTATCTATGGCGGTTTCCAACCAATTTGGTGGCAGATGAGGCTTTCCAGGAAAAGTTGCGGAGTTGGTGGCGAGAATATGAATTAACGAATGGAGCACATACAGAGAATCCCCAATTATATTGGGATACTGCTAAAGTAGTATTAAGATGGAATTTAATAGCATATATATCCAATCTAAAGAAAACTATCAAGAAAAAAATCAAGGATTTCAGTCAGGGTCTTAGATTGGCATATACACACTTCAAAATACAACCAACATCGATCAATAAGGAAAAGTGGCAGAAGGCAAAACATGAATATGAACTGTGGATGGATAGGGATGCAAAGCTCAAAAGATCAGTTATTGAAGCTAAATTATTCAGCTTTGGGAATAAACCAGGGAGATTAATGGCTAGATTGATAAAACCGGCTTGTTCTTCAGGGTATATAGCGAGAATGAGAGATTCCACAGGGAAAATACAAGCTCATCCTCAAACTATTAATGATATACTGCGAGATTTATAGAATAAATTGTATGACAATCCCCTACCAAATAGACCTCTATTAGATACCCTCTTCACAATATTAAATTTACCTACTCTTACAGAGGCTGATAATATCTTACTAAATGCGCCTATTACTTTAGAAAAAATTCGAAATGCAATTTCACATTTCAAAAACCAAAAGGCACCAGGCCCAGATGGATATTCAAATGAATATTATAAGATACTGAAAGACCAGGTAATGCCTTGTTTAATTCCCTTATATAATGGTTATCTGACAGGCAAATCAATATCTGATTCCTCAAATACCGCTAATATCAAAGTACTTCATAAACAAGGAAAAGACCCTGAATTAGCAGCATCATATCGACCCATTTCACTAATAAATGTAGATATGAAGATAATGTCTAAAATTATGACAAATAGGTTAGCTATCTTTCTTCCTAAATTGATATCCCCAAGTCAGGTGGGCCTTGTTAAAGGCCGTTCGGCAGTTTCTAACATCAGGAAACCTGTTGGTATCTTAGATGATATTAAGTTGAACCCCGATGTACATCCATCTCCAGCCCTCCTCACTATCGATGCAGAAAAAGCTTTTGATATGGTGGACTGGGGATGGCTGGAGAGGGTTTTAGACTCTATAGATGTAAATGGGCCTTTTAGATCCTATCTGGAAGCTATCTACACCTGTCCTAAATCTAGGATATATACCCCAGGATTTTTGTCTCCGTCCTTTTCTCTGCTTAAAGGTACACGTCAGGGGTGTCCACTTTCACCCCTGTTATTTAACATAGCGTTAGAGCCTTTCATTAGAGCATTGGATGGGGACCAACGTATCGAAGGTATAAGATTAGGTGCGGAGGTGGTCAAGGCGACGTGCTTTGCTGATGACGTGCTGTTATTTTTGTCTAATCCAGTGAGAGATCTTCCGTATGTTTTTGAATTGATCGAATCCTTTGGACAACACCCAGGTTTTACGATAAATGTAAATAAATGTGAAGTTCTAGACTTATTGTATAGCATTAACAAGGAGGAATGGTTTGCGCTTGGCATACCCATTACAATTGCTAAAAATTCAATTAAATATCTAGGGATTCAAATTGGTCGAACCCCTGAATCACTATATATGCTTAACTATCCTCCTCTTATACAAAAAATCTCTTCTGAATAAATGGAAACATCTCCCATTGTCATTTTTGGGTAGGTGTCATTTGATCAAAATGATGAGTTTTCCCAAACTTTTATACCCGATGCAGACTATTCCTTTGTTGCTGAAGGATAAAGATGTTAATACATTGAACTCGATTTTTTTCAAGATTTATATGGGCTAATAAACGGCCTAGAATAGCGTTCCGGAAATTGATGCCTCCAAAGTCAGTACGAGGACTAAATCTTCCTGATGTAGGTAGCTATAATTTGGCCTGCCTTTTTAGACATTGTATAGACAGGATACAACAAACAAATTATTATTCATATTATACGCTGGAAGCTGGGATAGTACAACCCTGGCACCTGTCATCTTTGCTACATCCTGCTATGTCTGGAATACCAAAATATATAAAACAAAGACTGTTGTTCAGAGATACTATAATGGCGTGGAAAATAGTACGAATATCACTTAAACTTTCGTTTTGTGTAACCAATCACATGTATCTATGGGGACACCCGACATTTCCCCAGGGACATGAAAATGTACATTTCCGTATATGGCGGGGGTTGGGTATTACTACAGTTAAACATCTTGTACATGGCTCAGAAAGGAGATGTATGACCTTTGCCGAACTGACCTCTAGTTTGGACGTACCTACACATCACTTGGCATATTATCAACTACTTTCCTTTCTGCGGTCTAAATTAAGGGACATATCCCAGGAATGTATTGGAAATGTTTTGGATCAAATGATTGTACAAACCAAAACAAAAAGCCCTTTACCGGTTATATATCTTAGCATAAGAGAGAACCTAGCTAAATTTGCTTCAGTTGACATGTTAACTTTCCTTTAAAATACTAGATGGTTGGGCTAAGGTTAAGAAGGCAGTCATATGCGAACAGTGGAGAGAGACGCACTTTAAATTTATACATAGGGCAATCTATGGATTTAATATACCTCGTAACTCACAGTCACTGGACAGGTTGATAGCGTGCCCAAAATGTGATTTACCAAAATCAAAGTTGTTTTACGGTATGTGGACATGTCCATATATAAAAACATACTGGAAAGACGTCATATTATTAATAAAAGATACATGAGATATAACATTAGATAATAGCCCGCTGCCCATATTATTTAATTCACTACCAGAATCTTGTCCTGGCCCTTTGGCATTACACGCTTTGTTATTGGTAGCCAAGAGATGTGTACTTACACATTGGCTTACATCACAAACACCGACCATTCATGACGTTTTAGTACGAAAGAAGAGATACATACTCATGGATAGACTGGAAATGGAGAGGGCGGCAGAAACACAAGCTGTACAATTTTTTCAGAAATGGAAGGTATACATCTGTAAACATTTTCAAACTAGTGATATAGAATTGATGACATCTTTTGGGCAAACTTCATGGTATCAGAGGGAAAATTTGGCAGGTACATTGGGAAGGTCGAAACAATGAAATTGCGCAAGGCGGGCCTTCATATTTGTAATTATAACTATAATTTGAAGCGATTCTTTTTGTTCTGATATATATGATCTGTTTATGTGTCTGAGATCCATTTGCATTGGGGGGTGGGGAGAGAACATCGGGTAATGTATTTTATAAACCTTTTTGAAACGAGACCCTAATTTGGGGTGTATTTGTATATTATGTTTAGTCAGAGGGAATATACTATGTATCGTATACTGTATATATATACTGTTTGTCTGAGTGTTTTTGAAACTCAAATAAAAAAAAAAGTAAAACAAAAAACAAAAGATGCATTGCAGACCTTGTGGGTTCTCCTTATCTGATAGCCTGAAAGGTAGAGTAACTAGATGTGGCCTGGCTTTTGCACAAGCAATACAGTTAGTTCTATTATTTTGCATGGCAGTGTATCTCATCCAGGCTAACCATTCATTTTTATCACTGTAACTTGTTTCTAATGCCAATTTATCTTCATAAGTGAAGTCGGCCAGATAGACTATAGAGGGTAAATCTATCTCTGGGGCTAAAGGACTTTCAGTTACATACTTTTTCTTAACTTCAATAAAGAAATGCCCTATAGTACCTGAAACATCAGCTCATATAGCCCCTTATCCTTTTATTAGGATTTCGGAAGGTCAAAAATAACTAGTTACAGTTAGTAGTATTTGTACAGGGAGAGGTAAGTTTCTTCATAATAATTAACTTTTCTTTTAAAGAGAGATTAATGCAGACATCATGGAATATCCATAATCATTATGGGCTGTGATCCATATGGCCGAAGACCATGGAGAACATCACCTTTCCCCTAGGGTATTTACATAGATAGTCCAAATGTATTTATCTTAATATGCTAGTTTGTAAGAAATCCCATACCTTAGGTTGACACACCTTGGACGCCCATAGGATACCTAAAATAACTTATAACATTTTGCCCTGTCTCCCCCCAGGCTCTGGATGTTTTCTTCGCTAAAGTTTGAGACCAGTCACTTCTAACAAATGACCACCCTTTGTAATCAGTCTTTTATAGCCTCGGAGGATAGTGGCAATTCCCTAACTACCTTACAGTGTGATAAGTGTACTATCTGTACGGCTGTAGGTGTGGTAACCAGAACCTGACATGGTCCTTCCCAACGAAGATAATACCAGTGTTTTCTTTTTATAACTTTGATCAGGATCCAATTTCCTGGCTTCACAGGTTCAGGTACAGGGTCACCTGGAATACAATTAGAGATAGAAACTTCCTTGTTGGTTAGCATTTTTGTCATATATTCAACAAGTGTAAAATCAGACTCCTCATCCATCTAAGAGAATGGATTGAACTGTGGTATTACAAATGGTCTATCATACATCATTTCAAAAGGTGTCAAACTTGATGCTGTAGTCACATGCATATTTAGGACTACTAATGGTAAACAATATACCCAATTCTTCCCAGTCTCTTCCATTGTGTTCTTGAGTTTGTTTTTATAGTATCCCATTGTCACTGTATATTTTCTCAGGTATCCCAAACCTAGTTATTATCTCCTTTACCAATGCTTTAGCGACTGTGATAGCATCTGGGCTTGCTGTGGGGAATACTTCTACCCATTTGGTAAATACATCAATAATCACTAAGCAATATTTCTTCCCTTTGAGTTTCGCATGAGAACCAATGTCAAAGATAACTAACTTTAATAACATACGAAATCAGTATGAATTTATTGTCTTAAAGGAACAATATCTCTCTTATTTACTACATAAGAACAAAATGGGGTCTCCAGACAAGATGGCCGCTGCACAACATAAACTCACCTAAACATTATTTCAATCACTCTCACATTTCCCCAAGCTAGGTACTTAAATGAGGGCTTATCCCCCTTACAGACTTTATTTTCTTAGCTTGCTCTACGGTCATACTTGTCCTGCATAATGCCAAAAAGGTCTATACAGTGGCAACAAGCTGGGCCAACTACTTGTCAAATGCCCCCTTGGGCAGCATTCAAAACATCAAACACAGAGATAACAGTGCTTTGAAGAAAGAACAAAAAGGGCTCTACTGCTGCGTGAGGAGTTTCGAAAACTTAGACGGCTCCAGGGCTACTGCACATGCCTGGGAGCCGTCCTATTCACTTTCATTAGAGCAGGAGTGAGGTGGCCTGATTTAGAGCTACTACGCATGCTCAATCTGCACAACAGAGGAAATGGCTAGCGTATTAGGAAAATTCACAGTAGAAACTGCGCAAGCGCGGCCACCGCTGCAGGACCCTAGCGGTGGCCGTAACCATTGGATACCATTTCCAAACAAACCAAAAGACATGGGGTGGACCGGATGGATTATCTTCTGAATGGCACAAAATTTTAAAAAGAAGAAATTTACAAATATGCATATATTTCCATATGCAACAACTTAAGCTATGATCATTGAGATGGGAATACCCCTTTAAGAACAGCCGGCAGAATGGACTTTACATAGTCCGGGCTGCTGCTAGAAGCAAGATAGCAAATACAAGTGATGTAGAAAATAGACTATAATGCCCCCTCCTGCACTATAACCGCTTTGTAATGGCAGGAAGGAGGTGAAGGGAAAGTGAGCCCTAATCTACCCACCGCCCTGTCCCTGCCTACTTGCAACGACCCGCCCTAGGCGACGGGGTACAACTGGGCGGCGGTCCCTACGCTGTCTAAGTGCACGGGAGAACAAACAGGGAACACTCAAGGGAAGGGGCAGTCGCCCACGGAACGCCGCGGGGAAACGGGGCGGTGAATGAGTAGTCCGGACCAGGATGAAGTGGAGTATACCCAAGTGAGCACGGAGGAGGAAGCAAGCCAGAGGCAAAGCAAAGCAGGTTAAGCGGAACTGCAGCAAGGCAGAAGCACGGCAGAAGCAGGCTGGAGCAAGCAGCAGAGGGGCCAGGAATCCAGAAGAATTACAAGCACTGAGGAGGAGAACACAGCAGGTAATAAAGGGCAGGGGGCGGAGCTAACTCCGACTGACCAGGCCGCGATAGGCTCTCCCACTCCTGAGCCTGCCACCCTGGTTGGTGGGAGATGGTGTCAGTCGAACAGGTCTGGCCTCAGGTGTGGATTGATTAATCCCAGGAGTATACCTAGACGTAGTACCTGGCAGATCCCTAACACGCTTTTCACTGAAAGTGGAGGTACACTTTAATTATATATATCATATACAAATTTACCCCTTGTCTTATATTTAGAATAAATAATAATTAGCTCACACATTTTATGTTTCCTAAATGTCTGATGTGTAAAATATTTGTTAAATGAATAATCTTTGGAATGTATTTTCTCCTCATCGCCCTGCTGCTCGGACTATGGCTCTTCTTCTATGTTTAGTAAGTTTACTCAATTATCCATTCATGAGACATTTATAGGGACATTTATAAACACTGCTCCCCATCCCCCAAGCTTTAGCTTAAAGTTAGATGGTTACCTGTCTAATATGACAGAATGTAATGGTATCAGGTAGAGACATTCCATCTATGTATTGGAAACAAGGCCAATGTGGTTGTCTGCAGCTCCATGATGGATAGACAGGACAGCTGGAAGGTGCTTATCTGAACCTGTTCCATGTACAGAGGTGTCGTGGAAATCCATCGCTCAAAATATATTAGACTGAAATTTATACGAGTCCCAACAGACTCTCAAGGCCAGACTCCATTAGTCAGTATCCTAATTAGGATATTTCACCGATATATATCGAGAGAGGAGAAGAAAACACACAGACGCTACTGATATGTTCAAAATGCTCCTCTGAAGTATTTATTACCAGACTCAAACTGTTAGGCTATGTTCACACGGAGTATTTTGGGGGAGGAATATCTGCCTCAAAATTCCGTTTGGAACTTTGAGGCAGATATTCCTCTCCCTGCACGCCGATTTTCGCTGCAATTATTGCGCCGTTTTTCGCCCGAGGCCATTGAGCGCCGCGGGCATAAAACAGCGAGAAATACGCTTTCTCCTGCCTCCCATTGAAGTCAATGGGAGGTCAAAGGCGGAAGCGCCCGAAGATAGGGCATGTCGCTTCTTTTTCCCGCGAGGCAGTTTTACTGCTCGCGGGAAAAAGACGCCGACGCCTCCCATTGAAATCAATGGGAGGCGTTCTCGGGCCGTTTTTGCCGAGTTTTGCGACGCGGTTGCCGCGTCAAAAAACTTGGCAAAATACCCCGTGTGAACATAGCCTTAAACTGAAATTCAGAAGGGGTGTAGGCTTGAGGTAAACCAATCAGAGACAATGTAACAATATTTGTTATTCAGTAAAAAGCATACAATAAAATACATCCCAGATACATCATTATAATTCTTCACACATTAGGTTTTGCAGGTGTCTAATCTCTTTAGGACAGAATGTCCTCGTGGAGATGGGGGAGACCTTCCTTCACGCATACTTGCCACCCTCCCATCTCACTCCCTGTCCATCTTCACATGGGAACCAAGGTCAAAGATAAAACATACGAAATCAACATTACTTGTATTAAAGGAACAATGACTTTCCTATTCACTACAAAAGAACCAAGATGGGAACTCCAGACAAGATGGCTGCTGCACGAAACTAAATCATTTAAACATTATCATCACTTTCACATAATACATATCTTAGTAATTCGGCCTCCTGCTTGATAATTCACAATGTAATTTCATACAGAGAATATAAGCAAATAAATCATCCTTCACAGAGGGGAAAAAAGTGACGAACTAAAGAAAGAATTCAGTCTAACCCCATGCAATTTACAATCACACATGCAACATGCCATGGATCCAAAGTAAAGCTCAAGGATGGAGGGGGGGTTATCATCGGAATGGATTTAGTGGAATTGTTCAATTGAGAACTTTCATAACTTTTTACTTCTAGTTATAAACTAAAACCTGAATATCTAAAAGTACAGAAGGAGCTTCTAGAGGGCAAGAGGATATTCAGGCCGGATTTAAGGAACAAAGAGTTTTCAAAGATGCTGCATAGACCAGGTAAGAATAACTGTTTAACTGGGTAAGGCAAAGTAAGGCTTCGTTCACATATGCGTTAGTACTTCCATTGTTCTACTCCATCATAGGAGCGGAACAACGAATAAACACTATAGTGCTGGGTCCGTAGGCCAACACTTATAGTGTCCGATGAAAAACGTATTGATTTTAACGGTTTCTGATGGGTTTCTATCACGGTGTCCATTGTTTTACCGTAACAATAGCACAACATGCTGCACTATTTTTCACTTCATTTTGGACCAGATCTGCGATAGAGGCTCGCAACAGGGCCTGAAAGGCAAATGTGAACATATCTTAACAAAAGGAAGGTGTTTCCCATGGATTTAACTACCCAACAACTCCCCACATCTATGTTTCCATTATAATTTTTAATTCATAATTATTGACCTTTATTTTATATTTTAATGGTCCCTAAGAACCAACAAATTATAAAAAAGAAGAGGGACATTGAAAAAAGGGACGGTGAAGAAGATCAAAGTCGTCACCCTGTACTCGGTCGAATGATGGCAGCATCTGAATACAGGGTTGAGAACGAGCTGGCAAAAGAGGAGAGTAGAAGCAAAAGTGCCGATGCGGAGGGAAGAAAATATATGAAATCTATAAAAGCTGAAGAGGAGAAAGCAATGAAAACTTATGTGGCCAAGATAAAAGAACTTCAAAGTCAAAAGCCAAAAAAGTTCAAGACCAAAAAAACCAAACACATCATAGTCAAGAAGCTTAAAAACATACAGATCAAGAGGAGAAAATGAAATCATCATTGTGCCACAGTAAAAACATCACATTACTAACATCAAAATCCTCAAGACCTCCATATCACATCTGAATATTCCCACCACATTTTATCCCAAGAGACCGGGAATATGCACCCTATAAAACCTGCTTCTCAGAAGACCGCTCAACCACCAACTAAACAACTTCTATATCTTTGGACAAATATTTGAAAAAAAAAATATTATTTCAATACAATTTCAAAAACACTTTTAGACAGTTTTTATAAATATTATTATTTTATTATTATTACAATAATTGTATTACATTATTAAGAAATATGAACAGAAAATAAACATAAATGATGAGGGACATGGGCAATGTCTACTCTTCAAATATTACAATATGGAATACAGGTTGCATATTATAATGGAGTCTACTGTGTATATGGCCATTTTGTTATACTTTAGGTTTAGGATAGTAAACACAGCGATCACAGTGATCAGTGGTATGATTAGGAGCAGAGAGCACAAGAATAGACAGTTCCAGCACATTAACACAATTTCTGCTTCCGCCCAGAAGAAATTAATGTTGGAAGAGCTGTAAATTGTTGTTGTTTTAGGAGTGAAGTTACTGCCACTAGGTGTCTCCCTTCCTGTAATCTGCTGTCCACCCCCTGTTGTCAAACAAAATCCATCTCTGACTGCAGAAGGTGAGGGTGTGTTTTTTCTACTGCCTACCATTACAAGTCTATAGAGAGGGGAGGGGGAGCAGGTGCAGAGTAAAAACAAGACACAGACAGTTTCAGCAGCAGCATTTTCGTAAGTGCTATTGTCTCACGCCAGTGATGGATTATCAGCTATACTTTTCATTACGGGTGTATGATGTCCTCCATGCTGCTGCTGCTGCTTCTATATATGTGATGGATAGGGACAGAAGACCAGGATTCTCCTCTTCTAAGTGTAAAGTGCATAGAAGACATGATAGCAGTAATAAATAGGCCACCTACAAGCTCAGAGGAAACTGAGATTTATAGATAGAGCCTGCAGAGGGGAAAACTACTAAAAAAATGCATTTATTTTTCTCCAACTGAGCCGTGTGAGGGCTTATTTGTTGCGGGATAATCTGTCGTTTTCATTGATACTATTTTGCGGTACATGCGAGATAAACAGCATAATGCCCCTTTGTAGACATTTCTCTGCAGTAAAGGCGAACAAAGTGGAAAGTAGCAAAGTGTTAAATTATAGAGGAAATATGCTTGAAAAAGTGTGATTTATGACCCCCTGCAGTAACAATTGCATAGGTAAACTGAACAATGTGAAAAGCCATATCTAGTGCAGTTGGGTGTAAAGGCATGAGGCAGTATAATTGAAGAGTAAACCTCCAGGCTATTGTTTGAATAAGAAACTGTGCAAACTGAAGTTTCAAGCACAAAAATGGTGCAATACTAAACATAAATACTTGGTGGACTGAATAAAGAACAGTAAACACACAGGTTTTTTTACACATGGGCACAATGCAGCATAATAAAAATAACATAAGAACTGTATAAAGAGCGGTAGGGAATAAGAAAGCAAGAAACTTTCCCAGGGTTTAATTGGCCAAATGTTTTCAGTAGCAGTGGACTGCCAGAAGAACAGAAACTGATAGCACTCAGACAGGAATATAGCTTGGGCATACTATGTCCCCTTGCCGTCACTGCCAGTTTCTGCCCTATTTTTCTAACCTGACATTAGTAACTTTATGTGGTAATAACTTTAGAATGCATTTCCTTATCCAGGTGATTCTGAGATTGTTTTTGCACGTCACATTATACTTTATGTTGGTGGTAAATTACGCTTTGCATTTATTCATTAAAAAATGCAAAAAATACTGAAAATGTAGAAAAAATGTCAATTTTCTAAATTTCAATTATTCTGCTTGTAAGACACATATTCATACCACATAAGATAGTTGGCATCATTTTTTTAACTTCCATTTTTTATGTTTAGTAATGAATTATTATTGAAAATGACAACAATGCGACAACAACAATATATGTTCTATTTACTGGTTAACAAAATGGAGAATGGGAATAAATACCAACAAGTCTACATATATGAGAACGCACATACAAATAACTGACATTACTCTTTTTAAAAGCCTCACAGTTACAGTGCCATCTAGTGACACTGGACAGACATAACAGTCAATGAATACCTATACCAAAACCAGGCCAAATACTCCATATAATGATCTATATATATCAATATATAAGCACAATCCCTATATATATATATATATATATATATATATATATATATATATATATATATATATATATATATATATATATATATATATATATATATAGATACTACCATATAAGTACTGTAATAACATATGAGTACACCATGGGTACCATGCAAAAAGATTTTTATTATATTTAGACACAAATAGTAAAAACTATGACCAGCACGACCTAAAAAAATGACAAACAAGTTTAAAACAACATGGTGGTGGTTGGGGGACTACAACAAACAGAGCAACTTATCACACCAGTACAGTACAAAAAATAGCAGCGAATAACACAGAGTGTCACATCAAATTTGCAATACATATTGCACAGAGAGACAAGAAATGTATACACTCAGTATATTACTGTTTATCAGTGCTGTCTCAAAAAATATATAAGGTGTCTATAACATGGATATCGCTAGGTTAAGATACCACACACTGTGCTGCATAGTGAGTCCCAACTATAACCAAACCCCCACCACAGAACCCCGACGCACATTTCGCCGTCAACTTTTTCAAGGGGTGTGGTGTGGTGGGATAGATTAGTCTTTTATAGGAAGTAGCTGATATAGGTAGTAGCTGTTATTGATCAAAACACCAAAACAGGAAAGAGCTGTTATTGGTCAGAACACACATGACCTCAGACTTGAATGCTGGCTGCATGCAAATTATTCACCCACCTGAATCAAGTATATTCACGACGCCGCTATCTACATGGCGCCTGTAAATGGAGGACAGAGCCGCCCTGGCCTCCCTATCCTGGCGTCCGGAAAATGCAGACAGCGCATATCTATGCGCGCCTGCATAACACGCACAACCGAAAATGGAAAAGCCGGGATGGGGCATACGCCATACACTGGCGCTCCACGGCCACCATTTTAGTTCCTCGAAAGGGGGAGATTTTTGCCCATACAGTAGAAATACATAATTGAATAGACAATATCAAGCAACCAAAATAGTATATAGGGTAACCAATTCATGATATAGCAGAAAAAGAAATGGCGACAGCACACTGCGAACACTAATGCCATCTAAGCCACTAAATATAAATAAATATGCATCACTGCTAAATCTACTTACAAATAGTGAGGTTCTTAGTGCACATTTTGATCAAAAAGTGTTTGCCCACCTGCCACGACAAGGCGACCTCTGTAAGGTGAGGACCTACTCTGCACATACACCTAGAACTGGGATTAAGCCTACATATATATCTGGGGATGGTAGGAACCAGCATCACCCAGGGCAGAATGGGAGAAGTGCAAGAACAAAAATGGAGGCAGTCACTAACCCCACATATATGAATCACATAAACACAACAAAATTCATGATATAGTGATAAAAAAATGTAAATAAAAAATTATATATATATATATATATATATATATATATATATATATATATAGACAATATGTAGTTTTAACCTCTTGCTGCGCTGCGCCGCAATAGTACGTCCTGCAGAGGGGTTAGTTCCCGCATCCAGACGTACTATTGCGGAGTAGTTCCCGGCACACACTGTCCTAACGGACAGTGTCCGGAAACTAGGAAGTCAGCTGTCCCTGACAGCTGACACTCCAGCCTTGCCAGTCAGCGGACCATCGCTGCTGATTTCGGCAATTAACCCCATAAATGCGGCGACGGATTGCCGTCGCTGCATTTAAGTGGTTTGAAGCACATCGGCAGCCCCCACGAAGTGATCGTGGGGGCTACCGATGCTTGTCGTGGCAATCGGAGGTCAGACAATGACCTCCGGGTTGCCATGTACGGAAGCCTCGGAGGAGCAGCCTCCTGCCGCTCCTCCGAGACTTCCTGTCAGTGTGACTGTCACGTCACAATGACAGTTGGAATGCATTACACTACGTGTGTAGTGTAATGTGTTCCAGCAGTGATCAGAGCTGCAAGTCTAAGTGTCCCCTAGTGGGACAAGTGAAAAAAGTAAGAAAAAGATAATAAAAATGTTTTAAAAAAGTGTAAAAATAAAAGTTATAAGTTATATAAACAAACACTTCATTTTTTTCCTATAATAAGTCTTTCATTATAGGAAAAAAATGAACACGTTAAAAAAAGTACACATATCTGGTATAACCGCGTTCGTAACGACCCCAACTATAAAACTATAATGTTGTTTTTCCCGCACGATGAACACCCCAAAAAAAATCAATAAAAAACTACACCAGAATCGCTATTTTTTTATTCACCACCCCTCCCAAAATAGAGAATAAAAAGTGATCAAAAAGTCGTATGTACCCGAAAATAATACCGATAAAAACTACAACCCGTCCCGCAAAAAACAAGCCCTTACGCCGCTTTTTTGACTGAAAAATAAAAAAGTTACGGCTCTCAGAATATGGTGACAGAAAATAAATTATTTTATAAAAAAGAGATTTTATTGCGCAAACGCTGCAAAACATAAAAAAAACATATATACATATGGTATCGCCATAATCGTACCGACCCGCAGAATAAAGTATAATGGTCATTTATAGTGCACGGTGAACGCCGCAAAAAATAAACTAAAAAAACATTGTCAGAATTGCTTGTTTTTGGTCACCCAGCTTGCAAAAAACTTTAATAAAAAGTGATCAATAAAATCACATGTACCCCAAAATGGTACCAATGAAAAGTACAGATTGTCCCGCAACAAATAAGCCCTCACACGGCTCCGGTGGTGAAAAAATAAAGAAGTTCTGGCTCTCAGAATATGGCGATGCAAAATGTGCAGTGTTTTCTAAAAGCGGGCAACATCCGACACCATTTATCAGTGCGACACCGGCCACACATCTATGAATTATTATTTATTTACCGCATTTTTATACCCTCTTATTATGCCCTGATGTTCTCCGCACAGATTACATACGCCCCCACATTCTAAACTGAAATACCAGCAAAACCCCAAACAGAAAAACTACCAAGCAAAATCTGCGCTCCAAAAGCAGAATGGCGCTCCCTCCCTTCTGAGCCCTGCAGCGTCCCCAAACAGCAGTTTGCGCCCACATATATGGCATCCCCATACCCGGGAGAACCCGCTTAACGCTTTATGAGGTATTTGTCTTCAGTGGCACAAACTGGGCACAACATATTATGCACTAAAATGGCACATCAGTGCAAAATTGCAATATTCACACCATCCGCTGTGCATTAACCCCTTTGAACACTATGACTTAATAGCACGACATGGTGCGGGTGTGATGTATGGAGCCGGCTCACGTGCTGAGCCCGCTCCATACGCTGTGGGCGTCGGCTGTGTATTAGAGCTGACACCCAGGACTAATGGACAGGAACAGCGATCGTGCGGTTACAGAAGCCTGTAAGAATAACAATACACTGCAATACATTAGTATCGCAGCATATTGTACCCGCGATCCAATGATCGCTGGTACAAGTCCCCTAAGGGGACTAATAAAATGTGTAGAAGAATTAAAGTTATTAGTAGTGAGAAAGAAAAAAAAGTTTAAAAAAAAACCTTTTCCCATTTTTCTTCAAAAGTAATGTAAAAAAATAAACAGAATTGATATCGCTACGTAAAAGGCCGAACTATTACAATAGTAAAAAACGTAAATAATTGAAACCGCCAAAATCGCTGTCGTTTTCGTTTTTACCGCACGGCGAAAGCTGTAAAAACGAAAACCCCAAAAAATGGAATCAGATTTTTTTCCTATATTCCTATATTTTCCTATTTTTTTTCAGTTTCCCAGTACTTTTTATGGCACTTTAAATGGTATCAATAGAAACTACAATTCCTCCCGCAAGAAATATGCCCTCACATCACTCATGTGGGGTATTTCCGTACCCGGGAGAAATTGTTTTATAAAAATTGGTTGTTTATTTCTCCTTTATCCCTTGTGAAAGTGAGAAAATGCAACATTTTAGTGGAAAAAAATTGTGATATTAATTTTCTCCGCCTAATTCTAATAAATTCTGCAAAAGACCCGTGGAGTCTAAATGCTCACTATACCCCTAGAAAAATTCCTTGAGGGGGGGTTCCAAAATGGGGTAACTTGGGGGGCTTCCACTGTTTTGGTCTCTCCAGGGCGTTGCAAAGGCGGCATGGCACCGAAAAACAATCCAGCAAAATCCGTGCTCCAAAATCCAAATGGCACTCCTTCCCTTCTGAGCGCTGCCATGGGTCCAATCAGCAGTTTATTACCACATATGGGGTATTGCCGTAATCAGGAGAAAATGCTTTACAAATGTTGTGGTTCTTTTTTTCCTTTATTCCTTGTAAAAATGTAACATTTCTATGCTTTTTCAGAAAAAATTCCACTAAATTCTGCAAAAAACCTGTGTGGTCAAAATGCTAACTATACCCCTAGATAAATTCCTTGAGAGGTGTCGTTTCCAAAATGGGGTCACTTTTGGGGGGTTTCCCCTGTTTTGGTCTCTCCATGGCGTTGCAAGCGCGACATGGCACCGAAAACCAATCCAGCAAAATCCGTGCTCCAAAATCCAAATGGCACTCCTTCCCTTCTGAGCCCTGCTGTGGGTCCAATCAGCAGTTTATTACCACATATGTGATATTGCTGTAATCAGGAGACATTGCTTTACAAATGTTGGGGTGATTTTCTTCATTATTCCTCGTAAATATTAAAAATTTCTATGTTTTTTCAGAAAAAAAGTAGATTTTAATTTTTACAGACTAATTCCAATATATTTAGCGAAAAACCTGTGTGGTCAAAATGCTAACTATACCCCTAGAAAAATTCCTTGATAGGTGTAGTTTCCAAAATGGGGTCACTTTTGGAGGGTTTCCCCTGTTTTGGTCCCTCCAGGGGGTTGAAAACGTGACATGGGACCGAAAACAAATCCAGCAAAATCCATGCTCCAAAATCCAAATGGCGCTCCTTCCCTTCTGAGCCTTGCTGTGGGTCCAATCAGCAGTTTATTACCACAGATGGGATATTACCGTAATCGGGAGACATTGCTTTAAATATGTTGGGGTGCATTTTCTTTTTTATTTCTTGTAAATATTAAAAATTTCTATGTTTTTTCAGAAAAAAGTAGATTTTCATTTTTACAGACTAATTCTAATAAATTTAGCGAAAAACCTGTGCGGTCAAAATGCTAACTATACACCTAGATAAATTCCTTGAGGGGTGTAGTTTCCAAAATGGTGTAACTTTTGGGGTGTTTCCACTGTTTTGGAACCACAAGACCTCTTCAAACCTGACACGGTGCCTAAAATATATTTTAAAAAAAGGAGGCCCAAAATCCACTAGGTGCTCCATTGCTTCTGAGGCCGGTGGTTCAGTCCATTAACACACTAGGGCCACATGTGGGATATTTCTAAAAACTGCAGAATCTGGGCAATAAATATTGAGTTGCATTTCTCTGGTAAAACCTTCTGTGTTACAAAAAAAAAATGTATTAGAAATTTATTTTGGCAAAAAAAATAAAATTTGTACATTTCACCTCTACTTTGCGTTAATTCCTGTGAAACGCCTAAAGGGTTAAAACACTTTGTGAATGCTGATTCGAATACCTTGAGGGGTGCAGTTTTCAAAATGGGGTGACTTCTGGGGATTTTCTAATATATAAGGCCCTCAAAGCCACCTCAGACTGAACTGGTCCCTGAAAAAATAGCCTTTTGAAATTTTCTTTAAAATAAGAGAAATTTTCTGCTAAAGTTCTAAGCCTTGTAACGTCCTAGAAAAATAAAAGGACGTTCAAAAAACGATGCAAACATAAAGTAGACATATGGGAAATGTTAACTAGTAACTATTTTGTGTGCTATTACTATCTGTTTTACAAGCAGATACGTTTAAATTTAGAAAAATGCTAATCTTTGCTAATTTTTTCTAAATTGTGGTGTTTTTCAGAAATAATTACCAAAATTATCGACAACATTTTTTCACTAACATGAAGTACAACATGTCACGAGAAAACAATCTCAGAATCGCTTGGATAGGTAAAAGCATTCCAACGTTATTACCACATAAAGTAACACATGTCAGATTTGAAAAAATCGGCTGGGTCCTGAAGGCCAAAACAGGCTGGGTCCTGAAGGGGTTAAAATACATTTCATATTCAATATATTGAAGGTGACAAAATAAATAAAGAAAAAGATAAAAAAGTAAAAAACTGTGAAAAAACTTGACACACGTACTCAAATAAAAAGTGAAAATTTATAAATCAAAAATAATTATATATACCATGTTCTTATGTCAAATCAAGTATACTCACATGTACATACTTATTCATCCACCCTTATACAAATACCATGCATACATACACACACACACACACATTGTATGACATAAATGTGTAAACACTTGCCCAAAAGATCATGTATAAACGAATTATTGAAAAATATATACATAAAATATTTAATATTTGTTGTGCGCTATACTAAATAGGACCCGTCAATCTGACAGGATAATATAAAAGGGCCATTATGGTCCAAAGAGCCCCATGAAAAAGCTGAGGTCGAAATAACAATAATAAAGTGCATAGTGCATACCATATACAATCACATGTACAAACCCCAAACAAAACAGATCAAGATCACGATTAGAAATATATAAATATTCTTTGCCACAATATATGGAAATCATCCAAATTCCTTTCCAGGGGAAATCAGCTAATAACACAAGGAGCCAAAAAATGTCGATGAGGCGATATCAAAGGCCCATGAAAACCTATAAAAAAAATAATATAAATATATATATATATATATATATATATATATATATATATATATATATATATACATATATAAATACACATTTACAGTAGAAGGAAATAAGTATTTGATCCCTTGCTGATTTTGTAAGTTTGCCCACTGTCAAAGACATGAACAGTCTATAATTTTTAGGCTAGGTTAATTTTACCAGTGAGAGATAGATTATATATAAAAAAAAAAAAAGAAAATCACAGTCAAAATTATATCTATTTATTTGCATTGTGCAGAGAGAAATAAGTATTTGATCCCCTACCAACCATTAAGAGTTCAGCCTCCTCCAGACCAGTTACACGCTCCAAATCAACTTGGTGCCTGCATTAAAGACAGCTGTCTTAAATGGTCACCTGTATAAAAGACTCCTGGCCACAGACTCAATTAATCAGTCTGACTCTAGCCTCTACAACATGGGCAAGACCAAAGAGCTTTCTAAGGATGTCAGGGACAAGATCATAGACCTGCACAAGGCTGGAATGGGCTACAAAACCATAAGTAAGACGCTGGGTGAGAAGGAGACAACTGTTGGTGCAATAGTAAGAAAATGGAAGACATACAAAATGACTGTCAATCGACATCGATCTGGGGCTCCATGCAAAATCTCACCTCGTGGGGTATCCTTAATCCTGAGGAAGGTGAGAGCTCAGCCGAAAACTACACGGGGGGAACTTGTTAATGATGTCAAGGCAGCTGGGACCACAGTCACCAAGAAAACCATTGGTAACACATTACGCCGTAATGGATTAAAATCCTGCAGTGCCCGCAAGGTCTCACTGTTCAAGAAGGCACATGTACAGGCCCGTCTGAAGTTTGCAAATGAACATCTGGATGATTCTGAGAGTGATTGGGAGAAGGTGCTGTGGTCAGATGAGACTAAAATTGAGCTCTTTGGCATTAACTCAACTCGCCGTGTTTGGAGGAAGAGAAATGCTGCCTATGACCCAAAGAACACCGTCCCCACTGTGAAGCATGGAGGTGGAAACATGTTTTGGGGGTGTTTCTCTGCTAAGGACACAGGACTACTTCACCGCATCAATGGGAGAATGGATGGAGCCATGTACCGTCAAATCCTGAGTGACAACCTCCTTCCCTCCACCAGGACATTAAAAATGGCTCGTGGCTGGGTCTTCCAGCACGAAAATGACCCGAAACATACAGCCAAGGCAACAAAGGAGTGGCTCAAAAAGAAGCACATTAAGGTCATGGAGTGGCCTAGCCAGTCTCCAGACCTTAATCCCATCGAAAACTTATGGAGGGAGCTGAAGATCCGAGTTGCCTAGCGACAGCCTCGAAATCTTAATGATTTACAGATGATCTGCAAAGAGGAGTGGGCCAAAATTCCATCTAACGTGTGCAAACCTCATCATCAACTACAAAAAACGTCTGACTGCTGTGCTTGCCAACAAGGGTTTTGCCAACAAGTATTAAGTCTTGTTTGCCAAAGGGATCAAATACTTATTTCTCTGTGCACAATGCAAATAAATATATATAATTTTGACAATGTGATTTTCTGCTTTTTTTTTAAATATATAATCTATCTCTCATTGGTAAAATTAACCTAGCCTAAAAATTCTAGACTGTTCATGTCTTTGACAGTGGGCAAACTTACAAAATCAGCAAGGGATCAAATACTTATTTTCTTCACTGTATGTGCAAAAATTAGCTACCAATTTCCAAACTGATTACATTTATCCATACCACTATACCAAAATATTCAAACGAATATAAAAATTAAAATTAGGATGATGCTATAAAAGTATATACCGCTAAAGAAAAGATGCAAAAAACATTTTTTCATTCAGACCGAATGGGGAGCTAGTCTTCAATTTTGTTATCTACTTACATTCTATCCTTTCCAGTGGAATTCCCTAAGGCTGGGTTCACACGACCTATTTTCAGACGTAAACGAGGCGTATTATGCCTCGTTTTACGTCTGAAAATAGGGCTACAATACGTCGGCAAACATTTGCCCATTCATCTGAATGGGTTTGCCGACGTACTGTGCAGACGACCTGTCATTTACGCGTCGTCGTTTGACAGCTGTCAAACGACGACGCATAAAAATACAGCCTCGTCCAAAGAAGTGCAGGACACTTCTTTCAGATGTAACTTGAGCCGTACTTCATTGAACTCAATGAAGCACAGCTCAAAATTTACGGCTGTCAGAGAAGCCTCGCAAAATGCGAGGAGCATTTACGTCTGAAACGAGGCAGCTGTTTTCTCCTGAAAACAGTCTGTCAATTCAGCCGTAAAAGCCTCTCATCGTGTGCACATACCCTAAACTGTCTAGGGATAGGTTTCAGTTTATTGATTTTGTCCAAATCGTCACAGACAATTTTTCCAGCATTCTTTATGTCCCTTACATGTTCCTGGATTCTTACTCTCATTACCCTAGTTGTTATGCCAACATAGGACAAACCACAAGGACAAGAGGCCATATATACAATTCCGAAGGTGCTGCAATTAATGAAATGTACCACTTTGAAGCACCTTTGGTAATCGGAATCGGAAAATGTGTTCGTTTTTACCATCAAACTACAAATGACCACAGGGGAATGAACCCCAATCAGGTCCCTTTGACCCATAAATTTATGGGTTGGGTTGAGGAGCTGTATAATGACTCCTAACCAAATGGTCACCCAACGTTTTATTTCTCTTGGCCGTTATTTGGGGTCTGGTAGGTAAATATCTTCTCAAATCAGGGTCAGATAGTAAAATTGGCCAGTATTTTTCCAAAATCTTTCTAATTTCTGCCCACTGTGTGTTGTAGGTTGTGATCAATCTTACCACATTCTCAGATTTTCTGTGTTTATGTTGGGTTAGAAGGACATTTCGATCAGCAATTCTTGCTCTCTGATATCCATTTTCTATGTCACGCTTGTGGTAAGCTCGTTGTAAAATAACGATTCCTCAGATGATGTGCTTCATCCTCAAAATTGGCATGGGAGTCACATACCCTTCTTGCCCTCAAAAATTGGGCTGTTGGAATAGCACGAATTGTATGAGAGGGATGAAAAGATGAAGCATGTAGAAGAGCATTGACAGATGTTTCTTTCCGAAACACAGTAGTATTCAACCTACCCAAATTGTTGACACTAATTTTGATATCAAGAAATTCCATTTCTTCCTGGCTGATCACATATGTTAATTTGATATTTAGTTGATTTTCATTTAAGATGATAATGAACCGATCCAATTCTGCCCTTGTCCCCTGCCAGAGGAAAAGAATATCATCTTTAAAACGCATCCATGTCACCACATTTCCAGATACCTGATCCATAGCTTCCTGTACAAACTCCTGTTCCCACAAGCCTAAACATAGGTTCGCGTAAGATGGGGCACAAGTAGCCCCCATGGCTGTGCCACGTATTTGCAGGTAGTATTTATCGTTGAACACTAAATAATTGTGCTCCAAAATTAAGCGCATGAGCGTAATTAGGAGTTGCACTAATTGACTGTCAAGACTCTGTATACGCAAAAAATATGATATCGCCCATAAACAAAGTTCGTGATCAATACACGTATATAGTGATTCTACGTCACAAGAAATGAGATAAATGTCATGTTCCATTGTGACTCCATCTAGACGTTTCAACACATCTGTAGAATCTCTAATATAAGATTGCAGATTTTCAACACATGGACGAAGGTAAAAATCCAAAAAGCGGCATGTCAATTCACACAGACCACCACATCCCGAGACAATTGGACGTCCCGGTGGTTTTTTCTGGTCCTTGTGTACCTTTGGCAATAAATATAATGTTGGAACAATCGGGCTCTTAACACATAAACCATCCATGACCTTCTTAGTGATTACATTATTCTCAAATGCCTCCATTAGCATTTTGTCTAAACGATCCTTAAAGATGTCAGTCGGATTACATGGTAACCGTCTATAGCATTTCTCATTATGCAATGGTCTATACACCTCGGACTCGTATAGCTCAAACGGCCATATCACCACATTACCCCCCTTATCTGCTTGTTTGAATACGACCCCCTTCATCATTTTCAGTTCATGCAAGGCCTTGCGCTGCACTCTAGATAAGTTGTCATATCTACGATTTTGTGATAGTTTCCTCAACTCATCAACCACCATTCTAACGAACATTTCTACTGGTGGATTTAATAAAAGTGGTGGGAATATGATAGATTTGGGTCGAGTAAAGTCCGGAAATTTATCAGTGCTTACCTCCTGTTCTTGAAGCAAAGACTCTAATATCCGGACCACTTCCAATTCCTCCTGGGCTGTGAACAAATGGTTGAAATCATTCTTTGCATAATATTTTTTTAAAATGAGTTTACTCGCAAATAGGAATATATCCTTGATGGCTGTAAAATCATCAAAACCGGATACCGGACAAAATGTTAAACCTAGTGATAGCACAGAATTTTGACTGGGTGTTAGTACAATATCAGATAAGTTAATTACCTTCAATTCACCATTATTTCCATCCGACGTGTTCAATTTCCTTTTTATTGGCGCTCGTCTGGTTTCATACCTTGTCATCCCTATTTCTCGTGCATTTGATGATGACGATACTTGTGATATCCCAGATGCAACACTCTCCAATGATGAGGAGGATTCACTGCGCAATAATTTAGAAGGTGCACGCTTTTTGCCATCTATAGATTCTATGCTGTTGAAAATCCAGAACATCTCTTTGGAATTTTTTGGTTTTTACGTCCTGTATCTCTCGTTCCAATTTTGCACATTCAATACTTAAATCCTGTTCAAATTTGGCTAGATTTTCAGGAGTCAATGTTGATTTCACTTGTTCCTGTAAAGGTGCAATTGTTTTTTCAACGTCCTCCAATTGTTTTTTATCCATACCAATTAACAATTCGATGAAAGTGCGAGAGCATAATGCACATGCTTGTTCCCATCTCGATTTCATTGTCAAGTCTTCAAGTGGAAATGACGGGAAAACCTGGACACGTAGACCACGAGGGATCAGATCCCGAGCCAAATACTGTTCTAATGAAACCTTATTCCACCAAATTCTGGTACGACGTTTCAATAAGTCCTTTAATGATCTATGTATTTCCATTATACCTGTATTGTTTGCACCAACGGTTCCTATAGCATCCTCCTTAAAAACATGAGTAACAAGCGATAGCCAGTTAGATTCCCGAGTATGGAAATCCATATTAGTTACAAGGCCTGTCAACAACATACAAAACATATGAATACCTATACGAAAACCAGGCCAAATATTCCATATAATGATCTATATATATAAATATATAAGCACAATCCCCATAAATATATATATAGATACTATTATATAAGTACTGTAATAACATATGAGTACACCATGGGTACCATGCAAAAAGATTTTTATTATATTTAATCACAAATAGTAAAAACAATGGCCAGCACGACCTAAAAAAATGACAAACAAGTTTTAAACAACATGGTGGTGGTGGGTTCGTAGGCCTACACAATGTCCGATGAAAAACGTATTGATTTTAATGGTTCCTGTAGGGTTTCTGTCATCGTGTCCATTGTTTTACCGTAACAATAGCACAACATGCTGCACTATTTTTCACTGCATTTTGGACCAGATCTGCGATAGAGGCTCGCAACAGAGCCTGTAACGCAGATGTGAACATAGCTTAACAAAAGGAAGGTGTTTCCCACAGATTTAACTACCCAACAACTCCCCACATCTATGTTTCCATTATAATTTTTAATTCATAATTATTGACCTTTATTTTATATTTTAATAGTCCCTGAGAACCAACAAATGATAAAAAAGAAGAGGGACATTGAAGAATGGGACTGTGAAGAAGATCAAAGTCGTCACCCTGTACTGAGTCGAATGATAGCAGCATCTGAATACAGGGTTGAGAATGAGCTGGCAAAAGAGGCGAGTAGAAGCAAAAGTGCCGATGCGGAGGGAATAAAATATATGAAATCTATAAAAGCTGAAAAGGAGAAAGAGGAGAAAGCAATGAAAACTTATGTGGCCAAGATGAAAGAACTTCAAAGTCAAAAGCCCAAAAAGTTCAAGACCAAAAAAACCGTGGTCAAAATGACCAAACACATCATAGTCAAGAAGCTTAAAAACATAAAGTTTAAGAGGAGAAAATGAAATCATCATTGTGCCACAGTAAAAACATCACATTACTAACATCAAAATACTCAAAGACCTCCATATCACATCTAAATATTCCCACCACATTTTATCCCAAGAGACCGGGAATATGCACCCTATAAAACTTGCTTCTCAGAAGACCGCTAACCACCAACTAAACAACTTCTATTTCCTTAAACAAATATTTTTAAAAGAAATAATTACTTCAATACAATTTTAAAAACACTTTTAGACAGTTTTTATAAATATTATTATTTTATTATTATTACTACAATAATTTTATTAAATTATTGAGAAGTATGAACAGAAAATAAACATAAATAATGAGGGACATGGGCAATGTCTACTCTTCAAATATTACAATATGGAATACAGGCTGCATATTATAATGGAGTCTACTGTGTATATGGACATGTCATGTTCCATTGTGACTCCATCTAGACGTTTCAACACATCTGTAGAATCTCTAATATAAGATTGCTGATTTTCAACACATGGACGAAGATAAAAATCCAAAAAGCGGCATGTCAATTCACACAGTCCCCCACATCCCGAGACAATTGGACGTATAGTGCCACACTGCCCTCTGTATAGTGCCACAGTGCCCTCTGTAGTGCCACACTGCCCTCTGTATAGTGCCCCAGTGCCCTATGTAATGCTACACTACCCTCTGTATAGTGCCACAGTGCCCTCTGTAGTGCCACACTGCCCTCTCTATATTGCCCCAGTGCCCTAGGTAATTCTACACTGCCCTCTGAATAGTGCCACATTGGCGTCTGTAGTGCCACACTGCCCTCTGTATAGTGCCCCAGTGCCCTATGTAATGCTACACTACACTCTGTATAGTGCCCCAGTGCCCTCTGTAGTGCCACACTGCCCTCTGTATAGTGCCCCATGTAATGCTACACTGCCATCTGTATAGTGCCACAGTGTCCTCTGTCGTGCAACACTGCCCTCTGTATAGTGCCCCAGTTCCCTATGTAATGCTACACTACCCTCTGTATAGTGCCACAGTGCCCTCTGTATGGCCACACTGCCCTCTGTATAGTGCCCCAGTGCCCTATGTAATGCTACACTGCCCTCTGTATAGTGCCACAGTGCCCTCTGTAGTGCCACACTGTCCTCTGTATAGTGCCCCAGTGCCCTATGTAATGCTACACTACCCTCTGTATAGTGCCACAGTGCCCTCTGTAGTGCCACACTGTCCGCTGTATAGTGCCCCAGTGCCTTCTGTAGTGCCACACTGCCCTCTGTATAGTGCCCAAGTGCCCTCTGTATAGTGTCCCAGTTCCCTATGCAATGCTAGAATACCCTCTGTATAGTGCCACAGTTCCCTCTGTAGTGCCACACTGCCCTCTGTATAGTGCCCAAGTGCCCTATGTAATCCTACACTACCCACTGTATAGTGCCACAGTGCATTCTGTAGTGCCACACTGCCCTCTGTATAGTGCCCCATGTAATGCTACACTGCCCTCTGTATAGTGCCAGTGCCCTCTGTAGTGCCACACTGCCCTCTGTATAGTGCCCCAGTGCCCTATGTAATACTACACTACCCTTTGTATAGTGCCACAGTGCCCTCTGTAGTGCCACACTGCCCTCTGTATAGTGCCCTATGTAATGCTACACTACCCTTTGTATAGTGCCACAGTGCCCTATGTAATGCTACACTGCCCTCTGTATAGTGCCACAGTGCCCTATGTTTTGCCACACTGTCCTCTGTATAGTGCCCCAGTGCCCTATGTAATGCTACACTACCCTCTGTATAGTGCCACAGTGCCCTCTGTAGTGCCACACTGCCCTCTGTATAATGCCACAGTGCCCTCTGTAGTGCCACACTGCCCTCTGTATAGTGCCACAGTGCCCTATGTAATGCTACACTGCCCTCTGTATAGTGCCACAGTGCCGTCTGTAGTGCCACACTATCCTCTGTATAGTGCCCCAGTGCCCTATGTAATGCTACACTACCCTCTGTATAGTGCCACAGTGCCCCCTGTAGTGCCACACTTCCCTCTGTATAGTGCCCTATGTAATGCTATACTACCCTCTGTATAGTGCCACAGTGCCCTCTGTAGTGCCACACTGCCCTCTGTATAGTGCCCTATGTAATGCTACACTGCCCTCTGTATAGTGCCAGTGCCCTCTGTAGTGCCACACTGCCCTCTGTATAGTGCCCCAGTGCCCTATGTAATACTACACTACCCTTTGTATAGTGCCACAGTGCCCTCTGTAGTGCCACACTGCCCTCTGTATAGTGCCACAGTGCCCTATGTAATGCTACACTGCCCTCTGTATAGTGCCACAGTGCCGTCTGTAGTGCCACACTATCCTCTGTATAGTGCCCCAGTGCCCTATGTAATGCTACACTACCCTCTGTATAGTGCCACAGTGCCCCCTGTAGTGCCACACTTCCCTCTGTATAGTGCCCTATGTAATGCTATACTACCCTCTGTATAGTGCCACAGTGCCCTCTGTAGTGCCACACTGCCCTCTGTATAGTGCCCTATGTAATGCTACACTGCCCTCTGTATAGTGCCACAGTGCCCTCTGTAGTGCCACACTGCCCTCTGTATAGTGCCCCAGTGCCCTATGTAATGCTACACTACCCTCTGTATAGTGCCACAGTGCCCTCTGTATGGCCACACTGCCATCTGTATAGTGCCACAGTGCCCTCTGTAGTGCCACACTATCCTCTGTATAGTGCCCTAGTGCCCTATGTAATGCTACACTACCCTCTGTATAGTGCCACAGTGCCCCCTGTAGTGCCACACTGCCCTCTGTATAGTGCCCTATATAATGCTACACTACCCTCTGTATAGTGACACAGTGCCCTCTGTAGTGCCACACTGCCCTCTGTATAGTGCCCCATGTAATGCTACACTGCCATCTGTATAGTGGACAGTGCCCTCTGTAGTGCCACACTGCCCTCTGTATAGTGCCCCAGTGCCCTATGTAATGCTACACTACCCTCTGTATAGTGCCACAGTGCCCTCTGTATGGCCATACTGCCCTCTGTATAGTGCCCCAGTGCCCTATGTAATGCTACACTGCCCTCTGTATAGTGCCACAGTGCCCTCTGTAGTGCCACACTGTCCTCTGTATAGTGCCCCAGTGCCCTATGTAATGCTACACTACCCTCTGTATAGTGCCACAGTGCCCTTTGTATGGCCACACTGCCCTCTGTATAGTGCCACAGTGCCCTCTGTAGTGCCACACTGTCCTCTGTATAGTGCCCCAGTGCCCTCTGTAGTGCCACACTGCCCTCTGTATTGTGTCCCAGTTCCCTATGTAATGCTACAATACCCTCTGCATAATGCCACAGTTCCCTCTGTAGTGCCACACTGTCCTATTTAAAGTGCCATAGTGCCCTATGTAATGCTATACTGCCCTCTGTATAGTGCCACAGTGCCCTCTGTAGTGCCACACTGCCCTCTGTATAGTGCCCCATGTAATGCTACACTGCCATCTGTATAGTGCCACAGTGCCCTTTGTAGTGCCACACTGCCCTCTGTACAGTGCCCCAGTGCCCTATGTAATGCTACACTGCCCTCTGTAAAGTGCCACAGTGCCCGCTGTAGTGCCACACTGCCCTCTGTATAGTGCCACAGTGCCATATGTAATGCTACACTACCCTCTGTATAGTGCCACAGTGCCCTCTGTAGTGCCACACTGTCCTCTGTATAGTGCCCCAGTGCCCTATGTAATGCCACACTACCCTCTGTATAGTGCCACTGTGCCCTCTGTAGTGCCGCACTGTCCTCTGTATAGTGCCCCAGTGCCCTCTGTTGTGCCACACTGCCCTCTGTATAGTGTCCCACTTCCCTATGTAATGCTATACTACCCTCTGTATAGTGCCACAGTGCCCTCTGTAGTGCCACACTGCCCTCTGTATAGTGCCCCATGTAATGCTACACTGCCCTCTGTATACTGCCAGTGCCATCTGTAGTGCCACACTGCCCTCTGTATAGTGCCCCAGTGCCCTATGTAATGCTACACTACCCTCTGTATAGTGCCACAGTTCCCTCTGTAGTGCCACACTGCCCTCTATATAGTGCCACAGTGCCCTCTGTAGTGCCACACTGCCCTCTGTATAGTGCCACAGTGCCATATATAATGCTACACTGCCCTCTGTATAGTGCCACAGTGCCCTACGTAATGCTACACTACCCTCTGTATAGTGCCACAGTGCCCTCTGTAGTGCCACACTGCCCTCTGTATAGTGCCCTATGTAATGCTACACTGCCTCTGTATAGTGCCACAGTGCCCTCTGTAGTGCCACACTGCCCTCAGTATAGTACCCCAGTGCCCTATGTAATGCTACACTACCCTCTGTAAAGTGCCACAGTGCCCTCTGTAGTGCCACACTGCCCTCTGTATAGTGCCCCATGTAATGCTACACTGCCATCTGTATAGTGCCACAGTGCCCTCTGTAGTGCCACACTGCCCTCTGTATAGTGCCCCAGTGCCCTATGTAATGCTACACTACCCTCTGTATAGTGCCACAGAGCCCTCTGTATGGCCACACTGCCCTCTGTATAGTGCCCCAGTGCCCTATGTAATGCTACACTGCCCTTTGTATAGTGCCACAGTGCCCTCTGTAGTGCCACACTGTCCTCTGTATAGTGCCCCAGTGCCCAATGTAATGCTACACTACCCTCTGTATAGTGCCACAGTGCCCTCTGTAGTGCCACACTGTCCGCTGTATAGTGCCCCAGTGCCTTCTGTAGTGCCACACTGCCCTCTGTATAGTGTCCCAGTGCCCTATGTAATCCTACACTACCCACTGTATAGTGCCACAGTGCCCTCTGTAGTGCCACACTGCCCTCTGTATAGTGCCCCATGTAATGCTACACTGCCCTCTGTATAGTGCTAGTGCCCTCTGTAGTGCCACACTGCCCTCTGTATAGTGCCCTATGTAATGCTACACTACCCTTTGTATAGTGCCACAGTGTCCTCTGTAGTGCCACACTGCCCTCTGTATAGTGCCCCATGTAATGCTACACTGCCCTCGGTATAGTGCCACAGTGCCCTCTGTAGTGCCACACTGCCCTCTGTATTGTGCCCCAGTGCCCTATGTAATGCTACACTACCCTCTGTATAGTGCCCCAGTGCCCTATGTAATGCTACACTGCCCTCTGTATAGTGCCACAGTGCCCTATGTTTTGCCACACTGTCCTCTGTATAGTGCCCCAGTGCCCTATGTAATGCTACACTACCCTCTGTATAGTGCCACAGTGCCCTCTGTAGTGCCACACTGCCCTCTGTATAGTGCCCCAGTGCCCTAAGTAATGCTATACTACCCTCTGTATAGTGCCACAGTGCCCTCTGTAGTGCCACCCTGCCCTCTGTATAATGCTCCATGTAATGCTACACTGCCCTCTGTATAGTGCCAGTGCCCTCTGTAGTGCCACACTGCCCTCTGTATAGTGCCCATTTCCCTATGTAATGCTACACTACCCTCTGTATAGTGCTGCAGTGCCCTCTGTAGTGCCACACTTTCCTCCTTATAGTGCCCCAGTGACTTATGTAATGCTACACTGCCCTCTGTATAGTGCCAGTGCCCTCTGTAGTGCCACCCTGCCCTCTGTATAATGCTCCATGTAATGCTACACTGCCCTCTGTATAGTGCCAGTGCCCTCTGTAGTGCCACACTGCCCTCTGTATAGTGCCCATTTCCCTATGTAATGCTACACTACCCTCTGTATAGTGCTGCAGTGCCCTCTGTAGTGCCACACTTTCCTCCTTATAGTGCCCCAGTGCCTTATGTAATGCTACACTACCCTCTGTATAGTGCCCCAGTGCCCTCTGTAGTGCCACACTGCCCTCTGTATAGTGCCCCATGTAATGCTACACTGCCCTCTGTATAGTGCCACAGTGCCCTCTGTAGTGCCACACTGCCCTCTGTATAGTGCCCCAGTGCCCTATGTAATGCTACACTACCCTCTGTATAAGGCCACAGTGCCGTCTGTAGTGCCACACTATCCTCTGTATAGTGCCACACTGCCCTCTGTATAGTGCCCCATGTAATGCTACACTGCCATCTGTATAGTGCCACAGTGCCCTCTGTAGTGCCACACTGCCCTCTGTATAGTGCCCCAGTGCCTTATGTAATGCTACACTGCCCTCTAGATAGTGCCACAGTGCCCTCTGTAGTGCCACACTGCCCTCTGTATAGTGCCACAGTGCCGTCTGTAGTGCCACACTATCCTCTGTATAGTGCCCCAGTGCCCTATGTAATGCTACACTACCCTCTGTATAGTGCCACAGTGCCCTCTGTAGTGCCACACTGTCCGCTGTATAGTGCCCCAGTGCCTTCTGTAGTGCCACACTGCCCTCTGTATAGTGTCCCAGTTCCCTATGTAATGCTACAATACCCTCTGTATAGTGCCACAGTTCCCTCTGTAGTGTCACACTGCCCTCTGTATAGTGCCCAAGTGCCCTATGTAATCCTACACTACCCAATGTATAGTGCCACAGTGCCCTCTGTAGTGCCACACTGCCCTCTGTATAGTGCCCATGTAATGCTACACTGCCCTCTGTATAGTGCTAGTGCCCTCTGTAGTGCCACACTGCCCTCTGTATAGTGCCCCAGTGCCCTATGTAATGCTACACTACCCTTTGTATAGTGCCACAGTGCCCTCTGTAGTGCCACACTGCCCTCTGTATAGTGCCCTATATAATGCTACACTACCCTTTGTATAGTGCCACAGTGGCCTCTGTAGTGCCACAGTGCCCTCTGTATAGTGCCCCATGTAATGCTACACTGCCCTCGGTATAGTGCCACAGTGCCCTCTGTAGTGCCACACTGCCCTCTGTATAGTGCCCCAGTGCCCTATGTAATGCTACACTACCCTCTGTATAGTGCCACAGTGCCCTCTGTAGTGCCACACTGCCCTCTGTTTAGTGCCCCAGTGCCCTATGTAATGCCACACTACCCTCTGTAGTGCCACACTATCCTCTGTATAGTGCCCCAGTGCCCTATGTAATGCTACACTGCCCTCTGTATAGTGCCACAGTGCCCTATGTTTTGCCACACTGTCCTCTGTATAGTGCCCCAGTGCCCTATGTAATGCTACACTACCCTCTGTATAGTGCCACAGTGCCCTCTGTAGTGCCACACTGCCCTCTGTATAGTGCCCCAGTGCCCTAAGTAATGCTATACTACCCTCTGTATAGTGCCACAGTGCCCTCTGTAGTGCCACCCTGCCCTCTGTATAATTCTCCATGTAATGCTACACTGCCCTCTGTATAGTGCCAGTGCCCTCTGTAGTGCCACACTGCCCTCTGTATAGTGCCCATTTCCCTATGTAATGCTACACTACCCTCTGTATAGTGCCGCAGTGCCCTCTGTAGTGCCACACTTTCCTCCTTATAGTGCCCCAGTGCCTTATGTAATGCTACACTACCCTCTGTATAGTGCCCCAGTGCCCTCTGTAGTGCCACACTGCCCTCTGTATAGTGCCCCATGTAATGCTACACTGCCCTCTGTATAGTGCCACAGTGCCCTCTGTAGTGCCACACTGCCCTCTGTATAGTGCCCCAGTGCCCTATGTAATGCTACACTACGCTCTGTATAAGGCCACAGTGCCGTCTGTAGTGCCACACTATCCTCTGTATAGTGCCACACTGCCCTCTGTATAGTGCCCCAGTGCCTTATGTAATGCTACACTGCCCTCTGTATAGTGCCACAGTGCCCTCTGTAGTGCCACACTGCCCTGTGTATAGTGCCACAGTGCCCTATGTAATGCTACACTGCCCTCTGTATAGTGCCACAGTGCCGTCTGTAGTGCCACACTATCCTTTGTATAGTGCCCCAGTGCCCTATGTAATGCTACACTACCCTCTGTATAGTGCCACAGTGCCCCCTGTAGTGCCACACTGCCCTCTGTATAGTGCCCTATGTAATGCTATACTACCCTCTGTATAGTGCCACAGTGCCCTCTGTAGTGCCACACTGCCCTCTGTATAGTGCCCTATGTAATGCTACACTGCCCTCTGTATAGTGCCACAGTGCCCTCTGTAGTGCCACACTGCCCTCTGTATAGTGCCCCAGTGCCCTATGTAATGCTACACTACCCTCTGTATAGTGCCACAGTTCCCTCTGTAGTGCCACACTGCCCTCTGTATAGTGCCACAGTGCCCTCTGTAGTGCCACACTATCCTCTGTATAGTGCCCCAGTGCCCTATGTAATGCTACACTACCCTCTGTATAGTGCCACAGTGCCCTCTGTATGGCCACACTGCCCTCTGTATAGTGCCACAGTGCCCTCTGTAGTGCCACACTATCCTCTGTATAGTGCCCTAGTGCCTTATGTAATGCTACACTACCCTCTGTATAGTGCCACAGTGCCCCCTGTAGTGCCACACTGCCCTCTGTATAGTGCCCTATGTAATGCTACATTACCCTCTGTATAGTGCCACAGTGCCCTCTGTAGTGCCACACTGCCCTCTGTATAGTGCCCCAGTGCCCTATGTAATGCTACACTACCCTCTGTATAGTGCCACAGTTCCCTCTGTAGTGCCACACTGCCCTCTGTATAGTGCCACAGTGCCCTCTGTAGTGCCACACTGCCCTCTGTATAGTGCCCCAGTGCCCTATGTAATGCTACACTACCCTCTGTATAGTGCCACAGTGCACTCTGTATGGCCACACTGCCTTCTGTATAGTGCCACAGTGCCCTCTGTAGTGCCACACTATCCTCTGTATAGTGCCCTAGTGCCCTATGTAATGCTACACTACCCTCTGTATAGTGCCACAGTGCCCCCTGTAGTGCCACACTGCCCTCTGTATAGTGCCCTATATAATGCTACACTACCCTCTGTATAGTGCCACAGTGCCCTCTGTAGTGCCACACTGCCCTCTGTATAGTGCCCCATGTAATGCTACACTGCCATCTGTATAGTGGACAGTGCCCTCTGTAGTGCCACACTGCCCTCTGTATAGTGCCCCAGTGCCCTATGTAATGCTACACTACCCTCTGTATAGTGCCACAGTGCCCTCTGTATGGCCACACTGCCCTCTGTTTAGTGCCCCAGTGCCCTATGTAATGCTACACTGCCCTCTGTATAGTGCCACAGTGCCCTCTGTAGTGCCACACTGTCCTCTGTATAGTGCCCCAGTGCCCTATGTAATGCTACACTACCCTCTGTATAGTGCCACAGTGCCCTTTGTAGGGCCACACTGCCCTCTGTATAGTGCCACAGTGCCCTCTGTAGTGCCACACTGTCCTCTGTATAGTGCCCCAGTGCCCTCTGTAGTGCCACACTGCCCTCTGTATAGTGTCCCAGTTCCCTATGTAATGCTACAATACCCTCTGTATAGTGCCACAGTTCCCTCTGTAGTGCCACACTGCCCTTTGTATAGTGCCCAAGTGCCCTATGTAATCCTACACTACCCACTGTATAGTGCCACAGTGCCCTCTATAGTGCCACACTGCCCTCTGTATAGTGCCCCAGTGCCCTATGTAATGCTACACTACCCTCTGTATAGTGCCACAGTGCCCTCTGTATGGCCACACTGCCCTCTGTTTAGTGCCCCAGTGCCCTATGTAATGCTACACTGCCCTCTGTATAGTGCCACAGTGCCCTCTGTAGTGCCACACTGTCCTCTGTATAGTGCCACAGTGCCCTCTGTAGTGCCACACTGTCCTCTGTATAGTGCCCCAGTGCCCTATGTAATGCTACACTACCCTCTGTATAGTGCCACAGTGCCCTTTGTAGGGCCACACTGCCCTCTGTATAGTGCCACAGTGCCCTCTGTAGTGCCACACTGTCCTCTGTATAGTGCCCCAGTGCCCTCTGTAGTGCCACACTGCCCTCTGTATAGTGTCCCAGTTCCCTATGTAATGCTACAATACCCTCTGTATAGTGCCACAGTTCCCTCTGTAGTGCCACACTGCCCTTTGTATAGTGCCCAAGTGCCCTATGTAATCCTACACTACCCACTGTATAGTGCCCCAGTGCCCTCTGTAGTGCCACACTGCCCTCTCTATAGTGCCCCATGTAATGCTACACTGCCCTCTTTATAGTGCCACAGTGCCCTCTGTAGTGCCACACTGCCCTCTGTATAGTTCCCCAGTGCCCTTTGTAATGCTACACTACCCTCTGTATAGTGCCCCAGTGCCCTCTGTAGTGCCACACTGTCCTCTTTAAAGTGCCATAGTGCATTATGTAATGCTATACTGCCCTCTGTATAGTGCCACAGTGCCCTCTGTATAGTGCCCCAGTGCCCTATCTAATTCTACATTACCCTCTGTAAAGTGCCACAGTGCCCTCTGTAGTGCCACACTGCCCTCTGTATAGTGCCCCATGTAATGCTACACTGCCATCTGTATAGTGCCACAGTGCCCTCTGTAGTGCCACACTGCCCTCTGTACAGTGCCCCAGTGCCCTATGTAATGCTACACTGCCCTCTGTATAGTGCCACAGTGCCCGCTGTAGTGCCACACTGCCCTCTGTATAGTGCCACAGTGCCCTATGTAATGCTACACTACCATCTGTATAGTGCCACAGTGCCCTCTGTAGTGCCACACTGTCCTCTGTATAGTGCCCCAGTGCCCTATGTAATGCCACACTACCCTCTGTATAGTGCCACAGTGCCCTCTGTAGTGCCGCACTGTCCTCTGTATAGTGCCCCAGTGCCCTCTGTTGTGCCACACTGCCCTCTGTATAGTGCCCCATGTAATGCTACACTGCCCTCTGTATACTGCCAGTGCCATCTGTAGTGCCACACTGCCCTCTGTATAGTGCCCCAGTGCCCTATGTAATGCTACACTACCCTCTGTATAGTGCCACAGTTCCCTCTGTAGTGCCACACTGCCCTCTATATAGTGCCACAGTGCCCTCTGTAGTGCCACACTGCCCTCTGTATAGTGCCACAGTGCCATATATAATGCTACACTGCCCTCTGTATAGTGCCCCAGTGGCCTCTGTAGTGCCACACTGCCCTCTGTATAGTGCCCCATGTAATGCTACACTGCCCTCTGTATAGTCCCACAGTGCCCTCTGTAGTGCCACACTGTCCTCTGTATAGTGGCCCATGTAATGCTACACTGCCTTCTGTATAGTGCCACAGTGCCCTCTGTAGTGCCACACTGCCCTCTGTATATTGCCCCAGTGCCCTATGTAATGCTACACTACCCTCTGTATAGTGCCACAGAGCCCTATGTAGTGCCACACTGTCCTCTGTATAGTGCCCCAGTCCCCTATGTAATGCTACACTGCCCTCTGTATAGTGCCACAGTGCCCTCTGTAGTGCCACACTGCCCTCTGTATAGTGCCCCAGTGCCCTATGTAATTCTACACTGCCCTCTGAATAGTGCCACTTTGCCCTCTGTAGTGCCACACTGCCCTCTTTATAGTGCCCCAGTGCCCAATGTAATGCTATATTGCCCTCTGTATAGTGCCAAAGTGCCCTCTGTATAGTGCCCCAGTGCCCTATGTAATGCTACACTACCCTCAGTATGGTGCCACAGTGCCCTCTGTAGTGCCACACTTTCCTCTGTATAGTGCCCCAGTGCCCTCTGTAGTGCCAACTGCCCTCTCTATAGTACCCATGTAATGCTGCACTGCCCTCTGTATAGTGCCACAGTGCCCTCTGTAGTGCCACACTGCCCTCTGTATAGTGCGCCAGTGCCCTTTGTAATGCTACACTACCCTATGTATAGTGCCCCAGTGCCCTCTGTAGTGCCACACTGTCCTCTATATAGTGCCATAGTGCCCTATGTAATGCTACACTGCCCTCTGTATAGTGCCACAGTGCCCTCTGTAGTGCCACACTGCCCTCTGTATAGTGCCCCAGTGCCCTATGTAATGCTACACTGCCCCCTGTATAGTGCCACAGTGCCCTCTGTAGTGCCACACTGCCCTCTGTATAGTGCCCCAGGTAATGCTACACTACCCTGTGTATAGTGCCACAGTGCCCTCTGTAGTGCCACACTGCCCTCTGTATAGTGCCCCAGTGCCCTATGTAATGCTACACTACCCTCTGTACAGTGCCACAGTGCCCTCTGTAGTGCCACACTGCCCTCTGTGTAGTGCCCCAGTACCCTATGTAATGCTACACTGTCCTCTGTATAGTGCCACAGTGCCCTCTGTAGTGCCACACTGCCCTCTGTATAGTTCCCCAGTGCCCTATGTAATGCTACACTACCTTATGTATAGTGCCACAGTGCCCTCTGTAGTGCCACACTGCCCTCTGTATAGTGCCCCAGTGCCCTATGTAATGCTACACTACCCTCTGTATAGTGCCACAGTGCCCTCTGTAGTGCCACACTGTCCTCTGTATAGTGCCCCAGCGCCCTCTGTAGTGCCACACTGCCCTCTGTATAGTGCCACAGTGCCCTATGTAATGCTACAATACCCTCTGTATAGTGCCACAGTTCCCTCTGTAGTGCCACACTGCCCTCTGTATAGTGCCCATGTGCCCTATGTAATCCTACACTACCCACTGTATAGTGCCACAGTGCCCTCTGTAGTGCCACACTGCCCTCTGTATAGTGCCCCATGTAATGCTACACTGCCCTCTGTATACTGCCAGTGCCCTCTGTAGTGCCACACTGCCCTCTGTATAGTGCCCCAGTGCCCTATGTAATGCTACACTACTCTCTGTATAGTGCCACATTGCCCTCTGTAGTGCCACACTGCCCTCTGTATAGTGCCCTATGTAATGCTACACTGCCCTCGGTATAGTGCCACAGTGCCCTCTGTAGTGCCACACTGCCCTCTGTATAGTGCCCCAGTGCCCTATGTAATGCTACACTACCCTCTGTATAGTGCCACAGTGCCCTCTGTAGTGCCACACTGCCCTCTGTATAGTGCCCCAGTGCCCTAAGTAATGCTATACTACCCTCTGTATAGTGCCACAGTGCCCTCTGTAGTGCCACCCTGCCCTCTGTATAATGCTCCATGTTATGCTACACTGCCCTCTGTATAGTGCCACAGTGCCCTCTGTAGTGCCACAGTGCCCTCTATATAGTGCCCCAGTGCCATATGTAATGATACACTACCCTCTGTATAGTGCCACAGTGCCCTCTGTAGTGCCACACTTTCCTCCTTATAGTGCCCCAGTGCCCTATGTAATGCTACACTACCCTCTGTATAGTGCCCTCTGTAGTGCCACACTGCCCTCTGTATAGTGCCCCATGTTATGATAAACTGCCCTCTGTATAGTGCCACAGTGCCCTCTGTAGTGCCACACTGCCCTCTGTATAGTGCCCCATGTTATGATAAACTGCCCTCTATATAGTGTCACAGTGCCCTCTGTAGTGCCACACTGCCCTCTGTATAGTGCCCCAGTGCCCTATGTAATGCTACACTACCCTCTGTATAGTGCCACAGTGCCCTCTGTAGCGCCACACTGTCCTCTTTATAGTGCCATAGTGCCCTATGTAATGCTACACTGCCCTCTGTATAGTGCCACAGTGCCCTCTGTAGTGCCACACTGCCCTCTGTATAGTGCCCCAGTGCCCTATGTAATGCTACACTGCCCTCTGTATAGTGCCACAGTGCTTTCTGTAGTGCCACACTGCCCTCTGTATAGTGCTCCATGTAATGCTACACTGCCCTCTGTTTAGTGCCACAGTGCCCTCTGTAGTGCCACACTGCCCTCTGTATAGTGCCCCAGTGCCTTATGTAATGCTACATTGCCCTCTGTATAGTGCCACAGTGCCCTCTGTAGTGCCACACTGTCCATTGTATAGTGCCCCAGTGCCATATGTAATGCTACACTACCCTCTGTATAGTGCCACAGTGCCCTCTGTAGTGCCACACTGCCCTCTGTATAGTGTCCCAGTGCCCTATGTAATGCTACACTACTCTCTGTATAGTGCCACAGTGCCCTCTGTAGTGCCACACTGCCCTCTGTATAGTGCCCCATGTAATGCTACACTACTCTCTGTATAGTGCCACAGTGCCCTCTGTAGTGCCACACTGCCCTCTGTATAGTGCCCCAGTGCCCTATGTAATGCTACACTACCCTCTGTATAGTGCCACACTGCCCTCTATATAGTGCCACAATGCCCTCTATATAGTACCACAGTGCCCTCTGTAGTGCCACACTGCCCTCTGTATAGTGCCACAGTGCCCTATGTAATGCTACGCTGCCCTCTGTATAGTGCCACAGTGCCCTCTGTAGTGCCACACTGCCCTCTGTATAGTGCCCCATGTAATTCTACACTGCCCTCTGTATAGTGCCACAGTGCCCTCTGTATAGTGCCCCATGTAATGCTACACTGCCCTCTGTATAGTGCCACAGTGCCCTCTGTAGTGCCACACTGCCCTCTGTATAGTGCCCCAGTGCCCTATGTAATTCTACACTGCCCTCTGAATAGTGCCACATTGCCGTCTGTAGTGCCACACTGCCCTCTGTATAGTGCCCCAGTGCCCAATGTAATGCTACATTGCCCTCTGTATAGTGCCACAGTGCCCTCTGTAGTGCCACACTGCCCTCTGTATAGTGCCCCAGTGCCCTATGTAATGCTACACTACCCTCTGTATGGTGCCACAGTGCCCTCTCTAGTGCCACACATTCCTCTGTTTAGTGCCCCAGTGCCCTCTGTATAGTGCCACAGTGCCCTCTGTAGTGCCACACTGTCCTCTGTATAGTGCCCCGGTGCCCTATGTAATGCTACACTACCCTCTTTATAGTGCCACAGTGCCCTCTGTAGTGCCACACTGCCCTCTGTATAGTGTACCAGTGCCCTATGTAATGCTCCAATACCCTCTGTATAGTGCCACAGTTCCCTCTGTAGTGCCACACTGCCCTCTGTATAGTGTCCCATATAATGCTACACTTCCCTCTGTATACTGCCAGTGCCCTCTGTAGTGCCACACTGCCCTCTCTATAGTGCGCCAGTGCCCTATGTAATGCAACAATACCGTCTGTATAGTGCCACTGTTCCCTCTGTAGTGCCACACTGCCCTCTGTATAGTGCCCTAGTGCCCTATGTAATTCTACACTGCCCTCTGTATAGCGCCACTGTACCCTCTGTAGTGTCACACTGCCCTCTGTATAGTGCCCCAGTGTCCTATGTAATGCTACACTGCCCTCTGTATAGTGCCTCTGTGCCCTAAGTAATACTACACTACCCTCTGTATAGTGCCACAGTGCCGTCTGTAGTGCCACACTATCCTCTGTATAGTGCCCCAGTGCCCTATGTAATGCTACACTACCCTCTGTATAGTGCCATAGTGCCCCCTGTAGTGCCACACTGCCCTCTGTATAGTGCCATATGTAATGCTACACTGCCCTCTGTATAGTGCCACAGTGCCCTCTGTAGTGCCACACTGCCCTCTGTATAGTGCCCCAGTGCCCTATGTAATGCTACACTACCCTCTGTATAGTGCCACGGTGCCCTCTGTAGTGCCACACTGTCCTCTGTATAGTGCCCCAGTGCCCTATGTAATGCTACACTGCCCTCTGCATAGTGCCACAGTGCCCTCTGTAGTGCCACACTGCCCTCTGTATAGTGCCCTATGTAATGCTACACTACCCTCTGTATAGTGCCCCAGTGCCCTCTGTAGTGCCACAATGTCCTCTTTATAGTGCTATAGTGCCCTATGTAATGCTACACTGCCCTCTGTATAGTGCCACAGTGCTTTCTGTAGTGCCACACTGCCCTCTGTATAGTGCTCCATGTAATGCTACACTGCCCTCTGTATAGTCCCACAGTGCCCTCTGTAGTGCCACACTGCCCTCTGTATAGTGCCCCAGTGCTCTATGTAATGCTGCACTACCCTCTGTATAGTGCCACAGTGCCCTCTGTAGTGCCACACTGCCCTCTGTATAGTGCCCCATGTAATGCTACACTGCCATCTGTATAGTGCCCCAGTGCCCTCTGTAGTACCACACTGCACTCTGTATAGTGCCCTACGTAATACTATACTACCCTGTGTATAGTGCCACAGTGCCCTTTGTAGTGCCACACTGCCCTCTGTATAGTGCCACAGTGCCCTCTGTAGTGCCACACTGCCCTCTGTATAGTGCCCCAGTGCCCTATGTAATGCTACACTGCCCCCTGTATAGTGCCACAGTGCCCTCTGTAGTGCCACACTGCCCTCTGTATAGTGCCCCAGGTAATGCTACACTACCCTGTGTATAGTGCCACAGTGCCCTCTGTAGTGCCACACTGCCCTCTGTATAGTGCCCCATGTAATGCTACACTGCCATCTGTATAGTGCCACAGTGCCCTCTGTAGTGCCACACTGCCCTCTGTATATTGCCCCAGTGCCCTATGTAATGCTACACTACCCTCTGTATAGTGCCACAGTGCCCTCTGTATGGCCACACTGCCCTCTGTATAGTGCCCCAGTGCCCTATGTAATGCTACACTGCCCTCTGTATAGTGCCACAGTGCCCTCTGTAGTGCCACACTGCCCTCTGTATAGTGCCCCAGTGCTCTATGTAATGCTGCACTACCCTCTGTATAGTGCCACAGTGCCCTCTGTAGTGCCACACTGCCCTCTGTATAGTGCCCCATGTAATGCTACACTGCCATCTGTATAGTGCCCCAGTGCCCTCTGTAGTGCCACACTGCACTCTGTATAGTGCCCTAAGTAATACTATACTACCCTGTGTATAGTGCCACAGTGCCCTCTGTAGTGCCACACTGCCCTCTGTATAGTGCCACAGTGCCCTCTGTAGTGCCACACTGCCCTCTGTATAGTGCCCCAGTGCCCTATGTAATGCTACACTGCCCCCTGTATAGTGCCACAGTGCCCTCTGTAGTGCCACACTGCCCTCTGTATAGTGCCCCAGGTAATGCTACACTACCCTGTGTATAGTGCCACAGTGCCCTCTGTAGTGCCACACTGCCCTCTGTATAGTGCCCCATGTAATGCTACACTGCCATCTGTATAGTGCCACAGTGCCCTCTGTAGTGCCACACTGCCCTCTGTATAGTGCCCCAGTGCCCTATGTAATGCTACACTACCCTCTGTATAGTGCCACAGTGCCCTCTGTATGGCCACACTGCCCTCTGTATAGTGCCCCAGTGCCCTATGTAATGCTACACTGCCCTCTGTATAGTGCCACAGTGCCCTCTGTAGTGCCACACTGTCCTCTTTATAGTGCCCCAGTGCCCTATGTAATGCTACACTACCCTCTTTATAGTGCCACAGTGCCCTCTGTAGTGCCACACTGTCCTCTGTATAGTGCCCCAGTGCCCTCTGTAGTGCCACACTGCCCTCTGTATAGTGTCCCAGTGCCCTATGTAATGCTACAATACCCTCAGGAGAAGAACTATCAGATACTTACCAGATGGTACCGCTGTCGTTCCTTTTTACATAGGATCTTTCCTAATGTGTCTGCCGACTGTTGGAGGTGTGGGGAGGCTCCTGGAACTATGTTGCATAACTGGTGGGATTGCCCCAAGCTCCGGCCCTTTTGGGGAAAAATTTTTGATCTCGGCAACAAACTTTTTGGCACTGAAGTGCCTACCTCGGCTTCTGTTGGGTTGCTTTCCATGGTTCCTGGATCACTCCCACACCTCAAAAAGGGTGTCTTTAGGCATTTTCTGACTGCAGCTAGAACTGTCATCCCATGTCATTGGAAGTCTAGTACTGTGCCTTCTTTGAAGGAATGGGTAACGGAGCTGAATGGGTTTATGAGGATGGAGGAGCTGATGTCTGCTGATCGGGGTACATCAGAGATCTTTGTTCGTACCTGGTCTATCTGGTCTGGATTCCGGGGTGGTGCTGATCTGCCTGGCTGAATGGCCTTTTCTGTTGACTGATCATATAGCCAAAACTGCGTGCTTTTGTCCGTTTGTGTTTCCCTTTGTTGTCTTGTGTTTATGTAACCTTGGGTTGAAATCTGCACTTAACCGTGTCATTATTGCTCGTTTGTTTTTTTTCTTTTTTGTTCTCGGGACTGGTTTCCCTACATTTTGCACTACCTTCTATGTAAATTGGGTATTGATAATTGCCATTAGCTGTTATTATCTTCTTCCCATTGCTTCGGTGGCTGGGAGGCTACCTCCTACCAATGTTCATATGTCTTTGTAACATTTTATACAGTCTGAATTTATTATGTTGCACTGCGTGCACACTTTTGCAATTTTGCGAGATGTTTGATATGCTCTGTTATGTTTTCTACTCTAATAAAATTGTTTTGATAAAGAAAAAAAGAAAATTACAACGATGCGACAACAACAATATATGTATCTGTAGATAACGCCATATAGCCTCCTCTGTAGATAACGCCATACAGCCCACCCTGTAGATAACGCCATACAGCCCCCTGTAGATAGCGCCATACAGCCCCCTATAGATAACGCTATACAGCCCACCTGTAGGTAACGCTATACAGCCCCCCCTGTAGGTAACACCATACAGCCCCCCTGTAGGTAACACCATACAGCCCCCCCCTGTAGGTAACGCTGTACAGCCCCCCCTGTAGGTAACGCCATACAGCCTCCCCTGTAGGTAACGCCATACAGCCCCCTGTAGGTAACACCATGCAGCCCCAACCCCCCAAAAAAATCCGACCTATAGTGTGTCCTACAAAAGACATGTATCCCCTATCCACAGGATAGGGGATACATGTGTGATCACTGGCACTGATAAGGAGAACGGCGGACCGAAAGTCCCCCGAAGTTCTCCATGACTAACCTCTGACTTCCGGAGTCTGCGCAGCTCAATAAAAATGAAATGAGCGCTGGTCACGCATGCGTACAAGCGCGACCGGCGCTCCATTCATTTCTATGGATCTGCCGACACAGACCCCGGAAGTCCGAGGTTTCTCATGGAAAACTTCAGGGGACTTTTGGTCCCCCGTTCTCCCTATCACTGCCAGCGATCACACATGTATCCACTATCCTGTGGATAGGGGATACATGTCTTATGTAGGAACAACCCCTTTAATGGCAGAGCGGGGAGATACCTTCCTTCTCCGCCGTAGTGCTCAGTGGCATCGCGCTGTAGCTGCCATAGCGGAGCCTCCGGCCATGGTGGGGGGCCCGTGCCGGAGTGCGACACAGGCCCCCTCATGCCGCGGGCCCCGTAGCAGCCGCTACGGCTGCTATAGCGGTAGTTACGCCACTGCTCCTCACAATCTTCACCCACTATTGCCTCTTTCACACTCACCTTCATATCACTCCTTACATACAGACATACACCACCGCCTTTCCTATTTTCCCTGTCATTCCGAAACAATGTAAAACCCCGTAGATTTACAGCCCAGTCATGTGAAGAATCTAGCCATGTTTGAGCAACACCAACTATATCAATATGTTCCTCCAGTGCCAAGGCCTCAAGCTCCCCCATTTTGCTTGCTAGACTTCTGGCATTTGTGAACATAAACTTTAACTTGTCTTCAAATTTTTCAAATTCGGTATCAGAAATGTGGTTATTTGACATTTTGTGGGCATATTTATCGTCAACGTTGTTTTGTAAGAAAAGGATCTCCCTATCCTGTTGCCGAATCCTCTCCCACAGTCTATTTCTCCCCCACCAATATAGTCTGACCCCTCTCTAACCTAACTACCCCTTTATTTTCCACATTGACCTCCCTCCTCATCCCTTGTTTAAATACTCCAGCTAGAATTCCCTACTCCAGCACAGCAGAAACCCTTCCATTCAGGTGCAAATCATCTGCAGAATACAGTTTATACCCAATGAAAAGTCAGCCCAGTGCTCTAGAAACCCAAAGCCTTCTCCTCTGTATTCAGTGGTTGGTTCCCACCTTTGACCACAACAGCTGGATTATCACCAGCTCCTCCCAGTAATTTATCCACCCGTTCAACCACATGCCGAGCCCTGGCACCAGGGAGACAATAATATCAGAATCTGAAGAGTAGACATTGTGCATGTCCCTCATCATTTAAATTTATTTTCTGTTCATATTTCTTTATAATTTAATACAAAAATTGTAATAATAATAAAAAAAACTTCTAGTAATTTTATTTATAAAATCAGTCTAAAAGTTTTTTTTAAATTGCATTTAATTTTTTTTTATATATATATATTTGTCCAAAGATATAGAAGTTGTTTAGTTGGTGGTTGAGCGGTCTTCTGAGAAGCAGGTTTTATAGGGTGCATATCCCCGGTCTCTTGGGATAAAATGTGGTGGGAATATTCAGATGTGATATGGAGGTCTTGAGGATTTTGATGTTAGGAATGTGATGTTTTTACTGTGGCACAATGATGATTTCATTTTCTCCTCTTGATCTTAATGTTTTTAACCTTTTTGACTATGATGTTTTTGTTTTTTTTGATCACAGGTTTTTTGGTCTTAAACTTTTTTGGTTTTTGATATTTAAGTTCTTTCATCTTGGCCACATAGGTATTCATTGCTTTCTCCTCTTTCTCCTTTTCAGCTTTTATAGATGTCATATCTTTTCTTCCCTCCGCATCGGCACTTTTGCTTCTACTCGCCTCTTTTGCCAGCTCATTCTCAACCCTGTATTCAGATGCTGCCATCATTCGACTCAGTACAGGGTAACGACTTTGATCTTTTTCATCGTCCCCTTCTTCAATGGCAATCTTCTTTTTTATCACCTGTTGTTTCTTAATATTAAAATATAAAATAAATAAAGATCAATAATTAGGAATTTAAAAATATAATGGAAACATAGATGTGGAGTAGTTAAATCTGTATGTACATTCTCTGTTGTGAGCCTCTGTCGCAGATCTGGTCCAAAATGCTGTGATAAATAATGCAGGATGCTGTACTAGTGTTACGGTAAAACAATGGTCACAATGATGGAAACTCGACAGAAACCATTAAAATCAATGGGTTTTTCGTCGGGCACTGTAAGTGTTGGCCTACGGACCAATCACTTGTGTGTTTATTCATTGTTCCGCTCCTATGATGGAGTAGAACAATGGAAGTACTAACGCATATGTGAATGAAGCCTTACTTTGCCTTACCCAGTTAAACAGTTATTCTTACCTGGTCTATGCAGCATCTTTGAAAATTCTTCGGTCAGTAAATCCGACCTGAATATCCTCTTGCCCTCTAGAAGCTCCTTCTGTATTTTTAGATATTCAGGTTTTAGTTTATAACTAGAAGTAAAAAGTTATGAAAGTTCTCAATAGAACAATTCCACTAAATCCATTCCGATGATAACCCCCCCCCTCCATCCTTGAGCTTTACTTTGGATCCATGGCATGTTGCATGTGTGATTGTAAATTGCATGGGGTTAGACTGAATTCTTTCTTTATTTCTTCACTTTTGTCCCCTCTGTACATGGAACAGGTTCAGATAAGCACCTTCCAGCTGTCCTGTCTATTCATCATGGAGCTGCAGACAACCACATTGGCCTTGTTTCCAATACATAGATGGGATGTCTCTACCTGATACCATTACATTCTGTAATATTAGACAGGTAACCATCTAACTTTAAGCTAAAGCTTGGGGGATGGGGAGCAGTGTTTATAAATGTCCCTATAAATGTCTCATGAAGGGATAATTGAGTAAACTTACTAAACACAGAAGAAGAGCCATAGTCCGAGCAGCAGGGCGATGAGGAGAAAAAATATTCCGGCCACAATTACTCTGCTCAATATCGGCCTCCCTGGAATCACTGGGGAAAAAGAAATGAAGTGAGAAAAAACAAAGATTATTCATTTTACAAACATTTTACACATCAGATGTAATGATGGGGGTAGGGAAACGGACAAGTGAGCCCTAAACTACCCGCCACTCTGTCCCTGCCTACTTGCAACGAACCGCGCTAGGTGACGGGGTACAACTGGGCGGCGGTCCCTACGCTCAGTAAGTGCACGAGACAAACAGACAAGGGTACACAAAGCTAAGGGAATTGGGGCAGTTGCCCACGACAACACCGTGAGCAACAAGAGTGGTGAACGAGCCGAGTCAAACCAGGAGTGCACGAGGTACCAAACGCAGAGCAGGAGATTAGTCAGAAAGCCAGGGTCAGTATGGAGCAGGATCAAATAGTTAGAAGCTGTAGCTGGGCCAGGAAACCACACGAGAAGAATCACAAGCAAAGGAGGAACAGGAAAGGCAGGTATAAATACCACCGGACCCTTTCTTAGTGGACCTGGTTTATTGGGGAAACGAAGGTGGAACTTCCTGACCAATACCCCAGCATGAACATCCCGGGCGGGTACCCAAGTCCTCTCCTCAGGCCCGTATCCTCTCCAATGGACCAGGTACTGGAGGGAGCCTTGGACCATCTTGCTGTCCACAATCTTGGCCACCTCGAATTCCACCCCCTCAGGGGTGAGAACGGGAACAGGAGGTTTCCTCGAGGGAGCCAAGGATGGGGAGCAGCGTTTAAGGAGGGAGGCATGAAACACGTCATGTATTCGAAAAGATGGGGGCAACTCCATCGGAAGGAGACAGGATTGAGGACTTCAATGACCTTATACGGCCCAATAAACCGGGGAGCAAACTTCTTGGATGGGACCTTAAGGCGCAAGTTCCTAGACGATAACAACACCAGATCCCCGACCATAAACAAGGGGTTAGCAGAACGTCTTCTATCAGCCTAAGTTTTTTGTACGCTCTGGGACGCCTCTAGGTTCTTCTGAACCTGGGCCCAGACTGTGCACAGTTCCCGATGAACGACCTCTACCTCGGGATTGTTGGAACTACCAGGTGAAACGGAGGAGAACCGTGGATTAAACCCAAAATTACAGAAGGGGGAGACCCCTGACGAGTTACTGACCCGGTTATTAAGGGAAAATTCGGCGAGGGGAATGAATGAGACCCAATCATATTGACAGTCAGAGATAAAACACCTTAAATATTGTTCTAGAGATTGATTAGTCCTCTCAGTTTGGCCATTAGTTTCAGGATGGAAGGCAGAGGAGAAGGACAGATCAATCTCCAACTTTTTACAGAAGGCTCTCCAAAACAATGAAACAAATTGTACCCCTCTGTCCGAAACAATATTGACAGGGACCCCATGGAGACGCAGGATGTGTTTGACAAACAAGGTAGCTAACGTCTTGGCATTGGGTAGTTTCTTGAGGGGCACATCTTACTGAAGCGGTCTACTACAACCCACACCAGCGACTTGCCTTGAGATGGAGGCAAATCGGTGATAAAATCCATGGAGATATGGGTCCAAGGTCTCTGGGGAATGGGCAAAGAACGTAGTAAGCCCGCTGGTCGGGACCAGGGAGTCTTGGACCTAGCACAAACCTCACAAGCGGCGACGTAGGCCTTAACGTCTTTTTTTTTAAATCAAACCAATTTTATTGATACGAACACAGAAAAGAAATAACATAGTCACATTCACATTTCAATTTTCCAACATCGTATACAATAGTGACAGCATATCAGGAAATCCCCAACTTCCCCCCTTCCCCCCCTCCCCGCACGGCCCCCCACTATATCTCCACCCTTTGTTTCTAGTACCATTCCTGGTCAGAGCACATTTCTCTTATCAAGTTTTCCCCACCACCCCTTTTTGCTCCAGACTCTATCACCTCCAGTTCCTCAGACGACTCTCGCCCTTATTCTGCTCAGTTCAGGTGTCAGCACCTCAGGACATGCCATCCATCTGCTCCATTGTTTCTCAATTTTTTTTTCAGTGCCCCTTTTAGAAAATATCTTATGCTCCATCAGGATATTATAGTTCAACATTCCTACAATTTCCCTCATCCCTGGTGGCTCCTCATCCAGCCAGTGTTTAGCAATACATTTCCTTGTCTGATATAATATCTTGGCAATTGCCAGGTTTGCCATTCTGTCACTCTCCAATTCTCCCACCGCTCCCAACAACATAACTTTAGGGTCTGCCGCCAATTCCCGACCATACACCTGCTTTATCAGATCCAATATTTCCCCCCATAGGGTCCTCAGAGCCTCACACGACCAAAACATATGCAGTATATCCGCCTTCTCTTCCGTGCACCTAGGACATTTAGCATCTGCTCTAATACCCATCTGTTTTAATACCCACGGAGTGCGATACACTCTATGTATCAGAAAGAGTTGGGATCTCCTCTGCGCCAGACTGAGTGATAAGTGACATGTGGACGCTAATATCTCCTCCCACTCCTCCTCAGTCAATGGACCAACATCCTGTTCCCATTTTGCTTTTACCAGCACCATTGAGTTTCCCAGGTGTTTGGACAGTAAGCTCCTGTACGCCATTGAGATCAGGCCTTTGGTCGTGTCAGCCCTTCCCACATACTCCAGGACCCCAAGAGCACAGACCGTCAGGTCCACCACATGCGCCTGCGCCTGTAGGGCATGACGGATCTGCAAATATTGATAGAACATATTGTGCTCTAGTGGAAATAGGTCTTTCAACTGCTGAAATGATCTCAACCCGTTATCATCATACAAGTGTTGTATTCGTCTAACCCCTGCCAACTCCCATTTTTGCATGCCCTCTAATTGGTATAATTCCCACAGGACCGGATTATGCCATAGGGGAGTATATTTGGTGCACATTCCCACTCCCAGGATCTGTTTGCATTGCCACCATATTTTATGTATCAGGAGTAACGTTGGTTTAGCACTCGCCAATCTCTTAAAGGTATGTGCTTCCAGACTCTCTAGTGGGTTGTGTCCTCCCCCCATATATGACAATAAACGTGCACTGGAACCCCAAGTCTCTGTGTCCTCCCATCCCTTAAATTGTTGGCTCTGGGCAGCCAGGTAATATATCCAGGCATTTGGCAGCGCGACCCCCCCCCCCCCTTCGTCTTTGGGCAATTGCAATTTCTCCAATTTAATCCTTGGAACCCCTTTTTTCCAGACCAGATCCCGAAAGAGATTGTGCAATCGTCTGAACCAGTGCTTAGGTATCCATACTGGGGAGTTATGAAGAATGTATAAAACTTGAGGCATAAGGATCATCTTGATTAGGTTAGTCCTCCCCAGAGCAGAGAGCGGGAGCCTGTTCCAGGCATCCACCTTATGTTTCACCTTGAGCAGCAGTGGTGAAACATTCAAAGACATGTAATCTTGGACCCTAGCCGTCACCTTAACCCCTAGATACGTAAATTCAGAGACTATCGGAATCCGGAGTCCCACTCCAGTATCTACAATATTCACTGTGTCAAGTGGCATCAGAGCAGATTTGGTCCAGTTAATATTTAATCCCGAGAACTCCCCAAACCTTGTGATCGTATACATTACTACCTGCAGTGTATTCTCAGTGTCCGTCATATATATTAAAATATCGTCTGCATATAATGAAATTTTTTCCTCCATTTCCCCATATTGCAAGCCTCTTATACGCTCCTCCTGTCTTATGAGGCACGCCAGTGGCTCCACCGCCAAGGCGAATAGTAATGGTGACAGTGGGCACCCCTGTCGCGTACCCCGGGTCAGTGAAAACTTCTCAGACATTGCACCATTCACCCGTATGCAGGCTGTAGGGGCCACATACAACAACTGTACCCACTTCACGAAGTTAGGGCCGAATCCCATCTTTTCTATTACCCGCCATAAATACCCCCATTCTACGCAGTCGAACGCTTTTGCAGCATCTAACGTTAGCACCGCCCTTCCTCCTTGCTCATCCGGTGTCGCCTGAAGATTTAAAAACAGCCGCCTGAGGTTGACCGCTGTCGATTTGGAGGGCATGAACCCCGATTGGTCTTCATGCACAACATGCTGTACCACCCTGTTCAGCCGCAGCGCCAATATCTTTGCCAAAATCTTGACATCCGATGTCAACAAGGATATTGGTCTGTAGGACTCCGGCAATTGACTGTCTTTCCCCTCTTTTGGGAGAACCACTATCGTAGCCTCATATAGGGAGTCTGGTAGTTTACCTCTGTCAAAACTATCCTGCAAAGTACTCAAATATTCTGGCGCTAGTTCCGTCCCATATTCCTTATAGATTTCCCCCGGTAACCCATCTGGACCCGGAGCTTTCTCATTTGCCATATCCCTTATCGCCTGTTCCAACTCCTCCAGTGAAATAGGGGTCTCCAATCTTTCACGGTCCTCACGGCCCAAGGTAGGCAAATTAATGTTTCCCAGGTACTCGTCCAATTGCTGTGTGTCGTAATGCACTTTGGATGTATATAGGTCAGTGTAAAACCTCTGAAATGTGTGCAGGATTTGCCCCGTGTCTGTCTCCACCCTCCCCCCTCCCCCCTAAGGCCATGAATGAAATTATTACCCCCATGCGGTTTTGCCATCCTAGCGAGTAATCTCCCCGCCGTTTCCCCTTCTTCATAATATTGCTGTTTAAGGAATAATCTTTTATTATCCGCCATTGTTAGTTTGTGATTTTTTAACAATGTCTGTGCCTCCACCCAATGTCTAAGTGTCTCCTCGGATCCCTCTTCTACATGTCTCCCTTCTGTTTCTGTCACCCGATCCTCTAAACTTTCTCCCAACTGCCTGGATTTAGTTTTCATTTGTTTAATATTTTGAATGAATACTCCTCTCAACCAGGCTTTCATGGCATCCCATAACACTCCCCGCGGCACTGACTCAGTATTAAAATTAAAATATTCTTTTATCAGGTTCCGTATTTCCTCGCCATCCATCAATATTAACCAAAACGCATTCAGCTTCCAATTCCCGGGGTTCCTGGTATGCCTTACACCCACTTCCAGCGTCACCGCCATCGGAGAGTGGTCTGACAATGCCCTCTGTAGGTACTCTATTTGCGCTATGTACGGCACCGCTGAAGCTGTGCATGCTACCAAGTCTATTCGCGAAAGTGACTGAAATGTGGATGATGCACACGAGTACTGTCTCACCCCTGGATGTTTATCTCTCCAAATATCCCGCAGACCTAATTCCTCCATTAATCTTCCAAAGGCAGTCAGGTCTCCTCTTTGCCCTCCTCCTCCTCTATGAAACCTATCCAACCCTTCAGACATCACTGCATTAAAATCCCCCATCACAATTAGCGGTACCTCAGGCCACCTGGAGAGTTTCTCCGTAACTCGTTTCAGTACGGTGCTAGAATAAGGCGGAGGGATATACAGCACTACCAGAATACACTCCCAGTGATATATAGTACAGTGCACTCCCACATATCTCCCCTCCTCATCAGAAAAGGACGAATGACAGACAAAGGGAAGACTCCTGTGTATCAGCAAACTCACCCCCCTGGAATAAGTCGTATGAAAAGAGTGAAACCCATGTGCGATCCACACTCTCTGCAATAAGGATACAGACTCTCTAGTCAGATGCGTTTCTTGCAGCCCCACTATCAGGGCATTTTGCTGTTTAACCCAGTTAAAGATTGCCTGCCGTTTCCTAGCTTCCCGTATTCCCCGGACGTTCCAGGATAGACATTTAACTGATCCCATCAGGCGCCATATCTTTAGGAAATCTGTTACTCCTCCAGCCTGCTCCAGTCAAGATATTAGGCCGTGCGTTCCCTCCCTCCTCCCCTCCCCCCCCAACAAAACCTCCCCTCCGAAAAGGGTCAGAGCGACATGTACTGTCTCTCCTATCCAGCAGAAACGCACCATAGTGCGAACTTTTAACATGCCCTACTGGCATCTCTCTTTGAACCGTTTAACTTTCTCACCACTTCCAGTGAGCGCTGGCTCCCACTGCTATTCGCATGTATTAAACAATCCCACACAATCAGTAGAATTTACAGATACATTAGGTACCCAGTAACAATCCCTCAATAACATTGCCGTCAGGTGCGGCCATTTTTGTTAAAAGGATACCACCCTGTTGTGTTTCATACAAGGGTGTTCACACACTTCGGAGAACTGCATAATAACATATAATATGCTACAGTCCCGCAAACGCCAACATGGCTCCAGACTTCACCGCCCAGGCGGGCTTTCACGCATCTTCTTCTCCAGCCGGTCTCCGCAACCGTGCCTCATTGCTATCCAGCCATCTTGCAGCCTCTCTGGGGTTCTCAAAGAATGAAGCAGTCCCAAAAGCAACCACCCGCAATTTGGCCGGATACATCATGGAGTATGGTATGGACAAGTTCCTCAGACGTTTCTTGACATCCCAGTATTGCAGCCGCTTCTTCTGTACCTCCGCAGAGAAATCCGGATAAAAGGATATTTTGGCGCCATTGATGGAGATATCCTGCCGTTCCCTTGCCTTCCTCAGTATCTTATCTCTGTCCTTGTAGTGCAACAGCTTCACTAAGACCGGCCTCGGGGGTCTCCCCGGTGGTCCCAGTCTGGTAGGTACTCTGTGCGCTCTTTCAACAGCATATAAAGGAGACAGTTCATCCCGGCCAAACTGCTCCAGCAGCCATTTTTCAAAAAACTCATCCGAGTTATTGCCCTCCGTTTTTTCGAGCACCAAACGCACGTTGTTTCTGCGTAGCCGATTCTCTAAATCATCCGCCTTAGCCTGCAGGGCCACCACCGCCAAGGACTGAGACTGCACATCCCGCCTGAGCTCCGGCAGAACATCTTCCACTTCAGACACTCTCCCCTCAATAACTGTGGTTCTTTCTGCCACTTTCTGTAAGTCATTACGTAACAGCAGTATATCTTCCTTCAGGCTTCCCACCTGCCCGGTCAGCACAGATAAAATTGAGGAGTTCTGCATTACCGCAGCGAATATATCAGCAAGGGAAGGCTCCTTCACCTGGTCTCTCCTGCTATGCGTTCTGCCGCCATCTTCCTCCACACGCCTGTCCCGCCGCTGACTCCCCAGCTCTTCCTCCTCCTCACTCACCGTGTCCTCTCCCAACACGGAGTATCTGGAACCTGAGGCCATGCTGTCTGCCTTCCCACTGCCAGCCACCGGCGTCTTGCCTGCTGCAGATCCGCTCGCACGAGGGGTTCTTGCAAATCTCTCCAGCCTGTCTGCCGCTTCAGACCGCATGTGCCTGCTCCTGCATTCAGTCTCCTCGGCGCCATCTTGCCTTCTCGGCCCCGGACTCGCCGGCGACGTTTTTTGCTTCTTAGAGCGGGTCATTGCAGCTGTAATAAGCGGTACCGACTCCTCCAGCCTCCCAGCCTCCAGATCGGTGAATATTACCGGGTATTTCAGGGATAAACAGTATTTTCAGGATGAATACAGCAGGAGCTCCAGCCACACACGTCCTCTTACATCTGCTGCTAGGCCACGCCCCAGGCCTTAACGTCTTTAGGCAACCCAGGCCACCAATAGTTTCTGGCAATGAGGTGTTTGGTACCCAGGACGCCTGGATGACCAGATAGTGCGGAGTCATGATTTTCCCTAAGTACCCTTAGCCGGAATTGCAGGGGAACAAACAGCTTGTCCTCAGGAAGGTTCCCGGGAGCTGAACCTTGATCAGCCGCAATTTCAGAGACTAAATCAGAATCAATAAAAGAAATGATTATACCAGGAGGCAAAATACAAGCAGGATCTTCCTCCGAAGGAGGGCTGGCCATGAAGCTACGCGACAATGCATCGGCCATAATATTTTTAGACCCAGCCCTATAGGTAACCAAAAAGTTGAATCTGGTAAAAAAATAGCGCCCATCGAGCTTGTCTCGGGTTTAGCCTCCGGGCAGATTCTAGGAAAACCAGATTCTTGTGGTTGGTAAGGACCGTTACCTGGTGCCTAGCCCCCTCCAGGAAGTGGCGCCACTCTTCAAATGCCCATTTAATGGCTAAGAGTTCGCGGTTGCCAATATCATAGTTACTCTCAGTGGGCGAAAACTTCCTGGAGAAGTAGGCACAGGGACGGAGATGGGTGAGGGACCTGGTACCCTGGGACAAGACAGCCCCCACTCCCACCTCGGATGCGTCAACTTCCACGATAAATGGCTCCATTTGGTTGGGCTGAACCAGCACCGGGGCCGAGATAAAGCACTTCTTAAGGACGTCAAAAGCCTGGACAGCCTCAGGAGGCCAGTGAAGGAGATCAGCACCTTTGCGAGTGAGGTCCGTAAGAGGCTTAGCGATGACCGAGAAGTTAGCAATAAATCTCCTGTAATAATTAGCGAACCCCAAGAAACACTGTAACGCCTTCAGGGAGGCAGGTTGGACCCATTCCGCCACAGCCTGGACCTTGGCGGGGTCCATGCGGAATTCATGAGGAGTGAGGATTTGACCCAAAAATGGTATCTCCTGTACCCCAAACACACATTTTTCGGTTTTCGCAAACAGTTTGTTTTCCCGAAGGACCTGGAGCACCTTCCTGACATGCTCAATGTGGGAGGACAAGTCCTTGGAAAACACCAGTATGTCATCAAGGTACACTACAAGAAATACCCCCAGGTAATCTCTTAAAATCTCATTTATGAAATTCTGGAAGACCGCAGGAGCATTACACAACCCAAAGGGCATGACGAGGTATTCGAAATGACCTTCGGGCGTGTTAAACGCAGTCTTCCACTCATCCTCCTCTTTGATGCGGATAAGGTTATACGCCCCCCGTAGATCAAACTTAGAGAACCATTGGGCCCCCTGAACCTGATTAAAGAGATCAGGAATCAAAGGAAGGGGATACTGGCTCCTTACAGTGACCTTATTCAAGTTACGGTAGTCAATGCATGGCCTAAGACCACCATCCTTCTTCCCTACGAAGAAGAAGCCAGCACCTACCGGAGAAGTAGAGGGACGAATGTAACCCTTGGCCAAGCATTCCTGGATATACTCTCTCATGGCTTCACGTTCGGGACAAGAAAGATTAAATATCCTACCCTTAGGGAGCTTAGCTCCTGGTACCAATTCGATAGCGCAATCGTATTCTCTATGAGGAGGTAACACTTCGGAGGCCTCCTTAGAGAAAACATCAGCGAAGTCCTGAACAAACTCAGGTAGCGTGTTCACCTCCTCAGGGGGAGAAATAGAATTAACAGAAAAACATGACGTCAAGCATTCATTACCCCATTTGGTAAGCTCCCCAGTATTCCAGTCAAACGTGGGATTATGCAACTGCAACCAGGGAAGGCCTAAAACCAAATCGGACGATAATCCCTGCATCAACAGTACAGAGCACTGCTCCAAATGCATGGAGCCAACAAGGAGTTCAAAAACAGGGGTATGCTGTGTAAAATAACCATTAGCAAGAGGAGTGGAGTCGATACCCACTACCGGGACAGGTTTAGGCAAATCAATCAAAGGCATAGCTAGAGACATAGCAAATTCCACAGACATGATATTAGCAGAAGACCCTGAATCCACGAAGGCACTGCTGGTAGCAGACCTACCACCAAAAGAGACCTGAAAGGAAAGCAAGATTTTATTACGTTTCATATTTACGGGAAATACCTGTGCGCCCAAGTGACCTCCCCGATGATCACTTAGTTTTCCGGCTGCTTATTCTTACGCCTAGGACAGGTGTTCACTTGATGCTTGTCATCCCCACAATAGAAGCAGAGACCATTCTTCCTGCGGAACTCTCTACGTTGTCGGGGGGACACGGAGGCCCCGAGTTGCATAGGTACCTCCGAGTCTTCCGTGGAATAGTGAAGCAACGGGACCTCGGGAGGCATCATGGGGGAGTCAGAGGGGAAAACACAAAAACATTCAAGTTGTCGTTCCCTGAGACGTCGGTCAAGTCGTACTGCTAAAGCCATAACCTGGTCTAGGGAGTCAGAAGAGGGATAGCTAACTAGCAGGTCTTTCAGGGCGTTCGACAGACCCAACCTAAACTGGCACCTTAAGGCAGGGTCATTCCACCGAGAAGCTACGCACCACTTCCTAAAGTCAGAACAATACTCCTCAACAGGTCTCTTACCCTGACGTAAGGTCACCAGCTGACTCTCGGCAAAGGCAGTCCTGTCAGTCTCGTCATAAATGAGTCCAAGAGCAGAAAAGAAACGATCAACGGAGGAAAGTTCAGGGGCGTCAGGAGCCAAGGAGAAGGACCACTCTTGGGGCCCTTCCTGGAGCCGGGACATAATTATACCCACCCGCTGGCTCTCAGAACCTGAGGAGTGAGGCTTTAAGCGAAAGTAGAGCCTACAACTCTCCCGAAAGGAGAGAAAAGTCCTCCGGTCCCCTGAGAACCGGTCAGGCAACTTGAGGTGGGGTTCAAGAGGTGAGGTGAGGGGCACTACCATGGTAGCGTCAGGCTGGTTGACCCTCTGAGCCAGGGCCAGGACCTGTAGGGAGAGACCCTGCATTTGCTGGGCCAGGGTCTCAAGGGGGTCCATATTAGTGTCAGGGACCAGGGTAGACTAGGTATATGGGCTTGTGATTATGTAATGATGGGGGTAGGGAAACGGACAAGTGATCCCTAATCTACCCGCCACTCTGTCCCTGCCTACTTGCAACGACCCGCCCTAGGTGACGGGGTACAACTGGGCGGCGGTCCCTACGCTCAGTAAGTGCACGAGACAAACAGACAAGGGTACACAAAGCTAAGGGAAATGGGGCAGTTGCCCACGGCAACACCGTGAGCAACAAGAGTGGTGAACGAGCCGAGTCAAACCAGGAGTGCACAAGGTACCAAACGCAGAGCAGGAGAGTAGTCAGAAAGCCAGGGTCAGTATGGAGCAGGATCAAATAGTTAGAAGCTGTAGCTGGGCCAGGAAACCACACGAGAAGAATCACAAGCAAAGGAGGAACAGGAAAGGCAGGTATAAATAGACAGAGGGCGGGAGCTAGCTCCGTCTGGCCAGGCTGCGATAGGCTCTCCCACTCCTAAGCCTGCCATCCTGAGTGGTGGAAGATGGAGTCAGTCTCAGAGACATAGACTGAGGTGCAGACTGATTACCTATGGGCGTATACACAGAAGTTGTGCCTGGCAGATCCTTTACATCAAACATTTAGGAAACATAAAATGTGTGAGCTTATTATTATTTATTCTAAATATAAGACAAGGGGTAAATTTGTATATGATATATATAATTAAAGTGTACCTCCACTTTCAGTGAAAAGCAGTTATAGTGCAGGAGGGGGCATTATAGTCTAAATTCTACATCACTTGTATTTGCTATCTTGCTTCTAGCAGCAGCCCGGACTATGAAAAGTCCATTCTGCCGGCTGTTCATAACCCTTCAGTGGGAGACAGAGCGACCTGCTCGTCACCATGGCTCCCATATCCAGAACAGCCGCCAGCGCTATAGAATCTAATAGCGCTAACAGTGGAGGTACACTTTAACCCCTTCCCGCATTTTCACGTATATGCACGTCGGGGAATGCGGTCTGTTCGCGCATTCCCACGTGCATGTACGTTATGGAGATCATGCGGGCACAGAAGCTGTGCCCGCACGATCACCGCGGGAGCCCGGCTGTGACTGACAGCCAGGCTCCTGCTGCAATGGCCGAGATTGAAGAAACCTACGATCTCAACCGTTTAACCCATTAAATGCCGCGGTCAATAGCGACCGCGGCATTTAAATCTATTGACAGAGGGAGGGAGCTCCCTCTGTCACCCATCGGCAGCCCACGAATGCAATCGCCGGCCGCCAATGTGTTGCGATGGCAGCTGGGGGGTCTACCAAAGACCCCCAGACCTGCCCTGGCTGTATGCCTATTAGGCCGTTCCAGAGGCACGGCATAATAGATTACTTGTCAGTTTTAGGGTATGTTCACACACAGTGAGCAAAAACGTCTGAAAATACGGAGCTGTTTTGAGGCGAAAACAGCTCCTGATTTTCAGACGTTATTTTCGCAGCGTTTTTTTACGGCCGTTTTTGGAGCTGTTTTTAAATGGAGTCAATGAAAAACGCCTCCAAAAACGTCCCAAGAAGTGTCCTGCACTTCTTTTGACGAGTCGTCATTTTACGCGCCATATTTTCACAGCGACGCGTAAAATAAAGGCTCGTGGGAACCGAACATCGTAATTCCCATTGAAAGCAATGGCCAGATGTTTGCAGGCATAATGGAGCCGTTTTTTCAGGCGTAATTTGAGGTGTAAAACGCCCGAATTACATCTGAAACCACTGCGTGTGAACATACCCTGACACTGACAGGCAATAATGCTTTGGTATATTAAGTATACCAAAGCATTATATCTGCAATCAGAAGATTACATGGTGAAGTCCCCTAGTGGGACTTCAAAAAACGAATTAAAAACAATCAAATAAAGTTTTTGAAAATATAAAATAAAACGTGAAGAGTAAAAATAAAATAAAACCATTTCTTTCCATAAAAAGTTTTTTTTAAATAAAAGTGTAAAGAAACATGAAAAGTACACATATATGGTATCGCTGCGATCGCAACGACACAAAGAATAAAGTTAACACATTACTTCAACTGTATAGTGAACGCCGTACAAAAAAAAGCAAACAACAACGGCAAAAATAATTTTTTTTCCATTCCCCCACCAAACAAATATAATAAAAGTTAACCAAAAAGTCCCATGGACCTTAAAATATTAACGATGAAAACTATACCTTGTCCTGCAAAAAACAAGCCCTCATATAGCGATATCAACGGAAAAATTATAAAATAACGGCTCATAAAATGCGGTTATGTAAATATGTATTATTTTTTCTTAAAATGTTTGTTATTGTGCAAACGTAGTAATACATAAAAAACCTATACATATGTGGTATCATCGTAATCATACCAACCCATAGAATAAAGATGACATGATATTTATACCGCATAGTGAACGGTGTAAATTTACAACACGAAAAACAATAGCGTTTTTTTCCAATTCCCTTCCCCAAAAAAAGTTAACAAAAGTTAATCAAAATAATATATGCACCAAAAAATAGTGCCAAAGAAAAATACAACTCGTCCCACAAAAAACAAGCCGTCATACGCCTATGTTGACAGAAAAATAAAAATTGTATAACTCTTGGAATGTGAAGATGAGAAAAATAAAAACGAATGCTTGGGGTTAAATATATATAAGGGGTTAAATCTATATTGTAAAAATTAAAGCGAATGCAGAGATTCCACTACCTGAATTCCAGCAGCGATCTGCAGTTTTGCGGATCCAGTCAGCAAATCCAGTATCTGCAAGAGTAAAAAGAGATTTATAAAACATGAAACACATGGAAGTCAGACTATAAGGCCTTGTTCACACGACGTGCAAACGTGTCAAAAACTCTATCGTTTTTGCAAAGCGCTTTTTAAAATACAGGCGTTTTTGTTGCGTTTTTCATGCGTTTTTGGCGCTTTTTTGGCGCAGAATTAGGACTCCCATTGACTATGGGAATTAGGCATGTTTTTGGTGTGTTTTCGCCACATTTTATTTGCCAAGAATTGACCTGACGCTTCAAAAAAAAATTAATAAATGTGTTGTATGCACTACAATGCACTTTCCCATTCATGTCAATGGGAAGCTTAAAGCATGCGTTTTTTACGCATTTTTCAGTGCATTAAAACGCGTCAAATACATGCCATGTGAACAAGGCCTAAATTGCATCTGAAATTTACAGGGACAATTGCCCGTGACCAGAGGTCAGAGGGTCAATCTGCTCATTATTAAGGGACAATGGGTAAAACAAATTGACATGTTGGAGATTTAATTATGATAAATCAGAATAAATAATCTGAAATGTAAATCCCCCCATTCTATACTATGTGCTGGTAAAATAGGTGAATATATTTAGTAGGAGAATATATTGTCATCCTCTCATTCACCAGCAGGTGGAGCTGTGTTATTAGAAGAGTGTTATCTGCTTATTAACTCCATTTCTACACGGCATCCATTTTTAATAAACTGTTACAGATATGTGTACAGAAGTTCAATTGGATTTTCTCTCTATATATAATATACATGATCAGAGACTTAGATATAAGTGTAATTATACATATTATTGGATAATACTCAGTAGACATTTACCTTCTTTGATGTCAGGCGGTCTCCTTGTCACAGGAAGTTCCTCTGAATATTTGGATCCTGTAAATGAAAGAAATAGTTTATAATGAAAACCCCAGAACATTTATTGTCTAGAAGTGAGATCAGGTCCAGCATTGACCTGTGTGGATAGAAGACATTATGAAAGAAATTGCTGAATTGTAACCTAATAAAGAATACAAAATAACACTTCAATAAATGAAATATATTAACAAGACATTAGTATAAGTGAAATCTTCTTTACCTTTTCCTGGGTTTAATGGCATCCCATGTCCATGGACAATAAGAGAAAATAAAACGAAAGTAATCGCTGTGATTCTCATTGTAAATGTCGCTTTCTCCAAACCAAGAGAGAAGTGGTTGACATTTGTTGCTGCTACAGCCATTACATACAGGTGGTATTGTGACGTCATCGGTTGTCCAGGCACCACGATGACCACTGATGATGTCATAATTATGTTCAGAGGAGCAAATCCAGTTTATATCCATTCATATTAGGTTTGACTGCCACATCCATTCCCCCAACATTTTCCAATGTAGCCAGAAATAAACCACTCATTTAATGTCACTGTACCCCTAAAGTACTATTCTTATTACAGTAACTTGCCAGGGAGGTGATAAGTGTAAGTTATAGGGCTAATTTATAAACTTTTCTATGCCAGTTTTCTGAAGTACAAAAGGCACAAAAGTCGCAATTTGTGGGACTTACTTCGCCTTTTGTGTTGTTTCCGCTGCACACCACAGATTTTTATATAAGTAGGTGTTATGTTTAGTAATGAATTATTATTGAAAATTATAATGATGGGTGCGTGGCTTGGACATGGCGCTGACCAGACGTGCTGCCTGAGAGCTCCGTTCCTGCGCTTCCCTAACCCGATCATAAGCTCCTCTATAAGCAGAATTATACCTACCTGATGGTCAGGAAGACCAAGGCTACCACGGGGACTCCTTACCTTACGAGGCAGATGTCTTCAGCCGGCTCCATTCAGCGTTATCTCTCGGACGCTGCTGCTGGAGCACTTCCCAAGATGGCGCCGCTGGAGTGGAGACGAGATGGCGCCGGGACTCCGCTTGCAGGGGGGATGTCATCTGCGACTGCTTTTGCTGTATCAGGTACCGAATGTACCCTCTCCTCAGCCCCTGGTCCTTCGGGGCAGTCTTCTTCCCTGCTGGTTAGGGAAGAGCGGTATCCTTCTGGGGTGATGCCGGCGCCTCCTGCTCTGGACCGTTTACCACATGGTGTCTGTCATGGCGTCCTGGTCTCACCTTCTTCATCCCCCCATGTGCTGGAACCTGCATCACTGCCTGCCATGTCTCCCAGGGATCAGAATACCCATCTCTCTCCGCCTGTAGCTGGATCTGCTGTCCTGGGGGATGATTTACAGGCCTTGAGACTACAGCTCTCTACATTACCCACTAAACAGGACATGGAGCACTATGTCAATCGTCTGGAGACGACTTATAAGTCAGAGATACAATCTCTCACCACTAATCTCTCTCAATTGTCCGATCAAGTGCAACCTATGGAGGGGAATATTTCCACTGTTACTCAGTAACAGGCTTCCCATGCAGATCGTTTGGATCAACACTCTCAGCAGATTCACATGCTCTTTAACATAGCTGAAGATCACGAAAATCGGAATCGCCGTAATAATATTCAGCTTCGGGGCATTCCGGAGGATGTTTCTCCTGGGCAACTCATACCCGCTTTACAGTCTCTGTTTAACTCCTTACTGGAGCGTCCTGCTGGTGATCCTCTGGAGCTGGATAGAGCTCACAGGACTCTTGGCTCTCGTAATCCGGATCCTGATAGGCCTAGAGATGTTCTGTGCTGTGTTCATTTTTTCTCTATCAAAGAGCAGATTATGAGGAAGGCCGTGATAAAGGCGAAGTTCTATTGAATGGTGTCAAGATCCAGCTGCTGTCTGACCTGTCCAGGATGACTCTGGATAAACGTCGTGTGCTGCGTCCTCTCCTGGATGTCCTAAGAGAGCATGAGATTTCTTACTCGTGGGGTCACCCATTCCAGCTGCAGGTTCGCAAGGATGGAGGGTTGCTGATTGTTAGAGACCCGTGTGATGTTCCTGCTTTTTGCGCTGCTCTCCATTTGCCCAGAGTTTCTCTTCCTGATTGGCCTTATGTTCCACCTCCACTTCCACGATCGCGCAAGCGGGGTCGATCTCCTGCATCTCCTATGGGGCGTCGTGGTGGTCGTCCTGCTGACCCGGTGTGATACCTTCCCGATGTCTCCTCCACAGTTTTCTGTTGAATTTTAATTTTTTGTGTCCATTAATATGAGGCTGTTGCCTGCTGTGTTTCACTGAGGAGACTGCCGCCTGTTTCTTTCTTTTTTCTTGTTCTAGGTGGTTACTTCCGGATCACAGGCAGGCCACTTGCTGGTGGTCGCTTGTTGCTAATGAGCTATAAGATATACTTAAATGTGAATGTTTATATTTTTCTTATTTCTTTTTTATTATTATTTGCGTGTATGTACATTTATGCTGACAAGCAATGTATTCAGGGGAGTTCTTTGCTGGGGTTTCTTTATGCTCCTGATAATGCTGTATGCCCTTGGTTAGTTATCTTGGGTGTAATTCCAAATGCCTTGGTTTTTCTTTTCCTTCTTATTTTATATCTTTATTTAGCAATGTTTATTTGTCAATGGGTTGGGGGGCGCGGGGCGCTGGCTAGTCCTTGTCCTGACACTTCTCCTCTTAGGGACTCACTGGTTGTATCCGGTGTCTACTTGCTTGTTTTCTCCTTGATTAGATCAAGGAGTGGGTGATTGTTTTGCCCGTTTGTCCGTCTTTGTTGTCGTCTTTTCCCTTCCCTGTCTGTCTTGTCTTTCTCTTCGGTGCCTTAGCTTGTATTATTGGCTTGGTCGTTTTAAGTGCAGTGGAAATGGCACAGTTGGAAGTCTGTACTTTTAATGCTAGAGGACTTAATGTCCCTGAAAAACGCTTGCAGATCCTGTATAACATGCACAAAGAGCGGGTGCATATACTATTCTTACAAGAGACTCATTTTCAGGTGGGTCATACACCACAGTTTACTAATCGATACTATCCTACTTGGTTTCACAGTGCCAACTCGGAGTCCAAGTCCAAGGGTGCTAGTATATGTCTTCATAAATCGCTCTCTCACAAGACCGTAGATGTCCTTGTCGACCCAGGTGGTCGTTATGTTTTTCTTAAATTGTCTATCAAGAATAAGATCTTCACGTTGGCTAATTTGTATCTCCCTAATCAGGATCAGGCTCGGGTGTGCCGATTGTTTTTGAAGAAATTGGAAGAGTTTTCGGAGGGTGTTTTAATTGTGGGAGGTGAGTTTAATCTGACGTTTGATTATAGTCTTGATACCTCCTCGGGCAGGTCTGCTGTTCCTAAATCACACATGGTGGCGTTGAAGAACACGATGCACTCCATGCAATTGATTGACGTGTGGAGGATTCTCCATCCTCAGGCAAGAGAGTATACTTTACTTATTTCTCCCCATTGCACAATATGTACAGTCGTCTAGACGCATTTCTGGTTAGCCACCACTTGCTTACTTGGCATCCTACTTCTGCGGTGGGTCCTATGGTGTGGTCGGATCATGCCCCTGTATTTTTGTCGCTTACGTTTCCTAATTCGGTGCCCAACTTTCAGTCATGGAAAATTAATGACAATCTATTACGCGTCTGTGTATCGGCTGTTAAGGACACGCTTAATGTCTTTTTTGAAGTGCACGCGCGTGACTCTACTCCTCTGCCACTCCAGTGGGAAGCACTGAAATGTGTAGTTCGAGGAGTCCTGATATAGCAGGGGGCACGTTTAAAGAGAGAAAAGGAGGCAGCTATTGCGTGGCACCTTGATCAGATACGGGATTTGGAATCCTGTCATAAACGCGATCCCTCCTCACAGCTTTTCTCGGACCTTACCATAGCGAGAGAATCATTGCGTTCTCTACTAGACCAGTCACACGCTAGGTTTAGGGATTGGGATGAATTTGCAGACAAATGTGGTAGGTCTCTGGCGAAGATTTTACATCCCCGTACACAGGCGTCATACATTCCTAAAATGATGTCTCCCACTGGCGGTGAAGTTCATGATCCGGTTGGCATTACTGACTGTTTCAGACAATATTACTCTGCCTTGTATAATCTCAAAGGACATTTTCATGATATGCTGGCGGATTCGTTGCGGGACAAAATTAACCAGTATGTACATGACACTGCTCTACCGTCCTTGGGGGACGGGGAGGCTTTGGGACTTGAGGAGGATTTCTTGGAATCCGAAGTGGAGTGTGCAATTGGAGACTCTCCTTTGGGCAAAAGCCCAGGCCCGGATGGGTTTAATACTAAATTTTATAAGACATTTAAAGATCAACTTGCTCCCTTTTTGACGAAAGTCTTTAATTTAGTGTCTTCCTCTTGTCCCTTTGCACCTCAGTCCCTCGAGGCTGATATTACCCTTCTCCCAAAACCGGGTAAGGATCCTTCGATATGCGCAAACTTTAGGCCCATCTCGCTGATCAATGTCGACGTACAGTTCATGCGAAACTGCTTGCCTCTCGCCCTTCTCAGTTATTGCCTGGCCTGATCATGGATAATCAGGTGGGGTTTGTACGTGGTATAGAATCTCGGGATAATACCCTTCTTTTAACGTCATATTGCCAATCACGTAAAATACTAATGTGTCTCCTCTCAGTTGATGCCGAAAAGCCTTTTGACATGGTGCACTGGATGTTTCTCCGTAGTGTCTTGATACAGGTTGGCCTTGGCACCACTATGGTGGACAGGATTATAGCATTGTACCGTGGGCCTACAGCTCGAGTTCGAGTTAACGGTCTCTTATCTGATTCTTTGTCTATTACTAATGGCACGAGACAGGGGTGCCCACTCTCGCCTCTACTATATGTTTTGGTCATGGAACACCTGGCCGTGGCACTACGGAAGAACCCTAATATTAATGGCATATGTGTTGGCGCACAGCATCACAAACTCACGCTCTATGCAGATTATCTTCTTGTGTACATCACGACTCCTATGATTTGTTTGCCATCTTTGACTGGGGAGTTTGAGCGGTTTGGACATTTGAGTAATTTTAAAGTTAATTACTCTAAATCGGAGGCACTGAATATATCTCTGGATGCTCATTTGGCTGCTCATCTCGCTCGGGTTTTCCCGTTTAAGTGGCAATCTAAGTCCTTAAAGAGGCTCTGTCACCAGATTTTGCAACCCCTATCTGCTATTGCAGCAGATAAGCGCTGCAATGTAGATTACAGTAACGTTTTTATTTTTAAAAAACGAGCATTTTTGGCCAAGTTATGACCATTTTTGTAGTTATGCAAATGAGGCTTGCAAAAGTCCAAGTGGGTGTGTTTAAAAGTAAAAAAGTAAAAGTCCAAGTGGGCGTGTATTATGTGCGTACATCGGGGCGTTTTTAATACTTTTACTAGCTGGGCGCTCTGACGAGAAGTATCATCCACTTCTCTTCAGAACGCCCAGCTTCTGCCAGAACACGCTGTGACGTCACTCACAGGACCTGCATCGTGTCAGACGAGCGAGGACACATCGGCACCAGAGGCTTCAGTTGATTCTGCAGCAGCATCGGCGTTAGCAGGTAAGTCGATGTAGCTACTTACCTGCAAACGCTGATGCTGCTGCAGAATCAACTGTAGCCTCTGGTGCCGATGTGTCCTCGCTCGTCTGACACGATGCAGGACCTGTGAGTGACGTCACAGCGTGATCTGGCAGAAGCTGGGCGTTCTGAAGAGAAGTGGATGATACTTCTCATCAGAACGCCCAGCTAGTAAAAGTATTAAAAACGCCCCGATGTACGCACATAATACACGCCCACTTGGACTTTTACTTTTAAACACACCCACTTGGACTTTTGCAAGCCTCATTTGCATAACTACAAAAATGGTCATAACTTGGCCAAAAATGCTCGTTTTTTAAAAATAAAAACGTTACTGTAATCTACATTGCAGCGCCGATCTGCTGCAATAGCAGATAGGGGTTGCAAAATCTGGTGACAGAGCCTCTTTAAAATACCTAGGGATACATATCCCTACACATTTGTCTGACTTGTTTACCTTGAATTACACACCTATCTTACAACGTACCTTGAGGGAATTGGTGGCGTATGGCGGGAGCCGCATGTCGTGATTTGGGCGTATTAACGCTGTCAAAATGAATATCTTGCCCAAATTTCTATACATCTTTCAGACCGTCCCTATTGTAGTGCCAGCGTGTTTCTTCCAGTCATTACATAGGGCCAAAGCCAAATTTGTATGGGGGTCCTCTAAGCCGCACATTCGATTTTCTGTCCTTAGCCGACCGAAACTGGAGGGGGGCGTGGGTTTGCCAGATTTTAAGCGTTATCATCAAGCTGCGATCCTCATGCGTTTGGTGGACTGGTTCCGCTCAGATGCTGGTAAGCAATGAGTGCGCATCGAGAGGGGAATGTCTTCCCTCGCCTTGTCCTCCTTGCCGTGGTTGACTGCCTCCCAGCGACCAACAACTTCTTTGCCTTTCCTCACACGTCAATTTCTTGTAGTTTGGGAGCGGATCATTGGTACTCTGGACCTTGTTCACCGTCCGGGTCCTATGACTCCCCTTTTTGATAACCCTTCCTTCCCTCCGGCAGTGGGTGTGGATACATTCCTCTGTTGGGAGAGACGGGGCAGTGGCTGTCTGGCTCAGACCCTTACATATGATGGTTCAATCTTGTCACTGACAGCTGTCTCTGAGGCCTGCCCGGGGAGACGATCAATATGGTGGCCTTATTTTCAACTGCGTTCCTATCTCTCTTCCATGGGTGATTGTCTTTTGTTGCTACGGGATAAGACTCCTCTGGAACATAATCTGTCCCTTACCTCTGCTCCTTCTCACACACTGTCTCATTTACATGGTGTCCTCCAACCTAGATATTCTTACTCTCAGTTGACATTCACTGCAGCTTGGGATGAGGAAATGGGAGTTCGGCACTCTGAGGAGGACTGGGGAACTTCCTTCTTGCTGGCTCATAAATTACCGACTTCGTGTTTTGCTCAGGAGAAGAACTATCAGATACTTACCAGATGGTACCGCTGTCCTTCCTTTTTACATAGGATCTTTCCTAATGTGTCTGCCGACTGTTGGAGGTGTGGGGAGGCTCCTGGAACTATGTTGCATAACTGGTGGGATTGCCCCAAGCTCCGGCCCTTTTGGGGAAAAATTTTTGATCTCGGCAACAAACTTTTTGGCACTCAAGTGCCTACCTCGGCTTCTGTTGGGTTGCTTTCCATGGTTCCTGGATCACTCCCACACCTCAAAAAGGGTGTCTTTAGGCATTTTCTGACTGCAGCTAGAACTGTCATCCCATGTCATTGGAAGTCTAGTACTGTGCCTTCTTTGAAGGAATGGGTAACAGAGCTTAATGGGTTTATGAGGATGGAGGAGCTGATGTCTGCTGATCGGGGTACATCAGAGATCTTTGTTCGTACCTGGTCTATCTGGTCTGGATTTCGGGGTGGTGCTGATCTGCCTGGCTGAATGGCCTTTTCTGTTGACTGATCATATAGCCAAAACTGCGTGCTTTTGTCCGTTTGTGTTTCCCTTTGTTGTCTTGTGTTTATGTAACCTTGGGTTGAAATCTGCACTTAACCGTGTCATTATTGCTCGTTTGTTTTTTTTCTTTTTTGTTCTCGGGACTGGTTTCCCTACATTTTGCACTACCTTCTATGTAAATTGGGTATTGATAATTGCCATTAGCTGTTATTATCTTCTTCCCATTGCTTCGGTGGCTGGGAGGCTACCTCCTACCAATGTTCATATGTCTTTGTAACATTTTATACAGTCTGAATTTATTATGTTGCACTGCGTGCACACTTTTGCAATTTTGCGAGATGTTTGATATGCTCTGTTATGTTTTCTACTCTAATAAAATTGTTTTGATAAAGAAAAAAAGAAAACTACAACGATGCGACAACAACAATATATGTTTTTTTTTTACTGGTTAACAGAAATGGAGAATGAGAATAAATACCAACAAAACTACATATATGAGAACGCACATACAAATAACTCACATTACTTTTTTTTAAAACCCTACGAGTTACAGTGCCATCTAGTGACACTAAACAGACATAACAGTCAATACATTACAATCCTCCCCTCTTAGATAACATAATTATGTAAATAACTGGGGCGATGAATAACCCGTTTTGGACGGTCTGATGAATGTGAAGGAATAGTCTCATTTGAAGTGTCCAAACTGGGCCGCGTCATTAAGGGGTTAAAAGCCTCTTAAATAGGACCTGTGAAAAAAATATATACCTTATGAGAATACATAAGCTAGAAGCAGGGTGAAACCGATGAATATCTATCGGTTCCTGACCGCCGGCACGCTGTACTTACCGACAGTCGCGACTCTAAGAGCTTGTCGGTGTCTCCCTCCTAGGAGACGCCAACTCATGTGACTGCAATCTGCGGCCCTAGGGTGCACGCGCGCATGTTCCCTAACCTATCCCCTTACTCCCTGAACTATATAAAGGGCTCTGCCCTTCCACTCCTTGCCTGAGCTTTGTTGTTAAAACCCCATGTTAGTCTTACAAATGGTCCCTTGTTATTGTTATCCTGCTCCCAGTGTCCCCGTATCCTACTACCTGTATCCTATATCCCATAACTGTGCTTGTTCCTAAGCTGTATCTAGTTTTGGAGTCGTGTTGTCAACTGCCACGTTCCATGTCATCTGATAGGTCTGATATCGTCTGCCATGTCTGGTGTCATCCGACACATCTGGTATCATCTGCCACGTCTGGTGCCATCTGCCATGTTATGGACAGTTAGGTCAGAGCCTTGTCTATCAGCAGAATCCCTGACCAGAGCGCTCCAGCTTGGGATTCCACCCCAAGAGGAAGCCCCAATGAAGTTTTCTATGGAGAGGGTGTGTAGCGCTGTCCACAGGGTGGGGTGTGTGGCGTGGCACTATCTACAGGGGAGTGTGTGTGGCGCTCCTCTTTCGGCCTGCTCTCTGCTCTCCCGCTGTTAACGTGTCGCAGATGACAGCTTCAGGGGCCGCATGTGGCCCGTGGTCCAAGTCTTTGAGACCTCTGCATTACACCAGAAATAATTTTTGAAGTATTTGCCTCCCTTTGTAATTCCACCCACAACACTACAACCTCATCACCAGGGGCGTAACTAGGAAAGACTGGGCCCCATAGCAAACTTTTGACTGGGGCCCCCCTCCCCTGGGTGTCACACAACCCCCCCTTGTAGATAGTGCCTTTTTTACAGCCCCCCCCCTGTAGATAACGCCATACAGCCCCCTCTGTAGATAACATCATACAGCCCCCCCTCTTAAAGGGGCAGCGCGTGCACCGGACATCTTGAACAACCTTTGACTCGTGAGTACCCTGGGCTATAAGAGGGGTCCAGCCCCCTAGTTCGATGCCTGAGCATTGTTAGTTTTCCCAGTCTGTCTTGCAAATGGTCCCTTAGTGTTTCCCGTTCCTGTTGTTACCCGTACCTTGTTCCCCATTCCTGTTTCCCGTGCTTTGCCCTAGTATCTAGTCGTGCCACGTCCTGTGTCATCTGCCATGTCCAGAGGAATCTGCCACGTCCTGTGTCATCTGCCACGTCCGGAGGAATCCGCTACTTTCTGTGTCATCTGCCACGTCCGGAGGAATCTGCCACGTCCTGTGTCATCTGCCACGTCCGGAGGAATCCGCCACGTCCTGTGTCATCTGCCACGTCCGGAGGAATCCGCCACGTCCGGAGGAATGCACCACGTCCTGTGTTATCTGCCACATCCGGAGGAATCCGCCACGTCTGGCGCAACTTGCGGTTCCTGTGTCATCCGCCACGTTTGGCGCCATCTGCTGCACCCATCTCATCTGTGCCAGAGCTGCGGCCACCATCTGGACTATTCAGGTACCCTTGTGCGGGACATTGTATTTCTGGGGTGTCCTGTTGTTTGGCCAGCTGCCTCACCACTGCGGCGGTACGGCCTAGTGGGTCCACTAACCCGCTCCGTGACAGTATCGGAGTCCACCCTTGATTAGAAAATAACAAAATAATTATTTTACTGATTGTTCCTTTGGAAGCTCAATTTCTTATTATTACATCATTATATTATTATATTATATTATACTATATATAGTTTTTTCCTATGTTCACTGTTATTTTCGTATAGATTATCAGTGCACCCCTTCTCAGATACACCTACAGTTATGCTTTCCATTTAAATATAATTCATGGCATTTTGCTAGCCTCTATTTTCGTTTTGATACTAATTACAATTTAACGGCTCTGCCGTCCTTTTCCTTATGAGCCTATTAGGTGGTTCCTGTCACTGCTTTGACATCGTTTGACAAGTATGTTATATATGTTTGTATACCTTTTTACACTTACACTTTTACACAGCATTGTTTTATATGACTTTTACTATTGCAAATTTTTATTATATGATGTCCTGTTCAATTTCTTCTAGTGCCGATGCAGCCTTTTTTCCTTCTCTATTTTCTGTTTTAATTTCACTATACCATATATATAGTTTTATATATTTATTCTTATATTTTTATATTTTTATATTTTTGTTTGTTTACTAAGTCCAAAAAATGTAGTTTTAACTCTGACTGATGTCTTTTACATATATATTTTTTCATATACTGATGTTCGCGTATTAGTGTGCTTTGAAAGTGCGTTCATTTTAAATGTCACCCTTTGCTCCCAAATGGTTGATTTCTATACTACACACCGTAATTGATGTTTAGGTCTTTTTGTACTTTTTTCGGTGGTAATTTCGTTATCCCCGTGGTGAATTTTCTTTTCAGCATCCTTTTTGGATGCGATGGACGCCGTGCTGTACTTCAAATGGTTCTTATCATATTACTTATATCATATCACATGTCTTATCCTTTCATTGCTTCTGTGAAATTCCGTTCTTTAAACCTTGAACTATGACGTCACCCGAGCACTTTGACCTCGTTCACATTGGCGTGTTTTTTTCATTATTGGCAGTGTTATTTAAACAGTGAATTGTGTATGTTTCCTCATGACCTGATGAAGATGCCGATGCGGCATTGAAACGCGTAGTCATTATATCAATAAATCTTATTTATTAGTTATGCTCTCGTACATCATTTATCGTCACTCCGAACTTTTGTGTCTATCTGGTTCCATTGAAGTGCAGCAGCGCCCGCGGAGACTCCTTTTTCTTGCTAACACAGCACAAATTTTGCGGTCTTTCATCTGAAACACCGGTTTGGAGTCCTGGCAGCAGCACCTTAACTTCTCATTGCTTTCCATCATCCGATACCAGGTTAGTATTACTCTCAATTGTCTACTACCTTGTACCTGGGTAATCTGCACTATGTGGCGCCGTGCTTTCTGTTCTCTCTTATCTGCCTAGTTCGGGACGCATCTCTTCTCTGGAGCTGACTTCCCGTAGTAAAGATTGACCTGGCTGCGGTATTGGTTTCCCTGTGTGAACCACGTCCTAGCAGGTTATCTCCTTTTGCACTGGCTGCCACCACATTCTTCGTTTGAAGCAAGTTGCATCTGTTATATACATCCTTTGACCATCATCCGTTTGACATCTGGGTTCTTGTGCCTCTTTGAAATAATCTTCCATCAACATGACCGACTTCATTAACGACAGGAGACATTTCCGGGAACAATGGATTTTGCAATCCTTAGGGATCCTGGACATCACGGATCCAGCAGACACAGTGAGTAATGGCTTTACTCCTGAACTTATCAAGAATATGACTGACCTGTTTTTAACATTGGAAGATTTTCTTAAAGACGAAGCGAAACAGAACATAGACTGCCTCTTCTTACAAACATACATTTCAGAAAAAATTACTCCTAGGGGTTTGAGAATTGTGCTGAGTAATCCGTATCCCGCGGATGCCAGCTTCAGTACTGATTGGAACAGTTTGTTAGAGAATTGCCATTCAGGTATCCTTGATGTCCTTTTTAAAAAGAGGACTAATTGAGATTAATATGATCAAGGGGAAATTACTCAAATTCTCTGATCATCCCGACTTTTTAAAAATAGAATCATCTATTAATAAACGACTGAATATTTACGAGAAAGATCTTATTCTCAAAAAAACGAACACATTTAAAAGAGACCGCCTTGATTACGAAAGTACTGCCATTTCAATTGATAAGACTGTTGATAAGACTGTTGATAAACGTAAAAATAATACTGACAACTCTTTTAATGAAGGTTCACGTCCCCCATTAGAGGGTGTTTCACATAGATACTCCAATAATAATGGACTACTTGAGGGTGAATCACGGAGGTATTCTCCCCACAATAGATTCTTCAAAAATAGCTTTAGGAATAAAAACTTTCCCAAATTGAAAATGGATTCTGCTCAACATATTGAATCACCAGCAAGATTACGTACTATTGCTTCAGTACCAGTCTCCACCACCATTACTACTAAACCTAAGCTTACCAATGTCTCTGCTACTACCACTTCTACACCGCCCACTTACTACCTCACTAAAGTACCGGTTAATGCCTTTAGATCCTCTGAATTAGAAGTTCGTCTTCTACAATTCCAATTAACTTTGGAAAATCCTCCCATCCCTATTTTAATATCTCCATCCCCTAATGATTCCATTTCATTATCTGACCATGACATATCCCCTTCCTTATTACAATTATCTACCCATAACACCTCAGCTAACATCTTTGAACAGTCGCTACCCACCCGCACAGATAATGTCATTTCTGCATCATTTTCCAACGATGCACTATGTGTCACATCTGATCCCCCACTCTTAGCACCCTTATCATTTTTGGGCGCTACTACCTCTTTTTTAGGACTTCCTTCCCAATTAACAATGCCACCGGTCACGCCAACCATCAACAGCAACGACCACCTCATAACATATCTTATAAGTCCGAAAATACAAACAATCACTCATTTTTTTCCCTTGGTTCAAAAAATATCTACCAAAAGAAAATTAGATACAGAGGAAGAAGAGGAGGCCGTAAGCGAAACAAAAAGAACCCCCGCAACCAACCTAAAGAAACATCGGACCAATCATTAAAGGTCAAACTGTTTAACTTATCCTCATATAAATTCAACATACATGAGATTAGTCTGCTTAGTAAGGGTCTCTCCTTTTGTCCTGTTTCAACACCTAACACCTTTGATCTCTTTATGGACCTTAATCGTTTTGTCCGCAAGTTAACCCTAACTAGGCATTTTTCTATGGCCAAAATGGTCCCAATGCTTCCAGTACTGATTCCAACTTCAGTGCCCACTACACAGATTATTCCTCCAGCAATTATTGCCACTGATTTAAAGCCTAAATCGAGCATCTATCCTCTACATCACCAAGGTTCCTTCTTGGAAACCTTTTCTGCCCTTGTAGGGAATGAATTTAGATTTCTGGACAAACCCATTAATACACCTGACAATCTCACATTTCATGAGAGAAACTCTCTCAAACTTCTAGCCAAAAATGACACCATTGTGATCCGTTCTGCTGACAAAGGCTGAGGAATCGTAATTATGGATAGGGATAAATATTTGGGAGAGTCTTATAGGATTTTGGATGATAGTAGTTTTTATGTCAAATTAGCAGCAAACCCTCTACCTATACATATACCTAAATATGTTCACTTTATCGACACAGCATTTCATTAAGGGGTTATCACTAAAAAGGAAAGGGGTTTTCTCAATGTGCCCTTCCCAAATATGCCATTTCTATATAATCTTCCAAAGGTGCATAAATCCATCACAAATCCCCCCGGGCGCCCAATTATATCAGGTATTGGGTCTTTGACCAGCAATCTCTCACACTTTATAGACCTTCACCTTCAACCTTTAGTGGTTGGCTTACCGTCATATCTTAAAGACTCTACTCAAGTAATAAGAGAGCTTCATGCAATAAATGTCACCAATTTTATGTACCCTATTAATTTTTTGACTGCTGATGTAACGGCCTTATATAGTAATATTCCCCACTCCAAAGGTCTTGAGGTCATTAGGTCGACATTATCTACTAAAACCTGTATGCCTGATAGTCAAACTGAATTTTTAACCAAATGTGTTGATTTTATTCTGAATCACAACTCTTTCAGTTTTGATAATAAATTTTTTAATCAAATTAAAGGATGCGCCATGGGCTCGAGGTTTGCACCCTCATATGCCAATTTATATATGGGACATTTCGAAGATCATTACATTTATCAAGATCACCCTTTTAAAAGTAAAATTTTATTTTATAAGCGTTACATTGACGACCTTCTTTTTATTTGGTTGGGTAATGAGGCTGAGGCTATATCATTTATTGAGTCTTTAAATAAGAATAGTTTAGGATTGTCTTTTACCCACACTTTCTCTGCTATGTCCATTGACTTTTTAGACCTGACTATTGCTTTTGACACCACCACTAACAAATTTATAACGAAGACACATTTTAAATCTGTGGATGTCAATAGTTATTTAAATTTTAACAGTGCCCATTATCCCCCATGGATAAAATTTTTTCCCTTTGGACAATTTAGAAGGGTAAGAAAGAACTGCACAACCGACATGGATTTCATAGAGGAATGTAATCTATTAGAAAAGAGATTCAAGGAAAATAATTTTCCTTTGAGTCTCATCAAAGGGGCACGTCATAAGGCTGCTTTACTCTCACAAGATTTTTGCATCAAGCAGGAAAAAGGCATTAAAAAGAACCATAATTTTAGTAATAATTTCATCACTTCATTCAATAGTGGAAATAAAAAAATCCGAGAGGTTCTGGAAAAACATTGGTATATTTTGAAAAATTATCCTTTTTTAAAAGCAGAATTACCTGATAGACCGACTGTCACCTATAGACGGTCCAAATCTCTCAAAAATATCTTAGCACCTAGCAGATTAAAGAACCCTATGGTACCCTGCTCCATTTTGCTTCCTAAGACTCTTGGCTCGTTCAAAAGTGGTCGTCAGCGGTGTATGTGCTGTGCCAATATAACTCACAAAGCCACCACTTACACATCCGCAGTAACTAAAGAATCCTTCAATATTAATAGCTTTCTTAATTGTGGAAGCTCTTTTGTTGTTTATATGTTGGAATGCCCATGTCATCTACAATATATTGGCCGTACTACGCAATGTCTACGGACAAGGATCAATAACCACACATTCAATATAAATACCATTTTTTTTAAACATAGTGTCTCTCGGCACTTTTCTACCACACACAATAGCCAGTTTAGTAGCATACTTATTACGCCTATTGAACAAATTCCACTCAATATTACTAATCGATTCAGAAAGCTTAAACAGCGTGAAAATTACTGGATTTTCAAAATGAAGACCCTCCAACCTGATGGCCTTAATGATGTATCGGAGTCCACCCTTGATTAAAAAATAACAAAAGAATTATTTTACTGATTGTTCCTTTGGAAGCTCAATTTCTTATTATTACATCATTATATTATTATATTATATTATACTATATATAGTTTTGTCCTATGTTCACTGTTATTTTCGTATAGATTATCAGTGCACCCCTTCTCAGATACACCTACAGTTATGCTTTCCATTTAAATATAATTCATGGCATTTTGCTAGCCTCTATTTTCGTTTTGATACTAATTACAATTTACCGGCTCTGCCGTCCTTTTCCTTATGAGCCTATTAGGTGGTTCCTGTCACTGCTTTGACATCGTTTGACAAGTATGTTATATATGTTTGTATACCTTTTTATACTTACACTTTTACACAGCATTGTTTTATATGACTTTTACTATTGCAAATTTTTATTATATGATGTCCTGTTAAATTTCTTCTAGTGCCGATGCAGCCTTTTTTCCTTCTCTATTTTCTGTTTTAATTTCACTATACCATATATATAGTTTTATATATTTATTCTTATATTTTTATATTTTTATATTTTTGGTTGTTTACTAAGTCCAAAAAATGTAGTTTTACCTCTGACTGATGTCTTTTACATATATATTTTTTCATATACTGATGTTCGCGTATTAGTGTGCTTTGAAAGTGCGTTCATTTTAAATGTCACCCTTTGCTCCCAAATGGTTGATTTCTATACTACACACCGTAATTGATGTTTAGGTCTTTTTGTACTTTTTTTCAGTGGTAATTTCGTTATCCCTGTGGTGAATTTTCTTTTCAGCATGCTTTTTGGATGCGATGCACGCCGTGTTGTACTTCAAATGGTTCTTATCATATTACTTTTTGTACATTTTATATCTCTCCTCTTTCAGCATTGTAATTGATTATTTTTTCTTTCACATGTCTTATCCTTTCATTGCTTCTGTGAAATTCCGTTCTTTAAACCTTGAACTATGACGTCACCCGAGCACTTTGACCTCGTTCACATTGGCGTGTTTTTTTCATTATTGGCAGTGTTATTTAAACAGTGAATTGTGTATGTTTCCTCATGACCTGATGAAGATGCCGGTGCGGCATTGAAACTCGTAGTCATTATATCAATAAATCTTATTTATTAGTTATTCTCTCGTACATCATTTATCGTCACTCCGAACTTTTGTGTCTATCTGGTTCCATTGAAGTGCAGCAGCGCCCGCGGAGACTCCTTTTTCTTGCTAACCCAGCACAAATTTTGCGGTCTTTCATCTGAAACACCGGTTTGGAGTACTGGCAGCAGCACCTTAACTTCTCATTGCTTTCCATCATCCGATACCAGGTTAGTATTACTCTCAATTGTCTACTACCTTGTACCTGGGTAATCTGCACTATGTGGCGCCGTGCTTTCTGTTCTCTCTCATCCCATGTCATTGGAAGTCTAGTACTGTGCCTTCTTTGAAGGAATGGGTAATGGAGCTGAATGGGTTTATGAGGATGGAGGAGCTGATGTCTGCTGATCGGGGTACATCAGAGATCTTTGTTCGTACCTGGTCTATCTGGTCTGGATTCCGGGGTGGTGCTGATCTGCCTGGCTGAATGGCCTTTTCTGTTGACTGATCATATAGCCAAAACTGCGTGCTTTTGTCCGTTTGTGTTTCCCTTTGTTGTCTTGTGTTTATGTAACCTTGGGTTGAAATCTGCAATTAACCGTGTCATTATTGCTCGTTTGTTTTTTTTCTTTTTTGTTCTCGGGACTGGTTTCCCTACATTTTGCACTACCTTCTATGTAAATTGGGTATTGATAATTGCCATTAGCTGTTATTATCTTCTTCCCATTGCTTCGGTGGCTGGGAGGCTACCTCCTACCAATGTTCATATGTCTTTGTAACATTTTATACAGTCTGAATTTATTATGTTGCACTGCGTGCACACTTTTGCAATTTTGCGAGATGTTTGATATGCTCTGTTATGTTTTCTACTCTAATAAAATTGTTTTGATAAAGAAAAAAAGAAAATTACAACGATGCGACAACAACAATATATGTATCTGTAGATAACACCATATAGCCTCCTCTGTAGATAACGCCATACAGCCCACCCTGTAGATAACGCCATACAGCCCCCTGTAGATAGCGCCATACAGCCCCCTATAGATAACGCTATACAGCCCACCTGTAGGTAACGCTATACAGCCCCCCCTGTAGGTAACACCATACAGCCCCCCTGTAGGTAACACCATACAGCCCCCCCCTGTAGGTAACGCTGTACAGCCCCCCCTGTAGGTAACGCCATACAGCCTCCCCTGTAGGTAACGCCATACAGCCCCCTGTAGGTAACATCATGCAGCCCCAACCCCCCAAAAAAATCCGACCTATAGTGTGTCCTACAAAAGACATGTATCCCCTATCCACAGGATAGGGGATACATGTGTGATCACTGGCACTGATAAGGAGAACGGCGGACCGAAAGTCCCCCGAAGTTCTCCATGACTAACCTCTGACTTCCGGAGTCTGCGCAGCTCAATAAAAATGAAAGGAGCGCTGGTCACGCATGCGTACAAGCGTGACCGGCGCTCCATTCATTTCTACGGATCTGCCGACACAGACTCCGGAAGTCCGAGGTTTCTCATGGAAAACTTCAGGGGACTTTTGGTCCCCCGTTCTCCCTATCACTGCCAGCGATCACACATGTATCCACTATCCTGTGGATAGGGGATACATGTCTTATGTAGGAACAACCCCTTTAATGGCAGAGCGGGGAGATACCTTCTTTCTCTGCCGTAGTGTTCAGTGGCGTCGCGCTGTAGCAGCCATAGCGGTAGCTAGCGGAGCCTCCGGCCATGGTGGGGGCCCGTGCCGGAGTGCGACACAGGCCCCCTCATGCCGCGGGCCCCGTAGCAGCCGCTACGGCTGCTATAGCAGTAGTTACGCCACTGCTCCTCACAATCTTCACCCACTATTGCCTCTTTCACACTCACCTTCATATCACTCCTTACATACAGACATACACCACCGCCTTTCCTATTTTCCCTGTCATTCCAAAACAATGTAAAACCCCGTAGATTTACAGCCCAGTCATATGAAGAATCTAGCCATGTTTCAGCAACACCAACTATATCAATATGTTCCTCCAGTGCCAAGGCCTCAAGCTCCCCCATTTTGCTTGCTAGACTTCTGGCATTTGTGAACATAAACTTTAACTTGTCTTCAAATTTTTCAAATTCGGTATCAGAAATGTGGTTATTTGACATTTTGTGGCCATATTTATCGTCAACGTTGTTTTGTATTGTAAGAAAAGGATCTCCCTATCCTGTTGCCGAATCCTCTCCCCACAGTCTATTTCTCCCCCCATCAATATAGTCTGACCCCTCTCTAACCTAACTACCCCTTTATTTTCTACATTGACCTCCCTCCTCATCCCTTCTTTAAATACTCCAGCTAGAATTCCCTACTCCAGCAGAGCAGAAACCCTTCCATTCAGGTGCAAATCATCTGCAGAATACAGTTTGTACCCAATGAAAAGTCAGCCCAGTGCTCTAGAAACCCAAAGCCTTCTCCTCTGTATTCAGTGGTTGGTTCCCACCTTTGACCACAACAGCTGGATTATCACCAGCTCCTCCCAGTAATTTATCCACCCGTTCAACCACATGCCGAGCCCTGGCACCAGGGAGACAATAATATCAGAATCTGAAGAGTAGACATTGTGCATGTCCCTCATCATTTAAATTTATTTTCTGTTCATATTTCTTTATAATTTAATACAATTATTGTAATAATAATAAAAAAAACTTCTAGTAATTATATTTATAAAATCAGTCTAAAAGTTTTTTTTAAATTGCATTTAATTTTTTTTTATATATATATTTGTCCAAAGATATAGAAGTTGTTTAGTTGGTGGTTGAGCGGTCTTCTGAGAAGCAGGTTTTATAAGGTGCATATCCCCGGTCTCTTGGGATAAAATGTGGTGGGAATATTCAGATGTGATATGGAGGTCTTGAGGATTTTGATGTTAGGAATGTGATGTTTTTACTGTGGCACAATGATGATTTCATTTTCTCCTCTTGAGCTTAATGTTTTTAACCTTTTTGACTATGATGTTTTTGGTTTTTTTGATCACGGGTTTTTTGGTCTTAAACTTTTTTGGTTTTTGATATTTAAGTTCTTTCATCTTGGCCACATAGGTATTTATTGCTTTCTCCTCTTTCTCCTTTTCAGCTTTTATAGATGTCATATCTTTTCTTCCCTCCGCATCGGCACTTTTGCTTCTACTCGCCTCTTTTGCCAGCTCATTCTCAACCCTGTATTCAGATGCTGCCATCATTCGACTCAGTACAGGGTAACGACTTTGATCTTTTTAATCGTCCCCTTCTTCAATACCAATCTTCTTTTTTATCACCTGTTGTTTCTTAAGGTCTATTAAAATATAAAATAAATAAAGATCAATAATTAGAATTAAAAAATATAATGGAAACATAGATGTGGGGAGTAGTTGAGTAGTTAAATCTGTATGTACATTCTCTGTTGTGAGCCTCTGTCGCAGATCTGGTCCAAAATGCTGTGATAAATAATGCAGCATGCTGTACTAGTGTTACGGTAAAACAATGGTCACAATGATGGAAACTCGACAGAAACCATTAAAATCAATGGGTTTTTCGTCGGGCACTGTAAGTGTTGGCCTACGGACCAATCACTTGTGTGTTTATTCATTGTTCTGCTCCTATGATGGAGTAGAACAATGGAAGTACTAACGCATATGTGAATGAAGCCTTACTTTGCCTTACCCAGTTAAACAGTTATTCTTACCTGGTCTATGCAGCATCTTTGAAAACTCTTCGGTCAGTAAATCCGACCTGAATATCCTCTTGCCCTCTAGAAGCTCCTTCTGTATTTTTAGATATTCAGGTTTTAGTTTATAACTAGAAGTAAAAAGTTATGAAAGTTCTCAATTGAACAATTCCACTAAATCCATTCCGATGATAACCCCCCCTCCATCCTTGAGCTTTACTTTGGGTCCATGGCATGTTGCATGTGTGATTGTAAATTGCATGGGGTTAGACTGAATTCTTTCTTTATTTCTTCACTTTTGTCCCCTCTGTACATGGAACAGGTTCAGATAAGCACCTTCCAGCGGTCCTGTCTATCCATCATGGAGCTGCAGACAACCACATTGGCCTTGTTTCCAATACATAGATGGGATGTCTCTACCTGATACCATTACATTCTGTCATATTAGACAGGTAACCATCTAACTTTAAGCTAAAGCTTGGGGGATGGGGAGCAGTGTTTATAAATGTCCCTATAAATGTCTCATGAAGGGATAATTGAGTAAACTTACTAAACACAGAAGAAGAGCCATAGTCCGAGCAGCAGGGCGATGAGGAGAAAAAATATTCCGGCCACAATTACTCTGCTCAATATCGGCCTCCCTGGAATCACTGGGGAAAAAGAAATGAAGTGAGAAAACACAAAGATTATTCATTTTACAAATATTTTACACATCAGACATTTAGGAAACATAAAATGTGTGAGCTAATTATTATTTATTCTAAATATAAGACAAGGGGTAAATTTGTATATGATATATATAATTAAAGTGTACCTCCACTTTCAGTGAAAAGCGGTTATAGTGCAGGAGGGGGCATTATAGTCTATATTCTACATCACTTGTATTTGCTATCTTGCTTCTAGCAGCAGCCCGGACTGTGTAAAGTCCATTCTGCCGGCTGTTCATAACCCTTCAGTGGGAGACAGAGCGACCTGCTCGTCACCATGGCTCCCGTATCCAGAACAGCCGCCAGCGCTATAGAATCTAATAGCGCTAACAGTGGAGGTACACTTTAACCCCTTCCCGCATTTTCACGTATATGCACGTCGGGGAATGCGGTCTGTTCGCACATTCCCACGTGCATGTACGTGATGGAGATCATGCGGGCACAGAAGCTGTGCCCGCACGATCACCGCGGGAGCCCGGCTGTGACTGTCAGCCAGGCTCCTGCTGCAATGGCCGAGATTGAAGAAACCTACGATCTCAACCGTTTAACCCATTAAATGCCGCGGTCAATAGCGACCGCGGCATTTAAATCTATTGACAGAGGGAGGGAGCTCTTTCTGTCACCCATCGGCGGCCCACGACTGCGATCGCCGGCCGCCAATGTGTTGCCATGGCAGCTGGGTGGTCTACCAAAGACCCCCAGCCCTGCCCTGGCTGTATGCCTATTAGGCCGTTCCAGAGGCACGGCATAATAGATTACTTGTCAGTTTTAGGGTATGTTCACACACAGTGAGCAAAAACGTCTGAAAATACGGAGCTGTTTTGAGGCGAAAACAGCTCCTGATTTTCAGACGTTATTTTCGTAGCGTTTTTTTACGGCCATTTTTGGAGCTGTTTTTAAATGGAGTCAATGAAAAACGCCTCCAAAAAAAGTCCCAAGAAGTGTCCTGCACTTCTTTTGACGAGCCGTCATTTTACGCGCCATATTTTCACAGCGACGCGTAAAATAAAGGCTCGTGGAAACCGAACATCGTAATTCCCATTGAAAGCAATGGGCAGATGTTTGCAGGCATAATGGAGCCGTTTTTTCAGGCGTAATTTGAGGTGTAAAACGCCCGAATTACATCTGAAACCACTGCGTGTGAACATACCCTGACACTGACAGGCAATAATGCTTTGGTATATTAAGTATACCAAAGCATTATATCTGCAATCAGAAGATTACATGGTGAAGTCCCCTAGTGGGACTTCAAAAAACGAATTAAAAACAATCAAATAAAGTTTTTGAAAATATAAAATAAAACGTGAAGAGTAAAAATAAAATAAAACCATTTCTTTCCATAAAAAGTTTTTTTTTAATAAAAGTGTAAAGAAACATGAAAAGTACACATATATGGTATCGCTGCGATCGCAACGACACAAAGAATAAAGTTAACACATTACTTCAACTGTATAGTGAACGCCGTACAAAAAAAAGCAAAAAACAACGGCAAAAATAATTTTTTTCCATTCCCCCACCAAACAAATATAATAAAAGTTAACCAAAAAGTCCCATGGACCTTAAAATATTAACGATGAAAACTATACCTTGTCCCGCAAAAAACAAGCCCTCATATAGCGATATCAACGGAAAAATTATAAAATAACGGCTCATAAAATGCGGTTATGTAAAAATTTATTATTTTTTCTTAAAATGTTTGTTATTGTGCAAACTTAGTAATACATAAAAAAACCTATACATATGTGGTATCATCGTAATCATACCAACCCATAGAATAAAGATTACATGATATTTATACCGCATAGTGAACGGCGTAAATTTACAACACGAAAAACAATAGCGTTTTTTTTCCAATTCCCTTCCCCAAAAAAAGTTAACAAAAGTTAATCAAAATAATATATGCACCAAAAAATAGTGCCAAAGAAAAATACAACTCGTCCCACAAAAAACAAGCCGTCATACGCCTATGTTGACAGAAAAATAAAAAATGTATAACTCTTGGAATGTGAAGATGAGAAAAATAAAAATGAATGCTTGGGGTTAAATATATATAAGGGGTTAAATCTATATTGTAAAAAGTAAAGCGAATGCAGAGATTCCACTACCTGAATTCCAGCAGCGATCTGCAGTTTTGCGGATCCAGTCAGCAAATCCAGTATCTGCAAGAGTAAAAAGAGATTTATAAAACATGAAACACATGGAAGTCAGACTATAAGGCCTTGTTCACACGACGTGCAAACGTGTCAAAAACGCTATCGTTTTTGCAAAGCGCTTTTTAAAATACAGGCGTTTGTGTTGCGTTTTTCATGCGTTTTTGGCGCTTTTTTGGCGCAGAATTAGGACTCTCATTGACTATGGGAATTAGGCATGTTTTTGGTGTGTTTTCGCCACATTTTATTTGCCAAGAATTGACCTGACGCTTCAAAAATAAATAAATAAATGTGTTGTATGCACTACAATGCAATTTCCCATTCATGTCAATGGGAAGCTTAAAGCATGCGTTTTTTACGCATTTTCAGTGCATTAAAACGCGTCAAATACATGCCATGTGAACAAGGACTAAATTGCATCTGAAATTTACAGGGACAATTGCCCGTGACCAGAGGTCAGAGGGTCAATCTGCTCATTATTAAGGGACAATTGGTAAAACAAATTGACATGTTGGAGATTTAATTATGATAAATCAGAATAAATAATCTGAAATGTAAATCCCCCCCATTCTATACTATGTGCTGGTAAAATAGGTGGATATATTTAGTAGGAGAATATATTGTCATTCTCTCATTCACCAGCAGGTGGAGCTGTGTTATTAGAAACATGTTATCTGCTTATTAAAGGGAATGTGTTGCCAGAAAAACATGTTGTTTTTTTTAAAATTAAACATTTAGTGTGTGGGTGATTAAACATTGTTCAAATTTTTTTTATTTTTTTGCACGAGTCCATGTAATATTATAAATTATTTCTAATTTATAATACTACCCATTTTTGGTCACTAGATGGAGCTGTTCCCAAAATTGCAGCATTGCAACATTGGGTTAAAAGCCCTCGCTCTAGTGAGCTCTCAGCATCCCCCCCTCCTTTATCCTGGCTAGTGCCGGGATAAACGAGGGGTTTGAACGATGTAACCTCCTACACTGTGTGTCGCCATTTTTTGAGCTAACCCACAGTGTAGTAGGTTTACATACAGTAGTAAACACACACAAACACGAACATACATTGAAATCTCTTACCTGCTCCTGCCGCCGCGGCTCCCTCCGGCCCGTCCGCTCCGTTTGCTGCCGCTAGTGCAAGTGCACAAATCCGGAAGCCGCGACCGGAAGTAGTAATATTACTGTCCGGCCGCGACTTCCGGTCCACAGGAAAATGGCGCCGGACGGCGCCAATTTCGAATAGGACTGTGTGGGAGCGGCGCATGCGCAGTTCCCACACAGACGCCGTACACTGCAGTCAATGGGACGGGAGCCGTTCGCAGTCCCTATGGGACTGTGGCTGCCGTATTCCATGTCTGTATGTGTCGTTAATCAACACACACAGAAATGGAACAAAAAATGGCAGCCCCCATAGGGAAGAAAAAGTGTAAAAATAAGAAAAAGTAAAACACAAACACACAAATGAATATAAACGTTTTTAATAAAGCACTAACATCTTTAACATATAAAAAAATAATTTGTGATGACACTGTTCCTTTAACTCCATTTCTACACGGCATCCATTTTTTATAAACTGTTACAGATATGTGTACAGAACTTCAATTGGATTTTCTCTCTATATATAATATACATGGATAACCAACATGTACATGAGCAGTATTAGTGTGAACTCCAAGAATATATGTCTTTATGTGTCTATAAGCATCAACGTAACACAAATAGCTATAACTATGGAATGAGGAGAACACACATATAACCCAATATGACCTGGTACTCAGACCATAGCATTACTAAGAAACCTATAGAGAAAAGAGGTCAAGTATGCTCAAGATAATATGTGATAGAAAAACTTCTTTATTAGCAGAAACACAGAAACAAGACAATTAAAACATGAGTCATACAGTGCAAAGTTGGCGTCAGCCCATGTGGTGTACATATATTAGTGGTAGAACATAATGTAAAGAATCAATAGCAAGAATCCGGAATCAATACTGTTGTTGAAGAAACAGTCTTAAATGCATGTGGCTATATGTAACAACACATAAATAAATGGTATAGGAAGCAATTTTGAAGGTTGGAACCACCATTGCCTGGTATGTAGGAGTTATGAACAGTGTAAATAGAAATGTGATAACAATAAATATGAATGGAGTAATTCACATATAAGATACACCATACACTGGTGCTGAAAAATGTAAACCGTAAGTATAATTGGTAGCACACAGTAGTATAGTAAGGCAAATACAGGTGAAGAATAGATGATCTGGATCCTAATACCAAACAAATATAGCCAGACACAGGAAAAAGAGTGTAGTATTACGTACCCGGATTCATATGACCAACATGGGGGAGACGCCAGTCCCGACGCGCGTTTCGGCTGATGCCTTCGTCCGGGGGTGGCGTCTTCCCGGCGGGACCCTCCCTTAAATACAGGCATGATTAGACTGTAATTGGTGTCAGTGTGGGTGATGTCAGAGGTACTCGGCGACAGGCCGGGGGTAGCAAGATGTTCTGTGCTGCTGTGAACTCTGCTCTTACCATTACGTAGCTCTCAGTCTGTTACCTCTCCTCCACTCCTGTCCTCAATAACACCTTCACATGATTGGCAAGTCACCACCCCGCACAAGATCCTACTGCACGGCTGACAGCCGTCAGCTGTATAGCTAACAGCACGGTTGTGTTGGAAGCGCGCCCTGCTGTGTCTCACTTAGCAGCTGGGTGTGTTCCCCTCATCTAGCTGCTACGTTCTATCCTGACCGCCGGTGAATTCTCAGTGCGGTCTTCGCAGTCCTGCTACCCCGTTTACCTACGGGAGCAGAACGCGGCTCCTGAAATACTCTGTGCTGCCTTAAATTCTGTGGACAGGTCAGGATCCTGTTTTTTTTAAAATACTGCTGGGGAACCTGCTCGATCCACTATATAAGGCTGCGCCTCCATCCTCTTCTGCCCCAGTCACTTATTCCCAAGCACTGTAAACTTTCAGATTGGTTGCGCTGTGAATATTCGGAGAACGTGATTGGTTTATGTGCAGGGTAATGAACATACAGACAAGCAGTAGAAGACTGAATTCAATGAAATGCTCAGCCCTTAGTCAGTCTTCTACATAAACACGCCCAGTTAAAAACACAATACACGCCCAGTTGGACATAACGAAAAAAAACGCCCAGTTGTTCATTTCAAAGCTCATTTGCATAAATATAAAATAGCTCATAACTTGGCTAAAAATGAAAGTTTAAAAAAAAACAAAACGTTGCTGTTATCTACATTGCAGCGCCGATCACATGCAATAGGAGATAGGGGTTTGAGAATCTGGTGACAGAGCCTCTTTAACACATAAACCATCCATGACCTTTTTAGTGATTACATTATTCTCAAATGCCTCCATTAGCATTTTGTCTAAACGATCCTTAAAGATGTCAGTCGGATTACATGGTAACCGTCTATAGCATTTCTCATCATGCAATTGTCTATACACCTCGGACTCGTATAGATCAAACGGCCATATCACCAAATTACCCCCTTATCTGCTTGTTTGAATACGACCCCCTTCATCATTTTCAGTTCATGCAAGGCCTTGCGCTGCACTCTAGATAAGTTGTCATATCTACGATTTTGTGATAGTTTCCTCAACTCATCAACCACTATTCTAACGAATATTTCTACTGGTGGATTTAATAAAAGTGGTGGGAATGTGGTAGATTTGGGTCGAGTAAAGTCCGGAAATTTATCAGTGTTTACCTCCTGTTCTTGAAGCAAAGACTCTAATATCCGGACCACTTCCAATTCCTCCTGGGCTGTAAACAAATGGTTGAAATCATTCTTTGCATAATATTTTTTAAAAATGAGTTTACTCGCAAATAGGAATATATCCTTGATGGCTGTAAAATCATCAAAACCGGATACCGGACAAAATGTTAAACCTAGTGATAGCACAGAATTTTGACTGGGTGTTAGTACAATATCAGATAAGTTAATTACCTTCAATTCACCATTATTTCCATCCGACGTGTTCAATTTCCTTTTTATTGGCGCTCGTCTGGTTTCATACCTTCTCATCCCTATTTCTCGTGCATTTGATGATGACGATCCTTGTGATATCCCAGATGCAACACTCTCCAATGATGAGGAGGATTCACTGCGCGATAATTTAGAAGGTGCACGCTTTTGCCATCTATAGATTCTCTGCTGTTGAAAATCCAGAACATCTCTTTGGAATTTTGGGGTTTTTACGTCCTGTATCTCTCGTTCCCATTTTGCACATTCAATATTTAAATCCTGTTCAAATTTGGCTAGATTTTCAGGAGTCAATGTTGATTTCACTTGTTCCTATAAAAGTGCAATAGTTTTTTCAACGTCCTCCAATTGTTTTTTATCCATACCAATTAACAGTTCGATGAAAGTGCGAGAGCATAATGCACATGCTTGTTCCCATCTCGATTTCATTGTCATGTCTTCAAGTGGAAATGATGGGAAAACCTGGACACGTAGACCACGAGGGATCAGATCCCGAGCCAAATACTGTTCTAATGAAACCTTATTCCACCAAATTCTGGTAAGACGTTTCAATAAGTCCTTTAATGATCTATGTATTTCCATTATACCTGTATTGTTTGCACCAACGGTTCCTATAGCATCCTCCTTAAAAACATGAGTAACAAGCGATAGCCAGGGGCGTGGCTGAGCGCGCAACGAGACTGGTCGCATGAAACAGTAGCTCCGTACTGAGCCCATGATTTCTTGATCCTGCCGATATCCTACTGTACTATAATATATCCGGACGGTCGCAGGTCGATCTACTATCCAGAGAGAAGGCAATGGGTCCCACACGAGGTCAGTCAGCGGCGGAGAAGCTGCAGGAGTTTGCACGAGGCGAGGGCTAAGATGGCGGGCGCTCGCCGATGCCACAGCGTGCACGAGGGGCGGACAAGTCGGCTGCAGCGGGAAGCTCCACTTCTCTGGAGCCTGTGGAGCCTGAACTCACCCTGAAGGAGGTCTCTGACAAACTGCTACTGGCGATTTCATCTTGCAAAACCTCGCTCACAGGTAAGCTGGAGGAGGTTAAGATCGATATAGGCCTCATAAGGCACGACATGCAAGCCATGAGGGAGCGTATATCTCATGCTGAGGAACGAATTTCTGGCCTGGAAGATCGGCTTGACCCTGTACCCCGAGCCCTATCTGCCTTGGAAGAAGCAGCCGAAATATGGAAGCAGAAATCAGATGACCTAGAAAATCGCCTGCGCCGAAATAACATCAGAATATTGGGATTGCCTGAGAAAGTGGAAGGTCAGGATTCTATTGGCTTTATGGTCAAATGGCTGCATGAGCTGTTCCCTGATGCGGTATTTTCTACAGCTTTTGCGGTGGAGAGAGCTCACAGGGTGCCGGCGCGTCCCTTGCCACCGGGGGCGCCCCCTAGGCCTATGCTGGCGTGCTTATTGAATAGCAATGATCGGGACTTGATTCTACGTCAGGCTCAGAAGAAGCAGGATATCAGATATAATGGAGCTGCAGTGTCAATATTTCTTGACTTCAGCGCGGAGTTACAGAAAAGGCGTGCTACATTCATGTCGGTGAAACGGAGGCTTCGGGATCTGCAAATCCCATATTCTATGCCGTATCCTGCTAGGCTGCGAATCATGGATGGAGATCGGTCACTTTTCTTTGCAACCCCAAAGGACGCAGACGACTGGGTGAGTCGCCAGAGACCTCCGCCGCAGAACTGAGATTCTCCGTTGTGCCATGTGCTGCTGCTATACTGCCCACCGGAGAGATGGCTGTGTGATCTCCCGCGTCCTAATTCTTTGTATCCTTGAACTGGTTATTCTTACTGTGTCAAGATGGACGCTGCGCTGCATTATCTGTGCTTTGCTTCTATCTGACATATTCTAGATAATGTTCATGGTTTTTAATATCCCTGCTAACCGTCACACATGCATTTGCTTACATAGATACTAGGTGTATATTTATATACTGACACATGGTTTCTTCCCCCGTATATGTTAAGCCACCACGGCACAGGTACAATGTCGTCACTGTTGACGCTAAATTGCCTTCTTGAGTGCTGCACTTATATGTTATCTGGTACGTGTGTTCCCTTTCTGTACCACAACTTTGAAAAGGTTCATGGTTTTAGTCTTACACATCTATATCGGCTCAGTCCGCAGTATGATTATATGTATTTTGGGGGCCCCTCCCCTCACTTACCATTTATGTAACATGTCCAATGGCTAATATAACGGTAATGTCATGGAACGTGAGGGGGTTGGGTACAGCTAGGAAAAGGGCAATGGTCTTTACACAGGTTAGAAAATATTCGCCGCATATTCTGTGTATACAGGAGACCCACTTGACCACAGATAAATTGCGTGTGTTGAACAGACAATGGGTTCAATGGTCCTGCCACTCCTGCTACTCGTCCTACTCACGTGGGGTATCCATACTTGTGCATAAGTCTTTCAGGTGGGAGGTGGATACCGTACGGATTGATTATAATGGGAGATATGTGTTCGTGCATGCCTATATCAATAATGTCTCTTATGTACTGCTAGGGGTTTATATCCCCCCCCCCCAGCTTCGGTGTCGGTAATACACCTGGCGGTTGCATTTTCGGCGGCATATCCGGGTGCTAGGCTGCTTTGTATGGGGGATTTTAATATGACCATGGATAATGACATGGATAGACTTCGACACAACCAAAGGCCGGTGACTCCACATGCTTCAGACACCCACCTTCGCGTACTGATGGAGGAGGTGGGATGGACTGATATTTATCGGTCTATATTCGCCAACACCAGAGTATTCTCATGCTCCTCCTTGGGGCACAGCTCATTGTCGCAAATAGACTACATGTTTGGTAATGCCCTGTTAATGGTAATGTCACCCCAAATTGTGTACAAACCTAGGGGTGTGTCAGATCACTCTCCTGTATTGGCTCATTTTCAACTCCCTGATATCCCCAGACCCAGGGGAAGGAAAATTCACCCCTTCTGGTTAACGGTCATAGGTACAAATCATAGGATACCTGACCAACTACAGGTATTTTTGCAGAATCACCAGGATTTTGAGAATGCGGGTGTTCTGTGGGATACGTCTAAGGCCTATCTTAGGGGTTGCCTTAAATCATCCATATCGTATGTAAAGCGCTCTGCTTCTAAAATAGAGGACGACCTAGCTGGGAAATGCTCGGATCTGGAGGCAATTTATGTGGCAGACCCTACAGATGCCAATAGGCAGACTTGGCTTGAATCGGGGAGACAATATCTGCTACTATTGCAGGAACGTGCAAACCGTAAACAATTTTTCTTAAAACAGACTCAGTTTGAACTTGGTGGTCAGTCCAGTAAGCTTCTGGCATACCTAGTATGGCAGAACTCCCAATCCCCTTCTATTCTTAAAATTAAAGGGCCAGACGGTGATATTATAATGGATAATAAGGGAATTGCGGATAGGTTTGCGCAATACTATAGAGAGCTGTACTCCACTAAGATGCAATACGACATGGGGGAACTCTCGGCCTATCTGGATGGAATTACTTTTCCCACTTTGTCTGACCATGATAGACAGTCCCTAGAGGCAGACATTACAGAGGAGGAAGTCACCCGTGCACTCCAGGATATGGCGAAGGGCAAGTCCCCGGGCCCTGATGGGATACCTGTGGAGGTCTATTGTAAATATTCTGAAGTATTGACCCCAGTGCTGCATACCATGTTTTTACATTCCCAGGTTGCTTACCTGAATCACTTAATGACGCCACTGTTGTGATATTACTCAAACCAGATAAAGACCCTCTGGAGTGTGGGTCATATCGCCCGATATCGCTGTTGAACAGCGACTACAAAGTTTTGACTAAAATACTGGCGAATAGATTGAACGCTGTAATTCTAAGCATAATCCACCCTGATCAATCAGGCTTCATGCCTGGAAAGTCGACATCTGACAATATTCGTAGAGCACAAGTCATAATGCAAGTTGGACTAGCATTGAAAGAGAACTGGGCCATGGCCTCACTAGACGCAGCTAAGGCCTTCTACTGCAGAGATTTGGGTTTGGTTCCGGGTTCATCGGATGGATATCCACGTTATATAAATCCCCTAGAGCTCAAATTTTGGTCAATGGACTCTTGTCCCCATATTTTCACTTGGCAAGGGGAACCAGACAGGGATGCCCTTTATCCCCCCTCCTGTTTGCAATAGCAATTGAACCATTGGCACTGGTAATACGGCAACATCAGACATACCAAGGCATACAGTTGGGAGGTAGAGAGGACAGAATCGGCTTGTATGCTGATGATATGATCCTATTCATGTCTAAACCTAAGGATACTTTGCCGGTTGCGATAGAATCGATAGATAGGTTTGGGAGGTACTCTGGACTATGTATCAACTGGACTAAGTCCTATTTTCTACCCTTGCAGGAAGCGGGTTGGGCTCCAGTTGAAAGTGGGCTGAAGGTGGTACCGAGTTTCAAGTATCTGGGTATAGTAATTAGTAAGGTTCATGGCTCAGATATGCAAAATAACATCTATCCTCTATTGGATTATATCAAGGATAAATTTAAAGTGTGGGGCTCACTACCTTTGGCAGTGGTGGGACGCATTAACCTGGTCAAGATGATTATACTCCCTAAGTGTCTCTATTTGCTAGAACATATAGCGGTACCAGTACCACTGTCTTTTTTTTAAGGCCGTACACGCTCTTTTACCTTCCTTCATATGGGGATCTGGTAGGCCGAAACTCAAACTAACTTCTTTACAGAGACCTAAATTAATGGGCGGCACATCCCTTCCAGACTTCTACCTGTATTACTTATCTGGTCAACTGCGATATCTTACCACATGGGTCAATATGGAGGCCTTGCCTAATAGAGAATACTATCTAGCGTTTTACTTAGATTTACCTAACCTATGGCCTATACTGGAGGGTATGCCTCACTCACGTAGGAAGCTCTTACCTCTACATAGAGTAGCTGCGCAGGTCTGGCAGACAACCAAAAAACTCCTATCATTCACGGATGTAGTGGCTGAACAATCTCTATTGCATAACCCATCACTGATACACCTGACAGCCTCGCTGGATCCACAATTCTGGATAGGACATGGAGTTACTCGTGTGGGGGATTTATATACAGAGGGGGATGTCATGTCATTTACACAAATACAGGAGGCATTTGATATTCCTAGGAACGCCTTTTACAAGTTTTTACAAATTAGACATGCGCTTCGCTCTCAATTTCCTCACGCTGGGAGGAACATATAGAATTTTCCCCTCATAGGAGTTTTCAAATCACAAGGCCCTAGGGGTTTAATTTCTGCCATATACTCCTTCCTCATACAGGCGAAATTAGCGGCTGCTCCGCTGGCAGTCGAAGATAAGTGGAAAGGTCTTATCCCTGATTTGGACAATGAGATGTGGAATGATATTTTACAATCTCATTTACTGGTATCTCCAGCCGCTAACAATAGAATGACGCAGCTGTTCATAATACATCAGAGCTATTTAACTCCGGTTAGACTTCATAAGATGGGTAGGTGCCCTACTACTGATTGCCACAGATGTGGTGCCGTGGACTCTGATTTCTGGCACATGATATGGATGTGTCCATGGATTCAATCATTTTGGAAGGAGGTTATAGATTTACTTAATGGGATTTTACAATTTCCACTCCCACTCTTGCCTGAATTGTGTCTGTTCGGACTTACGTCTGAGGAAATATGGTGAAACCACACTAGAACATTCTTGAGGGAAGTGTTGTTCATGGCCCGCAAGTCAATTGCCCTTCGATGGATGGTCCCTAAGCCCCCTACTTTATCCCAATGGAAAGCCTTAGTGAATTCCATGCTAGCCTACGCTAAAGTGGTGTACCGACATAGGGGTTGCGCGGAAAAATTTATGAAGGTATGGGGTCATTGGTGTGACTCACCACATACACAATATACACCACATAGATATGTTGATTTACGTGACTCCCTGCTGTCGATACAGCGATAGTCTTGGAATGTAACGGTATATATTGGTTTTTTGTGCAACATGCTGTGTATCTTAACAATGTAACGATACCAATGCTGCTCTCTCCCCTGTTTCCAGCCCCAAGTACTGAAAAATGCGGACTGTAAATTCCGAATTGTGAATTTGATATCAATGTATAACTGATAATGTCATACTGATATGCTTTGTTTTAATATGTAAGACGTTGTTACTCTTTAATAACACGAGTTTAAAAAAACAAAAAAAAAACAAAACAAGCGATAGCCAGTTAGATTCCCGAGTATGGAAATCCATATTAGTTACAAGGCCTGTCAACAACATACAAAACATATGAATACCTATATGAAAACCAGGCCAAATATTCCATATAATGATCTATATATATCAATATATAAGCACAATCCCCATAAATATATATATAGATACTATTATATAAGTACTGTAATAACATATGAGTACACCATGGGTACCATGCAAAAAGATTTTTATTATATTTAATCACAAATAGTAAAAACAATGGCCAGCACCACGTAAAAAAATGACAAACAAGTTTAAAACAACATGGTGGTGGTGGGTTCGTAGGCCTACACAATGTCCGATGAAAAACGTATTGATTTTAATGGTTCCTGTAGGGTTTCTGTCATCGTGTCCATTGTTTTACCGTAATAATAGCACAACATGCTGCACTATTTTTCACTGCATTTTGGACCAGATCTGCGATAGAGGCTCGCGAAGGTGTTTCCCACAGATTTAACTACCCAACAACTCCCCACATCTATGTTTCCATTATAATTTTTAATTCATAATTATTGACCTTTATTTTATATTTTAATAGTCCCTAAGAACCAACAAATGATAAAAAAGAAGAGGGACATTGAAGAATGGGACTGTGAAGAAGATCAAAGTCGTCACCCTGTACTGAGTCGAATGATGGCAGCATCTGAATACAGGGTTGAGAATGAGCTGGCAAAAGAGGCGAGTAGAAGCAAAAGTGCCGATGCGGAGGGAAAAAAATATATGAAATCTATAAAAGCTGAAAAGGAGAAAGAGGAGAAAGCAATGAAAACTTATGTGGCCAAGATAAAAGAACTTCAAAGTCAAAAGCCAAAAAAGTTCAAGACCAAAAAAACCGTGGTCAAAATGACCAAACACATCATAGTCAAGAAGCTTAAAAACATAAAGATCAAGAGGAGAAAATGAAATCATCATTGTGCCACAGTAAAAACATCACATTACTAACATCAAAATACTCAAAGACCTCCATATCACATCTGAATATTCCCACCACATTTTATCCCAAGAGACCGGGAATATGCACCCTATAAAACCTGCTTCTCAGAAGACCGCTAACCACCAACTAAACAACTTCTATTTCCTTAAACAAATATTTTTAAAAAAAATAATTAATTCAATACAATTTTAAAAACACTTTTAGACAGTTTTTATAAATATTATTATTTTATTATTAGTACTACAATAATTTTATTAAAACACAGTATTAACAAAGTGCTATAGAAAAAAACATGTCATGTCATAATGTATATATCTCCATAAGTTACAATCCATAAAACGTACTGACAGTCAGTGCATACCCATGATTGTGCACAATTAGGTATTGCTGGCACCTGTGAATACATTAAGAGAACATATGGAGACACTCACCATGATGATATCGGCTGCTAAAGTTCAAAACAACCGCGCTACTCATGGCGTCCCCTGTGCGCTATTGCGCATGCCCAGGAGACCAAATATCTCAGAGGTGAATCGTTCAACTGCGCATGTCCTCGCATGCGCCAACGTAGATACTGTGCCAAGAACGCCATATTATATAAGGGCAAACTGAAACCGTCTGTCAGTATCGCTCCAAGCCGATTTCTACAAAAGTGTGCAACTATATTAAGTAGCAAGGCACCTCAATCCATAAACATATGTACAGGCAACCAGATAAATATATATATATACACTACTGTTCAAAAGTTTGGGGTCACCCAGACAATTTTGTGTTTTTCATGAAAACTCACACTTATATTTATCATATGAGTTGTAAAATGACTAGAAAATATAGTCAAGCCATTGACAAGGTTAGAAATAATGATTTTTATTTCAAATAATAATTTTCTCCTTCAAACTTTGCTTTCGTCAAAGAATGCTCCATTTGCAGAAATTACAGTATTGCAGACCTTTGGCATTCCAACTGTTAATTTGCTGAGGTAATCTGGAGAAATTTCACCCCATGCTTCCAGAAGCCCCTCCCACCAGTTGGATTGGCTTGATGGGCACTTCTTGCGTACCATACGGTCAAGCTGCTCCCACAACAGCTCTATGGGGTTGAGATCTGGTGACTGCGCTGGCCACTCCATTACAGATAGAATACCAGCTGCCTGCTTCTTCCCTAAATAGTTCTTGCATAATTTGGAGGTGTGCTTTGGGTCATTGTCCTGTTGTAGGATGAAATTGGCTCCAATCAAGCGCTGTCCACAGGGTATGGCATGGCGTTGCAAAATGGAGTGATAGCCTTCCTTATTCAAAATGCCTTTTACCTTGTACAAATCTCCCACTTTACCAGCACCAAAGCAACCCCAGACAATCACATTACCTCCACCATGCTTGACAGATGGCGTCAGGCACTCTTCCAGCATCTTTTCAGTTGTTCTGCGTCTCACAAATGTTCTTCTGTGTGATCCAAACACCTCAAACTTCGATTCGTCTGTCCATAACACTTTTTTCCAATCTTCCTCTGTCCAATGTTTGTGTGCTTTTGCCCATATTAATCTTTTCCTTTTATGAGCCAGTCTCAGATATGGCTTTTTCTTTGCCTCTCTGCCCTGAAGGCCAGCATCCCGGAGTCGCCTCTTCACTGTAGACGTTGACACTGGCATTTTGCGGGTACTATTTAATGAAGCTGCCAGTTGAGGACCTGTGATGCGTCTATTTCTCAAACTAGAGACTCTTATGTACTTGTCTTGTTGCTCAGTTGTGGAGCGGGGCCTCCCACTTCTCTTTCTACTCTGGTTAGAGCCTGTGTGTGCTGTCCTCTGAAGGGAGTAGTACACACCATTGTAGGAAATCTTCAGTTTCTTTGCAATTTCTCGCATGGAATAGCCTTCAATTCTAAGAACAAGAATAGACTGTCGAGTTTCACATGAAAGCTCTCTTTTTCTAACCATTTGGAGAGTTTAATCAAACCCACAAATGTAATGCTCCAGATTCTCAACTAGCTCAAAGGAAGGTCAGTTTTATAGCTCATCTAAACATCAAAACTGTTTACAGCGGTGCTAACATAACTGCACAAGGGTTTTCAAGTGTTTTCTAATCATCCATTAGCCTTCTAACACAGTTAGCAAACACAATGTACCATTAGAACACTGGAGTGATGGTTGCTGGAAATGGGCCTCTATATACCTATGTAGATATTGCATTAAAAACCAGACGTTTGCAGCTAGAATAGTCATTTACCACATTAACAATGTATAGTGTATTTCTGATTAATTTAATGTTATCTTCATTGAAAAAAAACGGTGCTTTTCTTTCAAAAATAAGGAAATTTCTAAGTGACCCTAAACTTTTGAACGGTAGTATATATATATATATATATATATATATATATATATATATATATATATATATATATATAGAGAGAGAGAGAGACACCCACAGGGAGGCAGGATAAACTTACCCCTCAATTAAGAGGGAAAAAGTCAAAAGATGCACGGACGTGAAAAACGCACGTCATCCACATCTATAATGTGAATAGGTGCCTATAAACCCACCACTCAATCCTGCATAGGGCATCTGTATAAAGACTATTAGATTAGTAAGATGGATAAGGCTGTTCAAAATTAAAGGTTTCTATAGAAAAGGAGGATATAGTTGCCACTCTACATTTATAAAAAGGTTCAAACAAACCTCAGTCTTAAAGGAAATACAAGGGGCAATATACTATCCAGCTTAATCCTTACTCCACCTGCCCAAATGGACGAAAACGGACACTGTAATACGATCCAATGTATACACCACTGACATATATAGTAAACAGTATAATACATCAAATGTAATTTTTATTGAAAAAAGTACAGTACAGTCATAATGGGCGCCGTCGCTTCCAGCAGATATGTTTGGGCCCTACCCTTCCTGGTTCCCTAATTTATGGGCCGTGATAAATTGCCTCTTAAAACAGAAGAAATGTTCCCCTCAGACCTGCAGAACTGCATATTTTTCTTTCCTGACTTATTGGAGCCTTAACTAAATTTTATTTTTTCATAGGTGTAGGAGGGGTTCCCCACATATACCAGACCAGTTATAGGGGTTCCAGCCCCCTTGTATGATATGGGTAATAGCCCCCTTCCCAACGTCGGTCACAGGGGTCTCAGCCCCCTTCTGTTTCCCCCCTTTTGTCAGCCCTTGGGTGTCTGTCTACTCCCCCCCCCCCCACTCCTCCTATTTGTGTAGGAGGTTGAAGCATTGTTTGTTACTTATTATTGTATAATGCCTGTTATATCGTTAATGACCACTAGATGGTGGTAGAGCAGTTGCAGTGAGTTGCTGGACAGATTACACTGGACATGAAAATGTGATGTTAAAGGGGGAGGAGCTAAAAACGGAACAGGGGGATGAGCAAGTGGAGAGAGGGCAGCCATGTTGAAGGAGAGAGAGAGAGAGAGAATGAGCATGAGATATGAGCTTAGTGAAGAGATATTGAATGTTAAAGTAAACAGTGTGAGGAAAAGAAGAACCTAGGAGTCATATCCAGCTGATATTTATATTCCTATCAAGGAAGAGTCAAGAAGTCACCTGAATAGAGATGATGCGCGTCTTTATTCTTATCGATAAGGAGACATGGCATAATGTCTGCCTCCATCCAGAATGACTTAGTTATTATACATATTCTGAGAATAACATGTCTGGACTAGTTCCTGTTACATTTTGCTTCATATATCACAATTGACAACTAATTAGAAGTTGAACCTTTGTCTGGAAATTCTAATCTCCCTTTTTAGGAATTCAGCTACCCCCTCTCCATATATAATATCACTTATCTTAATAAAACATACTAGACATTTTGTTAGTCAGGGTATTACAGATACACAGTTTTAGTCTTCATTACATAAAGTAATCCTAAATGTAAAACTTTTATATCATTCCTCCCTGTTGTAAATGATGAAGGAATATTCTGTGACACGTCCTAAACAGATTTTCTTCTTTAAGTTTTCACCAATTTTTTCATACATCAGAATTTTGTCATGAGGTGTTTCTAAGCCATCGTATTAAGTCCTCATTTGGAATCTCTTGGTACATTGTCTTAGTAATTGAAGTGTCAATGAGTCTCTGAATTAGTCGCCTTATTCAAGAAATGCAACAACACCCACGAGTTACAAGTATGGCTGCCACTGCTGCTAAGGAAGTCCATAGACTGGATATGTGGTTACTCCATTTTCCAAACCATCCTCCAAGCCAATTAGTGAAGATGTCATTTATTCCAGAGTTTTCCACAAGCTCTTCGGACAGGGAATTGAGTCCTTCCAATGCCTTGGTGATACTGCCATCAGGAGCTGTATTATTGGGAATAAAAGTACAACAGAAGATACAAACATTTTGCAAACACCCCCTTTTTCGGCTAGTAACATCCAGGGCCATTCTATTTCACCATGTCATTAAAGATGTAGGTCCCCACTGATCTGCAATGCCCTTTCTTACATCTCTGGTATAATTAACAACTCTCTGTTGATTGTAATAAATATAATTAATCCAGTTGACATTCTTATTTATCGTAGACCACCAGAAAAGTACAGACTCAAAGTCTGATGCAATCTGATTTCGGGCCTTAAACTCAGTTGGCACCCCTCGGGGTAACCCTATTTCATCTATGTATATTTATGGTCAAAGGAACCTCCAGGGATAGGCCGCTTATAGCGATTCAGATAGTCTCCAGGGCTTTTTCTCATTCTCTGAAATTCAGGGGCTGAAAACAAGTGGAATGGCATTAGAAGCTGAACCAGAGTACAGCTTCCCTGCCACTTGGCCAACGTAAGTTAGAAGGCTGTTTAGATGAGTTTGGCCGGTTAGGAAAGCGTCATTTGCAGCCCTTCCATGGTCAAGTAGCGCAATCTGGGTGTCTTCCAAATGCTCCACCCTGTTGTTAATTTGTCTAATTTCATGTTTAATATCTTTCAGTTCTTAAACCACTGGCTTAAGAGCATTTTCAATCATTTTTTGCACTGTGTGTTGTGATAAATGAATAGAAGATGATGCAGCCCCTTGAGTCTCCTCATCTCCTGAGCTATTGCCGCTCGAGTCCATATTATCTATGCCTGGAGGTTTTCTAAGGGCAGGTTTAGGGGGAACTCTTTTGGTAGAGGGCGATCTTTTGCTTAAGAAATGTATCCATATCGGATTGTGATTTTTTCTGTTTGGGAGTATTCCATCCCTCTTGTTTTCCCCCTTTCACAATGACGGACAGTTAGTTTCACTGCTTAATAGTAGACAATGTGGTGAGCACAATGATGATTTAATAGCGATAATTAGAAGAAATATGTACCCTTTGTTTACTTCCTGTTGTATTTTAGGTAATAATCATTGCTGGAGGTATAACATTATACCCAAGAAAAATTGGACCTCAGATCCCAGCTAGCTTTTGGAGAATCAAGTGTGCGGCTACAGATTTATGTAGCAATTTCAGACCGGCAATTTATAGTTTTGCGCGCCAATCTTGGCAAAGTTCTAATGGTCAGCGACGCTTTGGTGTTGTGCGACCTTTTATTGTATATTGTGGCCCCTGTGTGGTCAGTTCTCCTAGGCCTCCCAGGCAATATGATGAAGCAGGGGGAGATATGATTGCTTCAATGGGAGGAGAGGAATAAGCAGGGAGAACATGAACTCTGGCACACACAGAGGGACAATGGTTAGGAGGGGCTGGGGGAATTGATTCCCCCAATGGAAGTTCTTCCTCACCTGGAGCCAGTTATCATCTCTCCTGCTAGGTGGTGTGCAGATGGAGGATGTCGCTGGTGTCTGATGGTCCTACTGTGGTTGTTCCTGCGTGTTCTGCAGGTGAAAGTGAGACGCGGGCGGGCCGGCTTAAAAATCGAGGCCCCGGCTTCACACGCGTCACTAGGCCGCAATCTCAAAATAATGCTGGCGGTCAAAATATTCTCACAGGACGACTCTCCCGAATCTCCGGTCCTAGAATATATGAATGCTGCCTTTTTGGAGCAGTAGATGTGTGGTAATACACCGGACTTTAAATGTATGTAGGAGCAGCTTGGAAAGAAGCGTCCTCTCGGTGCTGCGTTAGGCCACGCCCCCGAAAACAAGATAATTTGGAACACAGTTTGAAGTATTCTCATCAGCCATCCGGCTATTCCCTTAAATCAATTAGCTGGATTTAAGAAAGAAAAGGTATTATCCCACCAGGAGTCTTTGTTAACCTCTTGGTCTTGTAGATACTTTTCTCTGAAATCAGCTATTTTTGTTAGACTAGCTATAACACCTAGGTTGCCTGCAGGATCAATATAATGGCAACACTTTATTATTATTATTATTATTATTATTATTACCTTTCTCTTTGTTTCTTCAACTCCAACAATTTAGTACAAGTTCAAGGCTTTCTATAATCACCTAAACTTAATCACATTGGAAATATCTACATTAGTGTAACCATCAGTCATCAAACCTTCTTTTACTAACTGGATATATTCCCCCTGTTCTAGGCTTTGGCCTTCTGCTTATCATGGTTAATAGATAATCATCATCATCATCATGCTAGGTGACATACAATACATTGGTGAAGCATGTAGGGTTATAATTGCTGTAAGAGCATTACTCTAATATCTGTGTTAACTAAATCCAACCATTTATAATACATTTTCTTTTCTACATCATTTTTACAATACAGAGCAATAGTTTTCAGCACTTTAATATCTAGAGTACTCCCAAAGGTAGAGCTGGAAGCACAGTTCTCCACCCGTTCCACATTTTGTATACTTTCTTACCATGTGCCTAGATCATTATGATCATACGGCTTCCTTCTGGATATGTCACACACCTTGTCCCCTGCGGTGGGGTTTTACCATAACCCCAAATTCCACTCTCATCTACGGAAGTCCCAAACTACAGGGACACAATATGAATCTTGTCAGACCACCTTTAATAGGCAGTATCATCGTACTAAGCCTTACTACTACACGTCACATTTTGCTTTTATATATATATATCACACAGTCAGTTCATAACAATGAGGGTGCATGCCCGCTAGGGACACGTCCAAATTTACCAAAAATATATATTCCAAGAATCAGGCAGCACTCCAGAGATGTAGCAAAATAGAAAAATGTGCTTTATTCCATCAGTCAAAACAGCAACGTTTCAGCTCTACCATAGAGCCTTTCTCAAGCTAGTGAACACATGTTACAACAGAGCATGTATAGGAAAGCCTCAATCAAGAGGAAAGGGTTTGCATCAGAAAATAATTAACCATACACAGTGAATATGGCATACAGTTAAAACATAGTGTTAACAAAGTGCTATAGAAAAAAACAAGTCATGTCATAATGCCAGAGAAGTCAAAGACAGTGGTTCTGAACTTGCTGCCAGGCGCTGAAACGAATGCAACCAAGATCGAGCGTCTATGACTAAGGGTATGTGCACACACACTAATTACGTCCGTAATTGACGGACGTATTTCGGCCGCAAGTCCCGGACCGAACACAGTGCAGGGAGCCGGGCTCCTAGCATCATACTTATGTACGATGCTAGGAGTCTCTGCCTCGCTGCAGGACAACTGTCCCGTACTGTAATCATGTTTTCAGTACGTGACAGTGGTCCTGCAGCGAGGCAGGGACTCCTAGCATCGTACATAAGTATGATGCTAGGAGCCCGGCTCCCTGCACTGTGTTCGGTCCGGGACTTGCGGCCGAAATACGTCCGTCAATTACGGATGTAATTAGTGTGTGTGCACATACCCTTACGGGTCAATAGCTAGCCTCAGAAACAGCCAGAAAAGTCAAAGACAGTACTTCTATACTCCATAAATTACAATCCATAAAACGTACTGACAGTCAGTGTATACCCATGATTGTGCACAATTAGGTATTGCTGGCACCTGTGAATACATTAAGAGAACAAATGGAGACACTCACCAAGATTATATCGGCTGCTAAAGTTCAAAACAACCGCGCTACTCACGGCGTCCCCTGTGCGCTATTGCGCATGCCCAGGAGACCAAATATGTCAGAGGTGAATTGTTCAACTGCGCATGTCCTCGCATGCGCCAACGTAGATACTGTGCCAAGAACGCCATATTATATAAGGGCAAACTGACACCGTCTGTCAGTATCGCTCCAAGCCGATTTCTACAAAAGTGTGCAAGGAAAACGCAGGGAAGATGCGGTGCAAACTGCAATCATGAGATATACAGAACAGGGACCAGAATACAATCTGGAAAAGGCCAAAAAAAATAGGACCAGACTACGCACCTTTTAACCCAAATTTTACCCCATATAAATGTAACTATATTATGTAGCAAGGCACCTCAATCCATAAACATATGTACAGGCAACCAGATAAACATATATATATATATATATATATATATATATAGAGAGAGAGAGAGAGAGAGAGAGAGAGAGAGAGAGAGAGAGAGACACCCACTGGAAGGCAGCATAGACTTACAAAGATGCACGGGTGTGAAAAACGCACCCCATCCACATCTATAATGTGAATAGGTGCCTATAAACCCACCACTCAATCCTGCATAGGGCATCTGTATAAAGACTATTAGATTAGTAAGATGGATAAGGCTGTTCAAAATTAAAGGTTTCTATAGAAAAGGAGGATATAGTTGCCACTCTACATTTATAAAAAGGTTCAAACAAACCTCAGTCTTAAAGGGAATACAAGGGGCAATATACTATCCAGCTTAATCCTTACTCCACCTGCCCATATGGACGAAAACGGACACTGTAATACGATCCAATGTATACACCACTGACATATATAGTAAACAGTATAATATATCAAATATAATTTTTATTGAAAAAAGTACAGTACAGTCATAATGGGCGCCGTCGCTTCCAGCAGATATGTTTGGGCCCTACCCTTCCTGGTTCCCTAATTTATGGGCCGTGATAAATTGCCTCTTAAAACAGAAGAAATGTTCCCCTCAGACCTGCAGAACTGCATATTTTTCTTTTCTGACTTATTGGAGCTTTAACTAATTTTATTTTTTCATAGGTGTAGGAGTGGTTCCAGCCCCCATGCTGTGGAAGAGGTCCCACTCCCCACATATACCAGACCAGTTATGGGGGTTCCAGCCCCCTTGTATGATATGGGTAATAGCCCCCTTCCCAACGTCGGTCACATGGGTCTCAGCCCCCTTCTGTTTCCCCCCTTTTGTCAGCCCTTGGCTGTCTGTCTACTCACCCCCCCCCCCCCATCAGTGAGTTGCTGGACAGATTACACTGGACATGAAAATGTGATGTTAAAGGGGGAGGAGCTAAAAACGGAACAGGGGGATGAGCAAGTGGAGAGGGGGCAGCCATGTTGAAGGAGAGAGAGAGAGAGAGAGAGAGAGAGAGATAATGAGCATGAGATATGAGCTTAGTGAAGAGATATTGAATGTTAAAGTAAACAGTGTGAGGAAAAGAAGAACCTAGGAGTCATATCCAGCTGATATTTATATTCCTATCAAGGAAGAGTCAAGAAGTCACCTGAATAGAGATGATGCGCGTCTTTATTCTTATCGATAAGGAGACATGGCATAATTTCTGCCTCCATCCTGAATGACAGAGTTATTATACATATTCTGAGAATAACATGTCTGGACTAGTACCTGTTACATTTTGCTTCATATATCACAATTGACAACTAATTAGAAGTTGAACCTTTGTCTGGAAATTCTAATCTCCCTTTTTAGGAATTCAGCTGCCCCCTCTCCATATATAATATCACTTATCTTAATAAAACATACTAGACATTTTGTTAGTCAGGGTATTACAGATACACAGTTTTAGTCTTCATTACATAAAGTAATCCTAAATATAAAACTTTTATATGATTCCTCCCTGTTGTAAATGATGAAGGAATATTCTGTGACACGTCCTAAACAGATTTTCTTCTTTAAGTTTTCACCAATTTTTTCATACATCAGAATTTTGTCATGAGGTGTTTCTAAGCCATCGTATTAAGTCCTCATTTGGAATCTCTTGGTACATTGTCTTAGTAATTGAAGTGTCAATGAGTCTCTGAATTAGTCGCCTTATTCAAGAAATGCAACAACACCCACGAGTTACAAGTATGGCTGCCACTGCTGCTAAGGAAGTCCATAGACTGGATATGTGGTTACTCCATTTTCCAAACCATCCTCCAAGCCAATTAGTGAAGATGTCATTTATTCCAGAGTTTTCCACAAGCTCTTCGGACAGGGAATTGAGTCCTTCCAATGCCTTGGTGATACTGCCATCAGTAGCTGTATTATTGGGAATAAAAGTACAACAGAAGATACAAACATTTTGCAAACACCCCCTTTTTCGGCTAGTAACATCCAGGGCCATTCTATTTCACCATGTCATTTAACATGTAGGTCCCCACTGATATGCAATGCCCTTTATTGCGTCTCTGGTATAATTAACAACTCTCTGTTGATTGTAATAAATATAACTAATCCAGTCGACATTCTTATTTATTGTAGACCACCAGAAAAGTACAGACTCGAAGTCTGATGCAATCTGATTTCGGACCTTAAACTCATTTGGCACCCCTCGGGGTAACCCTATTTCATCTATGTATATTTATGGTCAAAGGAACTTCCAGGGATAGGCCGCTTATAGCGATTCAGATAGTCTCCAGGGCTTTTTCTCATTCTCTGAAATTCAGGGGCTGAAAACAAGTGGAATGGCATTAGAAGCTGAACCAGAGTACAGCTTCCCTGCCACTTGGCCAGTAGCCTAAGTCTCAGCTTCCTGTCTCCACATAGCCACCAGAGATCAGTCCTTGCCCTTGTCTGGTTGGTAACCCAATTACCATTATCGGTAGCAATATCTATGGTGGTTTCACAAAACTCTTTAGCGAGGTTCCCTACTTTCTTACCTTGCCCATTCCTCAGAAAGCAGGTGTAGTTGCCTGAGTAAGCAACTACTAAGGGAGGGATTTCATCTCTCCCCACAGGTGGGTACAATAAAGAGAATGTCTTACATAATTTATCACCTGGATTATGTGATGCATTATATAAAGATAACATGCATTGCAGGGAGCGTCAGGACTTCCGGTTCCGGCCCCGGAATGTGAGGAAGAGCAGAGACATGCAGAGATAGAGCTCCGACCTCCGCTCCGTTTAACCTCCTGACGGACCACTCTGACTGATACCGACAGAGATATCGACGCTGTGCTGTGCTGACGAAGCACTATTTATTCTACGCTTCAGAGGGCCTGTGGAATTTATGGACAGATATATATCTGTCATGGGTAAATCAAGAACCCAAACCAAGCATGGATTATAAAAACTGGCGAGTATTGTGGCATTACTCATATCACCGGACATTCAGGAATCATTATCTAAGACGGTGGCTTCATCGCTGTCTGAGCTGCAGGCTATTGTGACGCAGCATGAGACAAGACTGCACACTATTGATAAATCCTTAGAACACGTGTGCTCAGATATTGAGGATTTACATTCTTCTATACAAGCTGCCCAGCAGGAAAATAAAAAGCTATGGGATCGTATTGAGGACTTAGAAAACCGCTCAAGACGTAGTAATATACGTATAATAGGATTACCTGAACAGGTACTGGCCAAAGATTTGAGCAATCTGTGTGAAATTGATCTGCCAGCCGCTTTGGGTATAAATCGTTCATGTAAAGTCGAACGTGCGCACAGAATTGGAATTGATCGGAAACATGTTCTTTTGGATCAACGGAGAGATGCTAATATGATACCAAACAGACCAAGGCAAGTTATTGTTAAATATCTTGACAATTCCGAAAAAATTTCAATACTGAAAGCTTTCAAAAATAAAAATGGTGGATTGGATTTCAAGGGACATTGTATACTAATATTCGGAGATTTCTCAATTGAAGTTACTAAGAGAAGACAGGCTTTTTCTCGAATTTGTACGGAACTTTACAATAAACATGTTAAATTTGCATTAATATATCCAGCGACTCTGAGAGTATTTCATAAAGACGGTACATCGGATGTATATCACTCCCCAGAGGAAGCTGAAGACATTTTACGCCTCAAAAAACATGGAGAAGCATCTACATCTCAAATTGAGGAAGGCTCGGACTCTGTAGTTCAAACATCATCTCCTTTACCAGTTCCTCAGGAACAACGCAGCCGAAAAGTCAAAATATTGTCAACATGATGGCCACCAGTCGGGTAATATTGAAGACTATGTTGACACACGTGTAATTTTGGCCTTAATGATATCTGAGTGTTTGTTTTTTGTTTGTTTTTTGTACAAGCCATGCGCAGTGGATCGTTTATTATTTATTTTATGGGGAGAACAAGATGTTTGGTAAAATGGCGATTAGACAGGATTAGATTGGATATATGCTGTTTGTATCTGTTAAGTGTCATCAAGGATGGCTTTTGACAGATTGATTATCAACTGAACTGAAGCTCTCTACAAATTAGGTAGACTGGTAATCTATTTAGGAGATAAGATAAAGTTTATAAGCATAAATATTAACTATGCAAGGGTAAATGTTCGGTAAGCTAAATGAGGAGCGGATGGATTTGGATATATATATATCTAGCATAGAAATCGTACTATTTATATACTCTGGGCATCTGTTACATGTCGGTAGAAAGTGAAGTCTATTGGCACAATAGCATGATTGCCAAGGCGGGGGAGAATGCGTCATGTTGTGCATTGTTGTTTTCTTTTTTTTGGGGATTGGGACATTTTTGGGTCAAAAAGGGGGGAATGCAAATGGTTTATCAGGTGCTAATCAATAATACTTTAACTTTTTATGAGAATTGTTTCATGGAATATTAAAGGTCTCAAATCACCTCACAAACGTATGATGGTATTAAGACATCTCAAACGCCTTAAAACAGATATAGCTCTCTTGCAGGAAACGCATTTGGTAGCAGACGATTTTTTTCGTATGAAGAACTTATGGGCGGGACAGGTGTATGGGTAAAGGACTCGAAGGCAGGTGTTTTATTGCACAAAAACTTAAATTATACTGTTAATAAAGTCGCTACAGATGAGGAGGGTCGTTGGATTAATTTACACTTAATTAGTCCTAGTGACAACTTAAGTATCTGTAATATATATGGGCCTAACTACAAGCAAGCAACCTTTTATCGTGAAATAGGTACACTCATAGGATCTGACCCACAACAAAATAACATTTTAGGCGGAGATCTGAATGTTGTTCTACATTCAGGGCGAAGATAGGATGTGCACAAATATAACTAGGGTTAGATCGAGATATGAGCAGGAAAATACTTTGACAGATTTTCTTCTAGGGACAGGATTGATAGATCCGTGGCGACTTGTTAACCCTGAAGGAAGAGAATATTCACATTATTCACACGCACATCAATCATGGTCAAGGATAGACTAAACATTAGTATCAGGCTCTTTCTTGCTGAGGGTAGGACATTGTGAAATTGACAATATTTTTATTTCTGATCACTCCCCTATAGTGTTGGATATACATGATACTGTCCCTAGGGGTTCAGACTATCTATGGCGGTTTCCAACCAATTTGGTGGCAGATGAGGCTTTCCAGGAAAAGTTGCGGAGTTGGTGGCGAGAATATGAATTAACGAATGGAGCACATACAGAGAATCCCCAATTATATTGGGATACTGCTAAAGTAGTATTAAGATGGAATTTAATATCATATATATCCAATCTAAAGAAAACTATCAAGAAAAAAATCAAGGATTTCAGTCAGGGTCTTAGATTGGCATATACACACTTCAAAATACAACCAACATCGATCAATAAGGAAAAGTGGCAGAAGGCAAAACATGAATATGAACTGTGGATGGATAGGGATGCAAAGCTCAAAAGATCAGTTATTGAAGCTAAATTATTCAGCTTTGGGAATAAACCAGGGAGATTAATGGCTAGATTGATAAAACCGGCTTGTTCTTCAGGGTATATAGCGAGAATGAGAGATTCCACAGGGAAAATACAAGCTCATCCTCAAACTATTAATGATATACTGCGAGATTTCTACACTAAATTGTATGACAATCCCCTACCAAATAGACCTCTATTAGATACCCTCTTCACAATATTAAATTTACCTACTCTTACAGAGGCTGATAATATCTTACTAAATGCGCCTATTACTTTAGAAGAAATTCGAAATGCAATTTCACATGTCAAAAACCAAAAGGCACCAGGCCCAGATGGATATTCAAATGAATATTATAAGATACTGAAAGACCAGGTAATGCCTTGTTTAATTCCCTTATATAATGGTTATCTGACAGGCAAATCAATACCTGATTCCTCAAATACCGCTAATATCAAAGTACTTCATAAACAAGGAAAAGACCCTGAATTGGCAGCATCATATCGACCCATTTCACTAATAAATGTAGATATAAAGATAATGTCTAAAATTATGACAAATAGGTTAGCTATCTTTCTTCCTAAATTGATATCCCCAAGTCAGGTGGGCCTTGTTAAAGGCCGTTCGGCAGTTTCTAACATCAGGAAACCTGTTGGTATCTTAGATGATATTAAGTTGAACCCCGATGTACATCCATCTCCAGCCCTCCTCACTATCGATGCAGAAAAAGCTTTTGATATGGTGGACTGGGGATGGCTGGAGAGGGTTTTAGACTCTATAGATGTAAATGGGCCTTTTAGATCCTATCTGGAAGCTATCTACACCTGTCCTAAATCTAGGATAAATACCCCAGGATTTTTGTCTCCGTCCTTTTCTCTGCTTAAAGGTACACGTCAGGGGTGTCCACTTTCACCCCTGTTATTTAACATAGCGTTAGAGCCTTTCATTAGAGCATTGGATGGGGACCAACGTATCGAAGGTATAAGATTAGGTGGTCAAGGCGACGTGCTTTGCTGATGACGTGCTGTTATTTTTGTCTAATCCAGTGAGAGATCTTCCGTATGTTTTTGAATTGATCGAATCCTTTGGACAACACCCAGGTTTTACGATAAATGTAAATAAATGTGAAGTTCTAGACTTATTGTATAGCATTAACAAGGAGGAATGGTTTGCGCTTGGAATACCCATTACAATTGCTAAAAATTCAATTAAATATCTAGGGATTCAAATTGGTCGAACCCCTAAATCACTATATATGCTTAACTATCCTCCCCTTATACAAAAAATCTCTTCTGAATGAATGGAAACATCTCCCATTGTCATTTTTGGGTAGGTGTCATTTGATCAAAATGATGAGTTTTCCCAAACTTTTATACCCGATGCAGACTATTCCTTTGTTGCTGAAGGATAAAGATGTTAATACATTGAACTCGATTTTTTTCAAGATTTATATGGGCTAATAAACGGCTTAGAATAGCGTTCCGGAAATTGATGCCTCCAAAGTCAGTACGAGGACTAAATCTTCCTAATGTAGGTAGCTATAATTTGGCCTGCCTTTTTAGACATTGTATAGACAGGATACAACAAACAAATTAATATTCATATTATACGCTGGAAGCTGGTATAGTACAACCCTGGCACCTGTCATCTTTGCTACATCCTGCTATGTCTGGAATACCAAAATATATAAAACAAAGACTGTTGTTCAGAGATACTATAATAGCGTGGAAAATAGTATCACTTAAACTTTCATTTTGTGTAACCAAACACATGTATCGATGGGGACACCCGACATTTCCCCAGAGACATGAAAATGTACATTTCCGTATATGGCGGGGGTTGGGTATTACTACAGTTAAACATCTTGTGCATGGCTCAGAAAGGAGATATATGACCTTTGCCGAACTGACCTCTAGTTTGGACGTACCTACACATCACTTGGCATATTATCAACTACTCTCCTTTCTGCGGTCTAAATTAAAGGACATATCCCAGGAATGTATTGGAAATGTTTTGGATCAAATGATTGTACAAACCAAAACAAAAAGCCCTTTACCGGTTATATATCTTAGCATAAGAGAGAACCTAGCTAAATTTGCTTCAGTTGACATGTTCAGAGGATGGAATAAAGACGTTACAGATTCGCAACTTTCCTTTAAAATACTAGATGGTTGGGCTAAGGTTAAGAAGGCAGTCATATGGGAACAGTGGAGAGAGACGCACTTTAAATTTATACATAGGGCAATCTATGGATTTAATATACCTCGTAACTCACAGTCACTGGACAGGTTGATAGCGTGCCCAAAATGTGATTTACCAAAATCAAAGTTGTTTTACGGTATGTGGACATGTCCATATATAAAAACATACTGGAAAGACGTCATATTATTAATAAAAGATACATGAGATATAACATTAGATAATAGCCCGCTGCCCATATTATTTAATTCACTACCAGAATCTTGTCCTGGCCCTTTGGCATTACACGCTTTGTTATTGGTAGCCAAGAGATGTGTACTTACACATTGGCTTACATCACAAACACCGACCATTCATGACGTTTTATTACAAATGAAGAGATACACTCTCATGGATAGACTGGAAATGGAGAGGGCGGCAGAAACACAAGCTGTACAATTTTTTCAGAAATGGAAAGTATACATTTGTAAACATTTTCAAACTAGTGATATAGAATTGATGACATCTTTTGGGCAAACTTCATGGTATCAGAGGGAAAATTTGGCAGGTACATTGGGAAGGTCGAAACAATGAAATTGCGGAAGGCGGGCCTTCATATTTGTAATTATAACTATAATTTGAAGCGATTCTTTTTGTTCTGATATATATGATCTGTTTATGTGCCTGAGATCCATTTGCATTGGGGGGTGGGGAGAGAACATCGGGTAATGTATTTTATAAACCTTTTTGAAACGAGACCCTAATTTGGGGTGTATTTGTATATTATGTTTAGTCAGAGGGAATATACTATGTATCGTATACTGTATATATATACTGTTTGTCTGAGTGTTTTTGAAACTCAAATAAAAAAAATTTTAAAACAAAAAACAAAAGATGTATTGCAGACCTTGTGGGTTCTCCTTATCTGATAGCCTGAAAGGTACAGTAACTAGATATGGCCTGGCTTTTGCACAAGCAATACAGTTAGTTCTATTATTTTGCATGGCAGTGTATCTCATCCAGGCTAACCATTCATTTTTATCACTGTAACTTGTTTCTAATGCCAATTTATCTTCATAAGTGAAGTCGGCCAGATAGGCTATAGAGGGTAAATCTATCTCTGGGGCTAAAGGACTTTCAGTTGCATACTTTTTCTTAACTTCAATAAAGAAATGCCCTATAGTACCTGAAACATCAGCTCATATAGCCCCTTATCCTTTTATTAGGATTTCGGAAGGTCAAAAATAACTAGTTACAGTTAGTAGTATTTGTACAGGGAGAGGTAAGTTTCTTCATAATAATTAACTTTTCTTTTAAAGAGAGATTAATGCAGACATCATGGAATATCCATAATCATTATGGGCTGTGATCCATATGGCCGAAGACCATGGAGAACATCACCTTTCCCCTAGGGTATTTACATAGATAGTCCAAATGTATTTATCTTAATATGCTAGTTTGTAAGAAATCCCATACCTTAGGTTGACACACCTTGGACGCCCATAGGATACCTAAAATAACTTATAACATTTTGCCCTGTCTCCCCCCAGGCTCTGGATGTTTTCTTCGCTAAAGTTTGAGACCAGTCACTTCTAACAAATGACCACCCTTTGTAATCAGTCTTTTATAGCCTCGGAGGATAGTGGCAATTCCCTAACTATCTTACAGTGTGATAAGTGTACTATCTGTACGGCCGTAGGTGTGGTAACCAGAACCTGATATGGTCCTTCCCAACGAAGATAATACCAGTGTTTTCTTTTTATAACTTTGATCAGGATCCAATTTCCTGGCTTCACAGGTTCAGGTTCAGGTACACCTGGAATACAATTAGAGATAGAAACTTCCTTGTTGGTTAGCATTTTTGTCATATATTCAACAAGTGTAAAATCAGACTCCTCATCCATCTAAGAGAATGGATTGAACTGTGGTATTACAAATGGTCTATCATACATCATTTCAAAAGGTGTCAAACTTGATGCTGTAGTCACATGCATATTTAGGACTACTAATGGTAAACAATATACCCAATTCTTCCCAGTCTCTTCCATTGTGTTCTTGAGTTTGTTTTTATAGTATCCCATTGTCACTGTATATTTTCTCAGGTATCCCAAACCTAGTTATTATCTCCTTTACCAATGCTTTAGCGACTGTGATAGCATCTGGGCTTGCTGTGGGGAATACTTCTACCCATTTGGTAAATACATCAATACTCACTAAGCAATATTTCTTCCCTTTGAGTTTCGCATGAGAACCAATGTCAAAGATAACTAACTTTAATAACATACGAAATCAGTATGAATTTATTGTCTTAAAGGAACAATATCTCTCTTATTTACTACATAAGAACAAAATGGGGTCTCCAGACAAGATGGCCGCTGCACAAAATAAACTCACCTAAACATTATTTCAATCACTCTCACATTTCCCCAAGCCAGGTACTTAAATGAGGGCTTATCCCCCTTACAGACTTTATTTTCTTAGCTTGCTCTACGGTCATACTTGTCCTGCATATTGACAAAAAGGTCTATACAGCAATGAAACGCGTAGGGCATTACCTGTGAATTGCTGGTACGAGGCATCAGCCCTTATTAGGGCTTGGCAGCTGGCAGCTGAACCAGCAAATACACGCTGGTCCACATCCATATACAGCGTAGCCAGCTAGGCTTAGAATAACAACATCCGGATCATCCGTGATAATACAGACGCTAAGCCCCTAGTCAGATGCAGCAGACCGAGAACGAACTCTAACTGCACCTACTAGGTTGAACCAATATACCAACGGGGTCACCTTCCCTGCTGGTATTTAAAGCCCATACCCGGATTATTGTTGAACTATTTGGATTAATAAAAAACTTTTCAAAAAAATTATAAAATATCAAGAAAAATATATATGTATAAAAATAGAAAAATCTGAAAATAATAAATCCAGTATATAATATCAGTACTACATCCGGTTTAAACAAATTATAGGCTTTCTCATATATACCTCGTATTTTCAGCAAGTCACAGAGTCTATAGTGGCAATGTAAGTGCATTTGCACTTGAACCAAGTAATAAACCAGTGAGAAATTGAATTATACTAGGGAAAACTAACTAGACATCTTAAACACACAGTGAACTATAGTCAGACAATAGGGTCTCAACTAAGAAAATAATACTATCACCAATCTTATAATATCACCCCTAAGGTTTGGGTCCCAACAGTTCATTGACAAGTCCTGTACATCAAATCAAACAACAAACAAACACCTTTTATATAAGAAAAGCTTCTCCGTCCCTCTGGACAGGGCACCTAGACTGGGTACATTTTATGTCACACGTGTTACTCTTTTCAGCAGGATTTGTACCTTGATCTGAGCTCATTACCTGTAACATCTTCTACTCACAGAAATATTCACAGATACCATGTTTTATCTGACAAGTGTCCCAAACCAATTATTTTCTTACCTACTTTGAGATTCAAATTAACACACCTATACACATACCTAATATCTTAGGAAGCTAAAAATTATGTTTGGCACATGTTAAACAGGTTAAACAAAAGTAGTTAGTAAAGCTATATGTCGTGAACGCTTTAGATATGATTTCTACAATCCCCCCTGTTGAGACATGGCTTGTCCGATGGCTCAATATAACTGCACATCTGAATAAGTTGCTGGGTAGGATTTATTTGTTCTTACAAGATCCATCTGCAAACAGTATGAGATCACTATTTGGTAGTGGAATATCTTTAAGATATGATCTTAGTAACTCTGTCTGCTAAGGAGGATAGGAAATCATGTGGTTCACCATTCTCCGCAGTAGACATCAAGGATTTAAAGTGGTACATCTTTCTATCATAAATAACACTAATGTGGCGGAAGCTCTTATAGCCTCTGCGGCAGCTACAACTGATTGAACACGGGGAGGTAAGGCTCTAACTACTAGGTCAAGTTTTGATGAGTAGTAAGCTAGAGGTCTATCCTTTCCCCCACACTCCTGTGTTAGCACTGAAGTCATGTATCCATTTTTACAATCTATAGTTTGAATAAAGGGTTTTGAATAATCAGGTAGTCCAAGCACTGAAGATCCTACAAGAACCTGTTTTATCTGGAAAAAATTGCCTCCTCAGCTTCAGAAGTCCATTTAATGGAATCCTGGGCTGCAAGGGGTTCCTCAGAAATCAAACACATCAATGGTCCTATAATAGCAGGATAATTGGCTATCCAACTTCTGTAGAAGTTAGTCATACCCAATAAGAACATCATTTGTCTTTTTGTCAGAGGTTTCGGTGCTTGGAGTATTACTGACTTTCTTCCTTCATCTAGATGTTTACCTTCTTGGGCAATATGGTGTATGGAATGCCTGTGTGATGCCGAGGCTAGTAAGTATATGCCCTAGTACTTGTCCCTTGAAGTGGGTTCCTCTGTCACTCTCAGCTACTTCAGGGACCCCATATCAGCATACTACATCACTGAGTATTTTCCCAGCAGTGGTTTTCATCTGTGGCTTTGGTTACTGGCCATGCCTCATGCCAGTTTGAAAACACGTCAGTAAATACGAGGACATAATTATAATACATGAGGAGATATTCATATACACTAGGACATATTCATATACACCTACCTCGGGTAGCTGTATGTAGTCAACCTGCAGTCGCTGGAAGGGGTAATCAGGGCGAGGCATGTGCTTACTGGGTGTTTTTGTCATTTTACCGGAGTTGTGTCTGACGCAACCCTCTATATGTCGAGCAGCTGCGTTCTGAAATCCAGGGACAAACCAGTGTTGTATTGGTTTGCCTGCTGAAGTCAGAAAGCCTCTTGCTTGCCATATTGTGTCATAATCGTGTGCGACTCCAAAGGTGTACCTTGAGTCTGTATAGACATTCACCCTTTTACCTGTGACCAACTTACATGCTTCTGCGAGTGCCATGAGTTCTGCCTCTTGGGCAGAGCTGCTGGAGGGCAGTGACTTTTTCAGCACTGTCTTACCTTCCTGGACCACTGCATACCCGGTGGGGAAATGTCCTGTCTACTCATTCCAGTATCTGGATCCATCTACAAAATACTGAACATCATAGTTAGTAAAAGGTACATCAGTGACATCTGGTAACCCTTGAGCTTCAAGTTGCTTTAAACTGGGACAATCATGTTCATGTTCCATATCAAACAAGTCATTGTCATTTGCAAGTTCGTACATTAAGGGTCTGGCATCCCCCCCCCTTTCCCCTCCTTTCTCTACAACCATAGGCATAGTGATGGTTGTGTGGGACTAGGTGGTCTTGGATGGCAGTAAACCTATATGGGAAAATTACAACAATAATGAGACTGTTTCCTGAGCACATATGTCAAAGAGATACAACACAAAATTATTAACATATTGCAATAGACAAGTGGTGGAGTGTTTGGGGGACCACTTATCCAACAGCTCTTTCATTGCATGGATGACAATATCAGGGGAATGTGCTGTACCCTGAGGAAACACCATCCAGGCATATTGTTTGTCTAAGGGAGAAAACCGAATATTATAGGGAGACACAATGGGAGTTATCAGTTTAGTACTTGATAACCTAGCAATCTATCATTTATGCAGACCATGCTTGTTAAAGAGGCTTTGTCACCACATTATAAGTTCCCTATTTTGTACATAATGTGATCGGCGCTGTAATGTAAATTACAGCAGTGTTTTTTATTTAGAAAAACTCATTTTTGACTGAGTTATGACCTATATTAGCTTTATGCTAATGAGTTTCTCAATGGACAACTGGGCGTGTTTTACTATATGACCAAGTGGGCGTTGTACAGAGGAATGTATTACGCTGACCAATCAGCGTCATGCACTTGTCTCCATTCATTTACACTGCAGATAGCGATATATCTATATCGCTATTTGCAGTCACATAAACACACTATAACGCTACTCATGTGTCATGACAATGAATATACATTACCTCCAGCCAGAACGTGATGTGTATTCATTCTCCTGACCACTTCTGTAGCGTCTGTGTGATTTACAGCACAGCACAGCGAGATCTCGCTGTGAATGACAGTTCACAGCGTAATCTCGCGAGACTACACCTTCTGTGCTGCAAATCACAGAGACACTACAGAAGTGGTCAGGAGAATGAATACACGTCACGACCTGGCTAGAGGTAATGTATATTCATTGTCATGACACATGAGTAGACAATAATGGAGGGTGGATGACACTGAAGGAGACATTATACTAGGGGAATGATAACTGGGGGAAAAGAGAATATCTTAAGGGAGGGGTAGAGGAAGGAGAGGATACCTGGGGGAGGGGGAGATATCTTAAAGGCTATGTACACCTCTGAAAACGTTTGTTTGTTTTTTTAATAAAAAGTTTATTAGTGTGTGTTATGAAACTTTGTAAATACTTTTATTTTAACTTTTTGAGATACAGCTGCTTTGTATCCTGTATACAGAGCAGCTGTATTGTGTGCTGAGAACTGTATCCGTCATATCCGGGGGACTGACGGGTTCAGTGTCGGCCATTCAGGAACCACCTGTTATCGATCAAATCTGTAATCAAATTATGAACAGAGACACACAGGACCCGCTGACACTGAACACGTCAGTCCCGTGGACCTGACAGATAAAGGTTTCAGTGCACAATACAGCTGCTCTGTATACAGGATACAAAGCAGCTGTATCTTATAAAGTAAAAAATGTTTTTAATAAAAAGTATTTGGAAAGTAGCACAGACTGATAAAAAAAATTAAAAACAAAAACAACAAAAACCACATTCAAAGGTTTACATAGCCTTCAAACCTGAGGTGGGCAGTGAGATAATACCTAAGGGGGTGGAGAAGATATGATTCATATAATTTTTGTAATGTATGCTTATGGTTTTTTTTGACCCGGCCTCCCTCCACACACAGCCCAAGCAAGTTATTTTATCTTAACAAAGCCCCTGTGACCTACTGTGTGCCACCTGCCCTCCCCCACAAAGCCTGTGCCGAGGTGTCTCCTCATTGCCCTCTCACCTACAGAGCCCCTTAATCTGTGTGTCACTTGCTCATGCCACGTAGTGTCTACTCCCTGCCACTTGGCATCTCTCCCTTGCTACAGCCTTCTTCCCCTTACAGAGGCCATGTTACCTCGCACCTCCCTGCCTCCACCACAAAGCCACCTACTGTCACTACTCGCTTACCATAGAGATGTAATCCCATGTATTTATATAGAGGCACCCATAGAAAATTGGACATCTCCCCCACAGAGTCTCAGCAGATAATCCCCATCAATAAATGTTTTGTTATCAAATCCCATATTCACTAGATAGACCATAAAAGCCCATTTATGAGGTCTGATCTGGTGTCTGAATTTTTTTCTGGTTTGGGGAATGAAATTATTAGAAGTCTGGGGTCTAAATTTATTTTGTCGTGTGGTGTTTACACAGAGGACGTGTGTGATGCGTGAGAAGAGAAGGTGAAAAAAAATCATCAAGGTGTGCCATGGCAGTGGGAGATCTTAGGGACTGCAGCCTTCCAGAACTACATCTTGCTGAGTGACTCTGCTGTGTACAGGCAGCAGCTTTTGTGCAATAATTTTTACTTATGTTGCCCCCCTGCAACCAGATTCTCTGCACACACACTGTTTCCATATTTACCCCCGCAGAGTCCTTGTCTCTTCCCTGTTCCTCCACAGAGTCCCTGACAGGTTGCATCTCCCCCTGGCCACCCCCCCACCCTTGCCACTTTCTGTTCTCCCAGAAATCCCCTCCTCCTTCGCCCCCCGAGCCCTGGCACTTAGTCTCTCCACCTTGCCCCCTGATATCCACCAGCTGGCTCTGCCCCTCCAAAGAGACCCTACAAGTTTGATTTTCACCGTTGCCCTACCTCCCATCCCTCTACTTTGCGCCCTCTCCAATAGTGCGGGTGGAAGCCTAGACTCCTTGGCTGTATGGGGCCCAGAAATTTCTGATGGCGGCCCTGTGCCTCCTTAAAAGATGACCATCAGTAGTTCTTACTTTGTAAGACACGGATCCTGCAGTTTCCACTACAGTTGCTGGTATCCATCTTGGTCCCATTGCACAGTTTCTATGATACACACTATCACCCTCCTGAAAATGCCTTGTGGATGAGGAGTTATATTTTTTAGACAGTCTGGCTCCCTGTTTATTTTGCAATTCAGATGTGAGATCAGGAAGAAGTCTTGATCCTCCTGTCCATCAGCAGTTCTGCAGGGCTGCATCCTGTACTGGAGCTGGTGTCACATGTTGTTGTAGTAGAAAATTTGCCAGTCTGTTATTCCAATATCCTTCAACTATTCTCTTTAAAGCATCTTTAGTAGTCTGAACCAGGGGTGTAGCTAAAGGCTAATGGACCCCGATGCAAAGGTTCTTCCTGCCCACCCCTAAACTTCTCATGGCCGAGGGCTCATAGCCTTCACCGGCATCGCTGGGTCTACTAAGTGACCCAACGATGCAGCACTAGCAGCCAGGGTCGTCGCTAAGGTCTTGAAACGCCAGGGGAAATAGCCCCAATACATATACCCCCAAAAAAATGTGCGTGTATGTATATGTGTATATAGGAGACAGCATATATATAGCCCTATGACCCTATAGCTATGTATAGAATTAGATACAGTGGCTCAGCACACAGTATCACACATGATAGGATTAGATATAAGGCCCAGCAGACAGTATCACTCATGATAGGATTAGATACAGTGGCTCAGCAGACAGTATCACACATGATAGGATTAGATATAAGGCCCAGCAGACAGTATCACACATGATATGATTAGATATAAGGTCCAGCAGACAGTATCACACATGACAGAATTAGATATAATGCCCAGAAGAAGGTATCACACATGATAGGATTAGATACAGTGGCTCAGCGGACAATATCACATATAATAGGATTAGATATAGGACCCAGCACTGGACCCAGGAAAAGTAAGAATATTAATTGTTTTTCTTTTTTACGTTTTACTAATTCGTTAAAGTTCGGTTGTTGGACTACTTCGGATTCGAGGACTACTTCGATAACGTTTTTTTTTTTTATTCTCAATAAAATGGATAACGAGGGTTGTGTGTGGGATTTTTAGTTCAATAAAATATTTTTCTATGTCTTTTTATTTTTCGAAACTTTATTACTATCGCCTTAGTAATGGCCGCTGACTGACTGACAACGCCCATTACTAAGGCGGGGTTTAATGTTAGACATGAAGAGGCTAACATTAACCCCCATTATAACCCCGGTACCCACCGCTACCAACGGTATCAGGAAGAGCAGGGTACGATTCAGTACCCGGCCATCTGTAGTGATAGTTGGGTATTGGCGCGGCCGCAGGCTGGTATTATTAGGATGGGAAAGCACAAAAATAGTAGCCCTTCCCACCCTGGTAATGCTAGCCTGCTGCTGCTGTGTTGTATCTGGCTGGTTATAAAAATGGGGGAACCCCACATCGTTCTTTCCAAGTATTTTTTTTTAAATGACGTGGGGTCCCCCCGTTTTTGGGCTTTCCCAGCCTCAACGGAAGTGCAACGGTGATGTGAACACAGCCTAACACATAAGGCTTAAATACAGGGCCCATCTGCAGGTGTGATACTGTTTGTTGGACCCTGTATCTAAGCCTAAGAGATGGCACTAGGGAGGCTTAGATACAGGGTCCAGTGGACAGTAATCTTATACAGTATAATATTACTGTCTGCTGGGGCCCTGTATGTAAGCTTACCACATGTTAGGCTTAAAAGAAGTTGTCCAGTCCCTGAACATTGATGGCCTATGCTCAGGATAGGCCATCAATAGCTGATGGGTTGGGGTCCGACTCCCGGGACCCCTGCCAATCAGCTGTTTTGAAGGGGTGCAGCACTCGTACAAGCACTGCTTCCCCCTTCATTTCCCTTACTTGCTCACACTGAATCGCTGATATGTCCGTGTTGGCGATTCAGTGTGAGAAAGTGATCGGAATGAAGCGGAAGTAGCGCTCGTATGAGTGCTGCACCCCCTCCAAAACAGCTGATTGTTGGGGGTCCCGGCACTCGGACCACGACCTATCAGCTCCAGCAGACAGTCATATTGAACTTACCCTCCTCTTCGGCCACAGCGGAGGTCCTTACTCTATCCAGGGTCAGGATGTTGTGCGCAGGGCATAGCGTTGTGACGTCAGGACCGCCATTGCGCTCCGGAAGGAGGAATGTAGATATTGTCAGTTACTATAGTAATGGGGGCCCATGTAGTTTATTACATAGGCCCCAGTTACTATATTAACTTTAGTAACTTTTCATTAATGTGGTGTGGGGGGCCGTAAGCAATTGCGACCCCTATAGTTACACCACTGGTGTGAACCATGCACTCTGCTTGTCCATTTGAAGATGGATGAAATGGAGCTGTTGTATCATGGTGAATAAGATTATTTTCCATAAACACTTTGAACTCTGTGGATGTAAATTGTGGCCCATTGTCTGACACAATTGTAGCAGGTAATCCAGAAGTTGCAAACAGCCTTCTTAGATTTTGTATGACAGTACTTGTTGTGGCAGAGGATACTGGTACAGCTTCTAACCACTTGGAAAAGGAGTCAACAACAAGGAAAAATGTCTGTCCTTCGACTGGACTTGCAAAGTCTATATGCAGTCCAGACCACGAGTTTCTGGTTACTTCCCAAGAAAGTGACACAGCTTTTGTTGGAGAATGATCTGTGGTTTGACAAGGAGTACACTTCTATATCCATTGCTCTTTATCAGAGTTTCCCAACCTTTTCGGACTCGAGGCACTCATGGGAAAATGTTTTTTCCTCAGGGCACCCCTACCAAAAATTGTTTAAAGAAAGACAGAAAACAGCTAAAAACAAGCACTACACTCTTAGGGTATGTTCACACAGCATTTTTTGTAAGGCAGAAAATTCCTGATGGAATTTTGAGGCAGATTTTGAATTTTTAGATGTTTGTTTTTTTTGAGTTTTTTTGTTGCCTGCATTTTTTGAAGCCGTTGAAGCTAATGCAAAAGGCGCAGGCAAAAAAGCACCCAAACGAGCACCACAGGTTTTTTCTGCCTCCTATTAATATCAATTGGAGGTCACAGGTGGAAACCATTTGAAGACCATCAGCCCCCACTCACAGTAAAATGACCATCAGCCCCCACTCACAGTAAAATGACCATCAGCCCACTGCTCTCACTAAAATGAATATCAGCCAGCCATTACAGTTGCCCCCTGTAGATAGTGCCACACAGCCCCTGTAGGTAGTGCCACATAGCCCCTTTGTAGGTAGTGCCACACACCCCCTTGTAGGTAGTGCCACACAGCACCCTGGTAGGTAGTGCCACACAGCTCTCTTGTAGATAGCACGCCCCACCTCCATATATGGCACCACCCCCCTTTTTGTAGATAGATCCACTGTAGCTCCCTGAATTTCCATATGTAAATTTTTTGATCATGTGGACTCGTGAACTGATCTCTGGGTGTGATGTAGTTGGAAATTCCCAAAGGGGACATAGCCTCTATGTTCCACCCCTGTGTATTGTTACCATCCGGGTCTGTTCTGACCTAAATTTGATTCATTGAGACGTTACACCATTTTAAAATGATCTTCTGGAATGTGCGTGGACTTAATGACAAATTTAAACGGTCCGTAGTCTTTAATTTCCTATCCACATACTAGCCGCAGATTGTACTTTTCTGAGAAACTCATTTGCTTGATCCCAAATTGCAAACTCTTGTGCGACCATGGGTCAGACATGGTTATCATGCTTTTTATTCTAATTACTCCTTTGCTGGTCCACAAATCTTTGCAATTTAATGTTACGTCTGTTAAAATTTATCCTAAAAGGAGGTTCATTGTGTTGTCAAGTCAGCTACATTTTACGTCCTTTATTATAGTGAATGTCTACAATCCTCATCTTGCCACCGTCCAGCTGCTTCCTGATATAATTCTGCTGGTAGCAGAGTTTGGTTCTGTTCCTCTTCTGCTTCTCGGGGATTTTAATCTTTTGATGTGCTCTTAATTAGATAAACTGGGGGAGAGTCCTTGGCTTTGATACCCCCATAGCTTACTAGGCCGCAACATATCATTTAAAGGAAATTTGGCGGACTCGCTACCCTCATTCTATAGCTTATTCATGCCACTTACCCACCTATAGGTCGTTCTCCAGAATAGATTTGGCATTCGGCAATGATGCTTCTTTAGTATTTATCATAGATGCACAGTACCTCCCTCGAGGAACTTCGAACCACTCTCCCCTCATGGTCACTTTGGGACTACCTGAAGTTGCAAGGCGCAAGAGCTGGAGATTGAGTCCTCTACGGCTCTCCTGTGCTGAAGTTGCAACCTCCTTGGAAAGAGAAATTGCGGAATTTTAGAATATTAATTCAGGTACAGCTCATAGCAATCTAATATGGGACGCCTTTAAGGCATATAACAGAGTGGTGATTATACGTGCAATATCCTCACATAGGACGGGTCAGGCTGAACAACGTACGGTTTTAGAGACTAAGCTGGTTGTTGCGGAGGAGGAGTATCTCAGGATTAGAGACTCCTGTCTTTACTGCCTTCTCAGCAAAGCAACGTGAATATACCCTTTTATTGACTGAGCTCACCAGAAAGAAAATATTGTATTCCCAACCCCGTATTGTTGAACAAGGGGATAAGAATGGTCTTTTGTTGGCTTTCTTGGCTAGAGAGGACACTACCCCTAACCAACACTAACCAAATCTTGGAAGTCACCTCTAGTACTGGCATGCCTGTTAGTGACCCTCTGACCATTAACCGCTTAATGTCCACCAATACGCCTATTCACGGTGGCTATTAAGGATCCTTATGCCAGAGCGCCGCCTTTTCACGGCGCTGTGACATAAGCTCGGCACGGGTGTCCTGGGCCGGCTAAAGCGAGTGTTGAGCAGTCTAAAGACAGCAAGGCACCTGCTCTAACAGGCAGGATCGATATCAACATCGATCTCACCCCCTTAACTTCTTAGTTGCGGCGCATCTAAGAAGTTAAATGGGTGAGATCGATGTTGATATCCATCCCGCGCCGCATCCAAGTGGTTTTGAAGGGAAGGTCTGCCTGTAGTGGATGCCTGCTAGGCCGTGCCTGAGACATGACCTAACAGGCGCCTGTCAGTTTTACACAGACAGGCACCTTACAGAAGTATTGCAGTGTATTATAAAAGCGATCAGAAGATCGAATAGTGGCACTAAAAATAAAGTTATCAAAAAGTTTAATAAAGTTCATAATAAATAAATAAAAATCCCAAATAAAAAAAATGTAAAACCCCACTTTTTCCCTGTAAAACATTACACATATTTGGTGTTACCGCGTCTGTAACGACCCCACCTATAAAGCTATTATGTTATTTAACCCTTACGGTACACTGCGTAAAAAATTTAATAAAAACCAATACCAGAATTGCTGTTTTCTGTTCATCCTGCCTTCATAAAAATGTGATAAAAAGTGATCAAAAAGTCGTATGTACTCCAGTAAAAACTAGAAGTTGTCCCACAAAAAACAAGCCCTCATACAGCTGCATCGGCGTAAAAATAAAAAAATGATGGCTCTTAAAACATGGCAAAAACAAATAATTTTGAAATACTACTGTATAAAAGTAGTAAAACATACAAAATCTATATAAATTTTGTATCGCCACAATCAATTCTTCAGTTTTGAGAAATATCCCATGTGTGGCCCTAGTGTGGTAAAGGACTGAAGCACCGGCCTCCGAAGCAAAGGAGCACCTAGGGGATTTTCAGGCCTCCTTTTTATTTACTGTCAGGACCCACTAGGCTTCGGTAGATGGCATAGCCGGACACCACTATTAGGCGACGGGTTGCGACAGCAACCATTGCTGCCCGCTATCATGTAGCGGGCCGTCGACGGTGGTTTAACCACTAAAAAATCCCGATTGCTATTGAACGCGGCTTTTAAGGGGTTAATCAGCGGGGACACAGCAGTCGGTCCCCGCTATAGGAGCTGCAGCAACTGCTGTACGAGAAAGCAGCTGTCACAGCTCCTGTATGTATCGGGAAGACGGCCGAAATGGCCGTTCCTCCCGTGAAGTACTATTAGGTCATTGAGAGAAAACGCTACAGCTACCATGACCTAATAGTACCTCCAGGAGCGGGAAGGGGTTAAGGTTTAAAATAGGCTGGTCATTAAGGGGTTAATGACACCTTTGTTAAGTTTTACTCTGATTTACATATGCTCCTCTAAGGTCTCAAGTACTCAGTCTGAGCTAGAGACATTCTTATACATTACTGTATTCCCCACTCTGGATAGGGAGGATGTTGATTTGCTGGAAGTTGACCTGACTATAGAGGAAATTACTGAGGCTATTAGATCCTTTCCAAACTGGAAAACCCCAGGTTCAGATGGTTTGCCCATAGAGTGGTATAAATTGCATGTTTAACTAATTGCACCTTATTTGCTCAACCTTTTTCAGTCCTTGAATGGGAATAACACCCTCCCCCCGTCTATGAGAGAGACTCATAGTATTCATCCCCAAACCTTGTAAAAGATCCTACAGATTGTGACTCATACCGATCTATTTCACTCCTTAATTGCGATATTCTAATATTGGCCAAAATATTGGCAATGCGTCTGCAAAAAAGTAATTTCTCATCTTATTCATCCAGACCAATCTGGTTTCATGCCAGGAAAGGGCACAAATGTTAAGCTTTGAAGGCTCTTCACTGATATATCATCTACTGTAAGGTCCAGTGGCTCCAGAATAGTGACTTCTTTGGATCTTGAGAAGGCATTTGACTCGGTAGAGTGGTCTTATCTGTGGTCTGTGCTAGGTAAATTTGGATTTAGACCCAGATTTATCCGATGGGTGTAGTTATTATACTTCCAACAAGGTTGCCCACTATCCCCTTCCCTCTGTTCGTTGGCTATTGAGTCATTAGCATTAGCTATAAGAGCCTCTCCTGATATAAAGGGTTTTGAGATGTGTGAAAAGGAGGAACATGTCTCTCTCTATGCAGATGATACGCTACTATTCCTGAATGATCCAGGTCCATCTTTACAGGCGAAGTTGTCCCTATTTAATTTATTTGCGTCTTTCTCTGGCCTCTGTGTGAATTTGTCCAAATCCTTAACCCCTTAAGGACGCAGCCTAGTTTTGGCCTTAAGGCTCAGAGCCCATTTTTCAAATCTGACATATTTCACTTTATGTGGTAATAACGTGGGAATGCTTAAACCTACCCAAGCGATTCTGAGATTGTTTTCTCGTGACACATTGGGCTTCATGTTCGTGGTAAAATTTGGTCGATATATTCAGTGTTTATTGGTGAAAAATTGCAAAATTTAGAGAAAATTTTGAAAAAATAGCATTTTTCAGAATTGAAATGCATCTGCTTGTAAAACAGACGGTTATACCACCCACAATAGTCACTAGTTCACATTTCCCATATGTCTACTTTAGATTGGCATCATTTTTTGAACATTTGTTTATTTTTCTTGGACGTTACAAGGCTTAGAACATAAACAGCAATTTCACATATTTTTAAGAAAATGTCAAATGCCTTTTATTTAAGGTACCTCTTCAGTTCTGAAGTGGCTTTGAGGGGCCGATGTATTAGAAACCCTGATAAAACACCCCATTTTAAAAACTAGACCCCTCAAAGTATTCAAAACAGCATTTAGAAAGTTTTTTAACCCTTCAGGCATTTCACAGGAATTAAAGCAAAGTGGAGGTGAACTTTGCAAATTTCATTTTTCTTGCGGAATTTCAATTTTATTCATTTTTTTTTCTGTAACACAGAAGGTTTTACCAGAGAAACACTACTAAATATGTATTGTCCAGATTCTGCAGTTTTTAGAAATGTCCCACATGTGGCCCTACTGCGCTCGTGGACTAAAAGACAAGCCCTAGAAGCAAAGAAGCACCTAGTGCATTTTGAGTCCTCTTTTTTATTAGAATATATTTTAGGCAGCATGCCGGGTTTGAAGAGGTGTTGAGGTGCCAAAACAGTAGGAATCCCCCAATAGTGACCCCATTTTGGAAACTACACCCCTCAAGGAATTCATTTATGGTTGTTGTTACCATTTTGACCGCACAGTTTTTTCACAGCACCTATTTGAATTGGGCTGTGAAATGAAAAAAATGTCATTTTTTCCAATAAAATGTCATTTGTGATCAAAATTTCTTATTTTCACAGGGAACAAAATACCCCATTTGGTTGCCCAATTTGTCCTTAGTGTGGCAATACCCCATTTGTGGTGATAAACTGCCGTTTGGGCCCATGGGAGGGCTCAGAAGGAAAGGAGCGCTATATGTTTGTTGGAGTCCAGATTTTGCTGGATTGGTTTTCGGGTGCCATGTCGCATTTGCAGAGCCTCAGTGGTATCAAAGCAATGGAAACCCACCAAAAGTGACCCCATTTTGGAAACTACACCCCTCAAGGAATTCATTTATGGTTGTTGTTAGCATTTTGAGCACACAGTTTTTTCACAGCACCTATTTCAATTGGGCTGTGACATTAAAAAAATGACATTTTTTCCAATAAGATGTAATTTTTTAGCAAAATTTCTTATTTTCACAGGGAACAAAATGCTCAATTTTGTTGCCCAATTTCTCCTGAGTGCAGCAATACCCCATTTGTGGCAATAAACTGCCGTTTGGGCCCATGGGAGGCCTCAGAAGGGAAGGAGCGCTGTGTGTTCTTTGGAGTCCAGATTTTGATGGATTGGTTTTCGGCTGCCATGTCGCATTTGCAGAGCCCCAGAGGTATCAAAGCAATGGAAACCCACCAGAAGTGACCCCATTTTGGAAACTACACCCCTCAAGGAATTCATTTATTGGTAATGTGACCATTTAGACCCCATAGTTTTTTCACTGAATTAATTTGAATTGGGCTGGGAATGAAAACAAAATTATTTTTTTCAAATAATATGTAGTTTTGGCTGAAAATTTCTTATTTTCACAAGAAACAAAATACCCCATTCTGTTGCGCAATTTGTTCTGAGGGCCGCAATACCCCATTTGTTGTGATAAACTGCCGTTTGGGCCCATGGGAGGGCTCAGAAGGAAAGGACCACCATTTGGCCTACTGGGGATTTTCTAGTGCGAAGTCATGTATGCAGAAGCACCTGAGGTACCAGTACAGTTGAAACCCGCAAGAAGTGACCCCGTTTTAAAAACTACACCCTTAAGGCATTCATCTAGAGGTGTAGTGAGCATTTTGACCGGAGACCTACACCCCATAGACTGTAATGTGGGTTCTCCCGGGTATGGCAATACCCTACATGTGGCTGTTATCAGCTGCCTGGGCACAAAGCAGGGCTCAGAGGGGAAAGACGAGGGGGGATAAGCTGTGTGGAGTGCATCAGGGTAAGTAAAATTGGGGTAAATTATAAACCAAGGGATGTATGATAAATTTTAAAACACTCTTTCATACAGAGCTCTGGTTATTCGGGACACGTGTCACATTGATATATTGTGTCATCCCTTATCGCCCTCTTATAGCAGACTTTGCACCTCTTTTGACTTTTTCCCTTCTTGCCAGTTTGGGGAACTTCCCCTGGAAAGTGTTGCCGCCCTGGTACGATGCGTGTGGCCCCGCTTCCAGAACTACTGGGTGCCCCCCCTTCTTGGTCACTAAAGATTAGGTTCTTGATAATCACCTCTTGAAATTCCAGGAAAGTTCCCGTCTGGCCTGCACATCGACGTAGCACGTACGCATTGTACAAAGCCATCTGTATGATGTGCACGGCCAGCTTCTTATACCACACCGCATAGCGCTGTAGGGCTTCAGGATTTGATCTGACAAGTCCATCCCTCCCATGTACCTATTGTAGTCTAGGATGCAGTCTGGTTTGGGGGTGGCCTTTCCTTCATATATCCTAAACCTGTAGGTATACCCTGATGCACTCTCGCAGCTTATACATCTTCACGCCATACCTTGCCCTCTTACCCGGCAGGTACTCGAGGAATTGAACCCTCCCTTTAAAATGTACCCGGGACTCATCAATAGAAATACACTTCTCGGGGGTGTATGCTGGGGAAAACCGGGCACTGGAACGGTCTAATAGGGGTCTCCGTTTATACAAACGGTCAAAACTGGGGTCATCTCGGGGTGGGCACGGCTCATTATCAGTATAATGTAAGAAGCGAAGTATTGCCTCATTTATTTATTTTTTTAGGTTCCAGTTCAGTTCTGAAGTTGCTTTGAGGGGCCCATATATTAGAAACCCCTATGAAATACCCCATTTTAGAAACTAGACCCCTCAAAGTATTCACAACAGCATTTAGAAAGTTTATGAACCCTTTAGGTGTTTCACAAAAATTTAGAGCAAAGTAGAGGTGAAATTGACTTTTTTTTTTTTTGTCAGAAAATCCTCTTTATACCATTTTTTTTATAACACAAAAGGATTTATCAGTGAAACGCAACTTAATACGTATTGCCCAGATTCTGCAGTTTTGAGAAATATCCCACATGTGGCCCTCGGGCGGTAATGGACTGAAGCACCGGCCTCCGAAGCGAAGGAGCACCTAGTGGATTTTGAGGCCTCTTTATTAGGCACCATGTCCGGTTTGAAGAGGTCTTGTGGTGCCAAAACATTGGGAACCCCCCAAAAGTGACCCCAATTTGGAAACTAGACCCCTTGAGGAATCCATTGTAGTTTTCTTGGGGTGCATGCGGCTTTTTGATCAGTTTTTATTCTATTTTTAAGTGGCGTGGTGACTAAAAAACAGCAATTCTACTATTGTTTTTTTATTCTTTTTTTTTTACTGCGTGCACCGTGCGCTATAAATGACACATTCACTTTATTCTGCGTGGCGATACGATTACGGCGATACCAGATGTTTATAGTTTTTTTTTATGTCTTATGGCGTTTGCACAATAAAATACGTTTTGTAAACAATCATTCACTTTTTGTGTTACCTTATTCTAAGAGCCATAACGTTTTTATTTTTCAATCAATCAAGATGTGCGAGGACTTATTTTTTGCGTAACGAACTGTAGTTTCGATCAGTACCATTTTTAGGTACATGCGACTTTTTGATCTCTTTTTATTCCATTTTTTGGGAGGTGAAGTGACCAAAGAATTGTGATTGTGGTACGGTTTATTATTATTTTATTTTACGGCGTTCATCGTGTGGGATAAATAACGAAATAGTTTAGTAGTTCAGGCCGTTACGGACGCGGCGATACCAATTATGTATAGTTAATTTGTTTGTTTATATATTTTTATTAATAATAAAGGACTGATAAGGGAAAAAGGGGGATTTTTACTTTTATTACTTTTAAATCTTTTATTTTCTTATTTTCTTATTCTTATCCTTTGCTTCGGAGGCCGGTGCTTCAGTCCGTTACCGCACTAGGGCCACATGTGGGATATTTCTCAAAACTGCAGAATCTGGGCAATAAATATTGAGTTGCGTTTCTCTGGTAAAACCTTTTGTGTTATAAAAAAAAAATGGTATAAAAAAAGATGTAAATTTCACCTCTACTTTGCTCTAAATTCCCGTGAAACACCTAAAGCGTTCATAAACTTTCTAAATGCTGTTGTGAATACTTTGAGGGGTCTAGTTTCTAAAATGGGGTGTTTCATAAGGGTTTCAATTATATAGGCCCCTCAAAGCAACTTCAGAACTGAACTGGAACCTAAAAAAATTAATAAATTAGGCAATACTTCGCTTCTTACATTATAATGATAATGAGCCATGCCCACCCCGAGATGACCCCAGTTTTGACCGTTTGTATAAACGGAGACCCCTATTAGACCGTTTCAGTGCCCGGTTTTCCAAGCATACACCCCCTGGAATTGTATTTCTATTGATGAGTCCTTGGTAGATTTTAAAGGGAGGGTTCAATTCCGCCAGTACCTGCCGGGTAAGAGGGCAAGGTATGGCGTGAAGATGTATAAGCTGTGCGACAGTGCATCAGGCTATACCTACAAATTTAGGATATATGAAGGGAAGGACACCAGTATTCAGCCCCCAGAATGCCCCCCCCTTACTGGGAGTTGATGCAAAAATTGTGTGGGATTTGTGTGGGATTTGGTGCACCCACTGCTTTGACCAGGGTTACCAACTCTACCTGGATAATTTTGATAACAGTTACATGTAGGGTATTGACGTACCCGTGAGAACCCACATTAGAGTTTATGTCTCCGGTCAAAATGCTCACTACACCTATAGATGAATGCCTCAAGGGTGTAGTTTTTAAAACGAGGTCACTTCTTGGGGATTTCAACTGTACTGGTACCTCAGGGGCTTCTGCATACATGACTTCACACCAAAAAATCCCCAGTAGGCCAAATGGTGGTCCTTTCCTACTGAGCCCTCCCATGGGCCCAAATGGCAGTTTATCACCACAAATGGGGTACTGCCGCACTCAGGACAAATTGGGCAACAGAATGGGGTATTTTATTTCTTGTGAAAATAAGAAATTTTGAGCTAAAACTACATATTATTGGAAAAAATTATTTTTTAAAAAATTCCCAGCCCAATTCAAATAAGTTCTGTGAAGAAACTATGGGGTCTAAATAGTCACATTACCCAAAAATGAATTGTTTGAAGGGTGTAGTTTCCAAAATGGGGTCACTTCTAGTGGGTTTCCATTGCTTTGATGCCTCTGGGGCTCTGCAAATGCGACATGACACCCGAAAACCAATCCAGCAAAATCTGGACTCCAACAAACACATAAAGCTCCTTTCCTTCTGAGCCCTCCCATGGGCCCAAACGGCAGTTTATCACCACAAATGGGGTATTGCCACACTCAGGACAAATTGGGCAACAAAATGGGGTATTTTGTTCCCTGTGAAAATAGGAAATTTTGATCACAAATTACATCTTATTGGAAAAAAATGACATTTTTTTAGTTTCAGAGCCTAATTAAAATAGGTGCTGTGAAAAAACTGTGTGCTCAAAATGCTAACAACCACCATAAATGAATTCCTTGAGGGGTGTAGTTTCCAAAATGGGGTCACTATTGGGGGATTCCTACTGTTCTGGCACCTCAACACCTCTTCAAACCTGACATGCTGCCTAAAATATATTCTAATAAAAAAAGAGGTCTCAAAATGCACTAGGTGCTTTTTTGCTTCTGGGGCTTGTGTTTTAGTCCACGAGCACACTAGAGCCACATGTAGGACATTTATAAAAACTGCAGAATCTGGACAATACATATTTAGTAGCGTTTCTCTGGTAAAACCTTCTGTGTTACACAAATTTTTTTTAATAAAATTGAAATTCAGCAAGAAAAATTAAATCAAATTTCACCTCCACTTTGCTTTAATTCCTGTGAAATGCCTGAAGGTTTAAAAAAACGTTCTAAATGCTGTTTTGAATACTTTGAGGGGTCTAGTTTTTAAAATGGGGTGTTTTATCGGGGGTTTCTAATACATAGGCTCCTCAAAGCCACTTCAGAACTGAACAGGTACCTTAAAAAAAAGGCTTTTGAAATTTTCTTAAAAAAAAGAGAAATTGCTGTTTATGTTCTAAGCCTTGTAACGCCCAAGAAAAATAAAATAATGTTCAAAAAACGATGCCAATCTAAAGTAGACATATGGGAAATGTGAACTAGTAACTATTTTGGGTGGTATAACCATCTGTTTTACAAGCAGATGCATTTAAATTCTGAAAAATGCTATTTTTTCTAAATTTTCTCACAATTTTGCAATTTTTCACCAATAAACACTGAATATATCGAACAAATTTTACCACGAACATGAAGCCCAAAGTGTCACGAGAAAACAATCTCAGAATCGCTTGGATAGGTTTAAGCATTCCGACGTTATTATCACATAAAGTGAAATATGTCAGATTTCAAAAATGGGCTCTGAGCCTTAAGGCCCAAACTAGGCTGCGTCCTTAAGGGGTTAAAAAACATATATATTTTTATAAATAAAAACTATTTTCAGATATACTACCTGTACCACGTGCCACACCAGACAGCAGATGATTAGGGAGGTGAACAAGTGGCTAAAGAATTGTTGTAGTAAGAAGGGCTTTGGGTTCATGGAGAACTGGGCCAACTTCTCTGTTGGCTACTGACTCTACGGTAGGGATGGGCTGCACCTAAATGGGGAGAGGGCAGTTGGGTTGGGGGAAAAGATGTCTAGAAGGTTGGAGAAGTGTTTAAACTAGAAAATGGGGGAAGGTAATTACTGTATAGGAGGGGAGGACAGCGTAGCTAGTGAGCTGGGGCTAAGAAACGAACATGGGGTGGAATAGAGGAATGGGTTAGAACAGTTAGTAGGAATAAGAAGAAAAGTGCTACAGATAATCATATAAAGTGCATGTATACTAATGCCAGAAGTGTCAATAACAAGATTGAGGAATTAGAGTTGATAATGCTGGAGGAGAACTGTGACATAGTTGGGATAAGTGAGACATGGCTGGATGATAGCTATGACTGCGCTGTTAATATGCAGGGTTACAGTCTGTTTAGAAATGATCATACTAAGAAAGGGGGAGGGGTATGCTTTCACAACTGGTGCAGGGTCCAACAAGAGGGGGGTGCTCCTAGACCTAATTATAAACAATAGCCCGGACAAGATATCAAAAGTACAGGTTGGGGGTCACCTAGGTATAAGTAACCACAACGTAATAAGTTTTTATGTATCCTTTAATAAGATGTTTGGTAGAGCACCTACAAAAACACTGGACTTCAGAAAGGCAAATTTTCATTGGCTAAGTGATGACCATAAGGGCATAAACTGTGATAATGTTCTTAAAAATAAAAATACACAAACTAAATGGGATGTTTTTGACCCCTACCCGCTCTTTGATGCACTATTCCGTCATGATGAGCGCATCGTTCGAGCTCCATGACAGAATAGTACGTCACGGGAGGAATGGCCATTTTGGCCGTCCTACAGGCACATACACGAGCTGTGACAACTGCTGTCTCGTACAGAAGCTGCCGCAGCTCCTTCAGCAGTGAGTCAGAACTCACTATGCTTGCTGTCAGTGAGTAGCTGACAGCTCTAATACACTGCACTACGCATGTAGTGCAGTGTATTAGAGTTGCGATTACGGCCTCCTGCCCTCAAGTCCCCTAGTGGAACAAAAAAAAAGTTGTCTGAAATAAAAAACTAAAAAGTTTGAAGGTAATCAGTCCTTTATTATTAAAAAAAAATACATAAATAAATAAACTATACATAATTGGTATGGCCGCGTCCGTAACGGCCTGAACTACAAAACTATTTCATTATTAATCCTGCGCGGTGAACACATCTTTAACTTGATTCTGATAACTTGCTGCAGCGTGATATCACACCACAAAAGCCATTGAAAAGTCATTGAAAAAGTCAAGATAAGAAATCTAGTCACTGTTTATTTAATGTGTTAAAAGTCAAGGTAAAGACCGCTATATCTCTATGGTATCGCCGTATCGCCCCTTAAAATAAAGTGAATATTTTGTTTATAGCACACGGTGAACCCTGTAAAAAAAAGGAATAGTAGAATTGCTGTTTTTTAGTCACCACGTCTCTTATAAAATAGAATAAAAACTGATCAAAAAGTTGCATTTAAACTACAATTAATTCCACAAGTGGTCTAGTTTCCAAAATGGCATCACTTTTAAAGGGTTTCCCCTGTACTGGTACCTCAGAGGCTCTGCAAATGCGACATAGCGCCCAGAAACCAATCCACCAAAATCGACATGCGAAATAGCACTCCCACCCTTGCTGAGCCCTGCCGTTTGTCGAACCAGCAGTGTATGACCAACATATGGGGTATTGCCCTAATCGGGAGAAATTGCTTTTCAAATGTTGCAGTGCTTTTTCTCCTTTATGCCTTGTAAAAATTTTAAACTTGTACCTTTTATTGGAAAAATGTGATTTTCAATTGCACAGCCTAATTCCACAAAATGCAGCAAAAAACCTTTGGGGTCTAAATGCTCACTATACCCCTCGATAAATTCCTTGAGTGGTGAAGTTTGCCAAATAGGGTCACATTTGGGGGTTTCCACTATTTTGGCACCACAAGACCTCTTTAAACCGGACATGGTGCCTAATAAAGGCCTGAAAATCCTCTAGGTGCTCCTTTGCTTCTGCATCCTGTGCTTCAGTCCATAACCACACTAGGGCCACATGTGGGATATTTCTAAAAGCTGCAGAATCTGGGCAATAAATATTGAGTTTTGTTTCTCTGGTAGAACCTTCTGTTTTACAGAGAAAAATGGAATAAAAATGATTTTCTGACAAAAAAAAAGACATTTGCAAATTTCACCTCTACTTTGCTTTAAATTCCTGTGAAACGCTTAAAGGGTTAAGAAACTTTTTAAATGCTGTTTTGAATACATTGAGGCATCTAGTTTTAAAAATGGGTTGTTTTATGGGTGTTCCTTATATAGAAGGCGATCAAAGCCTCTTCGGAACTGAACTGGTACCTAAAAAATAGTAGATTTTGAAATTTTTTCAAAATATGAGAAATTGCTGCTTATGCTCTAAGCCTTGTAATGTCCTGGAAACGTAAAATAATGTTCAAAAAATTATGCCAACATATAGTAGACATATGGGAAATGTGAACTAGTAACTATTTTATGTGGTATTACTATCTGTCTTACAAGCAGATGCATTTAAATTAAATAAAACGCAAATTTTTCTAAATATTTTCTACGTTTTGCTATTTTTCACAAATAAACACTGAATATATCGATCAAATTTTACCACCAACATAATGGCCAATGTGTCACGACAAAACAATCTCAGAAACGCTTGGCTAGGTATAAGCATTCCAGAGTTATAGCCACATAAAGTGACACATGTCAGATTTCAAAAATGGGCTCTGCGCCTTAAGGCCAAAATTGGGCCGCGTCATTAAGGGGTTAAAAGCCTCTTAAATAGGACCTGTGAAAAAAATATATACCTTATGGGAATACATAAGCTAGAAGCAGGGTGAAACCGATGGATATCTAACGGTTTCTGACCGCTGGCACGCTGTACTTACCGACAGCCGCGACTCTAAGAGCTTGTCGGTGTCTCCCTCCTAGGAGACGCCAACTCACGTGACTGCACTCTGCGGCCCTAGGGTGCGCGCGCGTGTGTTCCCTAACCTATCCCCTTACTCCCTGAACTATATAAAGGGCTCTGAGCGTGAGCGTTGTTGAATTCCCATGTTAGTCTTACAAATGGTCCCTTGTTGTTGTTATCCTGCTCCCAGTGTCCCCGTATCCTACTACCTGTATCCTATATCCCATAACTGCTTGTTCCTAAGCTGTATCTAGGGTTGGAGTCGTGTTGTCAACTGCCACGTTCCATGTCATCTGATAGGTCTGATATCATCTGCCATGTCCGGTGTCATCAGACACATCTGGTATCATCTGCCACGTCTTATGCCATCTGCCATGTTATGGACAGTTAGGTCAGAGCCTCGTCTATTAGCAGAATCCCTGACCAGAGCGCTCCAGCTTGGGATTCCACCCCTAGAGGAAGCCCCAATGAAGCTTTCTATATTGAGGGGGTGTAGTGCTGTCCACAGGGTGGGGTGTGTGGTGTGGCACTATCTACAGGGGAATGTCTCCTCTTTCGGCCTGCTCTCTGCTTTCCCGCTGTCAACGTGTCGCAGATGACAACTTCAGGGGCCGAAAGTGGTCCGTGGGCCAAGACTTTGAGACCTCTGCATTACAGCAAAAATAATTTTTGAAGTGTTTGCCTCCCTTTGTAATTCCACCCACAACGCTTCAACCTCCTCACAATCTTCACCCACTATTGCCTCTTTCACACTCATCTTCATATCACTCCTTACATACAGACATACACCACCGCCTGTCCTATTTTCCCTGTCTTTATGAAACATTGTAAAACCCTGTAGATATACAGGCCAGTCATATGAAGAATCTAGCCATGTTTCAGCAACACCAACTATATCAATATGTTCCTCCAGTGCCAAGGCCTCAAGCTCCCCCATTTTGCTTGCTAGACTTCTGCCATTTGTGAACATACACTTTAACTTGTCTTCAAGTTTTTCAAATTCGGTATCAGAAATGTGGTTATTTGACATTTTGTGGGCATATTTATCTTCAATGTTGTTTTGTAAGAAAAGGATCTCCCTATCCTGTTGCCGAATCCTCTCCCACAGTCTATTTCTCCCCCACCAATATAGTCTGACCCCTCTCTAACCTAACTACCCCTTTATTTTCCACATTGACCTCCCTCCTCATCCCTTGTTTAAATACTCCAGCTAGAATTCCCTACTCCAGCACAGCAGAAACCCTTCCATTCAGGTGCAAATCATCTGCAGAATACAGTTTATACCCAATGAAAAGTCAGCCCAGTGCTCTAGAAACCCAAAGCCTTCTCCTCCCAGTAATTTATCCACCCGTTCAACCACATGCCGAACCCTGGCACCAGGGAGACAATAATATCAGAATCTGAAGAGTAGACATTGCGCATGTCCCTCATCATTTAAATTTATTTTCTGTTCATATTTCTTAACCCCTTAATACCGAATGTGTTTTAGTGACGAGAGCAATTTTCACAGTTTTGATATTCACAGATGTAACGCAGTATAACTCTGTATGTGTTTTCTTGGGACATGTAGTCCTTCCTTTTTGTGGTATATATATAGGTAACATTTTTGTTACTTTTTTTATAGTCGTGGAAAGACAGAAAAAAAAAAACATTTTGATTTTTCATCATTTAAAATGTAACAGTTTGAAAATAAAAGTAATTGTATCATACAAATGTATTTAAATATATTTTTTCATTTATCCTGATCATAAAGACACCTGACTTGGAGGTGTAGTTTATTTTTTTGGACCAGAAATATAGTATAAAACACAAGTGCCCCTTTTTTCAATTGCGCACTAAAATATCTTAATTTAGTTTTTTACACCATGGTATTAATGTATGGGTAATGGACTTGAAGTCCAATAAATAATGGTAAAAAAACATTATGTTCTACAAACTAGACATTCTAAAGTCTATTTCTAGCGGATCAATTTCTGTTTTAACCCTTCACACTTTTTACAGTATTTGTCCAAACTTGGGCCAAAAAATGTAAATTGCTTTTTTTTTTTAAACAAAAGTGTCGCTTTTCTTAAGCCATTTCGAAATACCATATGACATACTGGTAAAAGTGACACCTTTCCACATTCTGCTATTTCTCCCGTGTACGGCGATACCAAATATGTGTGTCTAATCTATTATATGGACCCGTTATAGGGCATATCATAGAAGCAGTCCATTTTGGCTATTGGAGGCCTTTTCTCGCCAGAACTGATTTTAGGGAATCACGCTATATTTGCCGTGGTACTGCAGGTCATTTTGACAAGTATAAATGCCCTGCTAATATTCATCTAGGGGTATAGTGAGTGTTTTTAATAGGTGGAAAGAAATAAAAAATAGGTTTTTCCAGAAAATACAGTATTGCTGCATTTTTACAGTGAAACATTATCCAATAAGCACCCCTCCCTATTGGTTCTCCCTACAAAGACAGTGTGAAAGTAAATGAGTTAATAATGTGGGTAATATCACGGTCTTTGCCGTCATAGATTATAAAGGCAGATGTGCAGCCTGTACTGCTCTCACAGAGCTTTTAGATTTGAACCCCATATTTTGCGCTCCTGTGTAACTCATCAGCGATTCATCCACCGCTAGGTTTTTTTCGGGGTTGTACACCGGCATAAATGACTCCTCCAAAATGTTTATCAGGGGCCTTATATTATACAGGCGGTCACGGCCAGGATCACTACGGGGGGGGGGGGGGCTGGTGATGGTCATTAAAATGAAGGAAGCGCATTAGCACCTCATATCTGCTTCTGGTCATAACGGCTGGAAAACAGGTGTGGCATGTGTAGGGCTTGTTGCCCAATATGACCGGATTGAGGGCATTTTCACTATCCCCTTGTTGAGGATGAGCCCCAAAAAATGTTTAAGTTCGCTAGTATTTGTGGGGTGCCACTGCTTTGCATAGGAGGGCGTTGGCTTTTCAGCAAATAATTGGCGAGCATACAGATTGGTTTGGTTAAAAACCAGCTCCAATAGTTCATCTGTAATGAATATTTAAAAAAAATCAAGGGCTGTAAAATTTTCCACATTAATATTTATCCCTGGTGTGGCAATAAATTCTGGGATATTAGGGGAAAATGACTCTGTGGGTACCCACTCAATATATTCTGGGGGAATAGAGTAGGCCGTGTTTTGTGGTACTTCTGCGACATGCCCTGTGCTTGTGGACTCTGCAGCGACACTTGCATTTGCAGAAAGCGTATTACTGTCGTCGCTATCACAGGTAGACATTTCTACCTATAACGCGGTTTCTGTTTCGCTTTCATCAGAGTCAGAAATTAACATGGGGTATGCCTCTTCCACCGTGAACCTTTTATGGGCCATTGTAATTACACACACGTACGACAAAGACTGTAACCAGACGCACTTTTATTATTTTTTCTTTATTTTTTTCACAGACAAAAATACAAGGACGTCACAAAAGCACGCTTCACAAAAAACTGATGTCGAACAAAGACATAGACTAAACGTCTTTTTTTACATATATTTTTCTTAACTTTTTTTTTTGCACAAAAAAAATACACAGACGTCACACACGTACGCTACACAAAAACCCTAGGCTAAACCTAGACTAAACCTAGGCTAACTATAGACTAACCATAGAATAGAACCTAGAATAACCCTAGACTAACCCTAAGGGCACGTTCACACGTGGCGGAATTGCTGTGGAATTCTCCAGCGGTCGTTTTTTACATTTGTTTCTATACATTTTTAGGAAAGTTAATGCAGACGTTGCGGAAAACTCCGCTGCGGACCATAGGCTGCGGTGCAGAATTTTCTGTCCGCAGCATGCACTGTCTGTTGCGGAGAAGAAGCGTTTGCAATGCAAAAACTGAAATATGTGGCAAGCCCGCTGTGTTTTCTGCAACGTCTGAACTACCTGTCAAATATGCAAATGTTGGTGCAGATTTGTTGCGTAATTGCCCCGAATCTGCACTAACATTTGCAACAGAAAAACTCTGCCCTAAGGATAACCCTAGCCTAGGTATACAATTGAAGTTTATATAAAGTTTATATATTAGATTTTTTGTAATTTTGTGTCTTTGGTGTCACTGTAAAATTCTCTCTCTGTCTCTTCTCATACAAAGTAACAAGTGTGAGGAGAGACAGAGAGACAGGGGAGAGAAACACTTCATTTTTCATTTTGTGATCACTGTGAATGGTTCTCACAGTGATCACATGAACGGAGACCACTGTCATTGGTCTCCGATCATCACTCTGAAGCCAAGGATGTTGCTAACTCCTTGGCTCAGAGGCAGATTACCAGATGACCGGGAAAACCGCTCCGATGCGGTCCCCTCCCTCCCAAACCACTCAGATGCGGCCGGCACTTGCTATTGAGCGCCACACCTGAGGGGTTAAATACGATCGGAGACCACTGCTAGTGGTCTTCGGTCGTTGCCCTGAAGCCCGAGGCTGTTACTAACAGCCCGGTCTTCAGGAGATCCCCGCGAAAACCACTCCGATGCGGCCCCCTCCCAGCTGCCCGGTCTTCAGCAGCACCGCGCACGATGTGGGGAAAGTTCTTCTGAAGTGCCAACGTGAAAAGCCGACACTTCAGAAGAACTACCCTTAAAGGCCGACGTAAAAACACTATATGCCGGTCATTAAGGGGTTAATAATTGAATACAACTATTGTAATACTAATAAAAAAAACTTATAGTAATTATATTTATAAAAACAGTCTAAAAGTGTTTTTAAAATTGTATTTAATTTTTTATATATATATATTTGTTCATAGAAATAGACGTTGTTTAGTTGGTGGTTGAGCGGTCTTCTGAGGAGCAGGTTTTATAGGGTGCATATCCCCGGTCTCTTGGGATAAAATGTGGTGGGCATATTCAGATGTGATATGGAGGTCTTTGAGGATTTTGATGTTAGGAATGTGATGTTTTTACTGTGGCACAATGATGATTTCATTTTCTCCTCTTGATCTTAATGTTTTTAACCTTTTTGACTATGATGTTTTTGTTTTTTTTGACCACAGGTTTTTTGGTCTTAAACTTTTTGGGTTTTTGACATTTAAGTTCTTTCATCTTGGCCACATAGGTATTCATTGCTTTCTCCTCTTTCTCCTTTTCAGCTTTTATAGATTTCATATCTTTTCTTCCCTCCGCATCGGCACTTTTGCTTCTACTCGCCCCTTTTGCCAGCTCATACTCAACCCTGTATTCAGATGCTGCCATCATTTGACTCAGTACAGGGTGACGACTTTGATCTTTTTCATCGCCCCCTTTTTCAATGTCACTCTTCTTTTTTATCACCTGTTGTTTCTTAAGGTCTATTAAAATATAAAATAAATAAAGATCAATAATTAGGAATTTAAAATAATAATGGAAACATTTGATGTGGGGAGTAGTTGAGTAGTTAAATCTGTATGTACAGGCTCTGTTGTGAGCCTCTGTCGCAGATCTGGTCCAAAATGCTGTGATAAATAATGCAGCATGCTGTACTAGTGTTACGGTAAAACAATGGACACCATATTGGAAACTCGACAGAAACCATTAAAATCAATGGGTTTTTTGTCGGGCACTGTAAGTGTTGGCCTACGGACCCAGCACTTTTGTGTTTATTCGTTGTTCTTTTCTTATGACGGAGCAGAACAATGGAAGTACTAACGCATATGTGAATGAAGCCTTACTTTGCCTTACCCACTTAAACAGTTATTCTTACCTGGTTTATGCAGCATCTTCGAAAACAGTCTAAAAGTGTTTTTAAAATTGTATTTAATTTTTTATATATATATATATATTTGAAAAAAAGAAATAGAAGTTGTTTAGTTGGTGGTTGAGCGGTCTTCTGAGGAGCAGGTTTTATAGGGTGCATATCCCCGGTCTCTTGGGATAAAATGTGGTGGGAATATTCAGATGTGATATGGAGGTCTTTGAGTATTTTGGTGTTAGTAATGTGATGTTTTTACTGTGGCACAATGATGATTTCATTTTCTCCTCTTGATCTTAATTTTTTTAACCTTTTTGACTATGATGTTTTTGTTTTTTTTGACCACAGGTTTTTTGGTCTTAAACTTTTTGGGTTTTCGACATTTAAGTTCTTTCATCTTGGCCACATAGGTATTCATTGCTTTCTCCTCTTTCTCCTTTTCAGCTTTTATAGATGTCATATCTTTTTTTCCCTCCGCATCGGCACTTTTGCTTCTACTCGCCTCTTTTGCCAGCTCATTCTCAACCCTGTATTCAGATGCTGCTATCATTCGACTCAGTACAGGGTGACGACTTTGATCTTCTTCACAGTCCCATTCTTCAATGTCCCTCTTCTTTTTTATCATTTGTTGGTTCTTAGGGACTATTAAAATATAAAATAAAGGTCAATAATTATGAATTAAAAATTATAATTGAAACATAGATGTGGGGAGTTGTTGGGTAGTTAAATCTGTGGGAAACACCTTCCTTTTGTTAAGCTATGTTCACATCTGCGTTACAGGCTCTGTTGCGAGCCTCTATCGCAGATCTGGTCCAAAATGCAGTGAAAAATAGTGCAGCATGTTGTGCTATTGTTACGGTAAAACAATGGACACGATGACAGAAACCCTACAGGAACCATTAAAATCAATATGTTTTTCATCGGACATTGTGTAGGCCTACGAACCCACCACCACCATCTTGTTTTAAACTTGTTTGTCATTTTTTTAGGTCGTGCTGGCCATTGTTTTTACTATTTGTGATTAAATATAATAAAAATCTTTTTGCATGGTACCCATGGTGTACTCATATGTTATTACAGTACTTATATAATAGTATCTATATATATATATTTATGGGGATTGTGCTTATATATTGATATATATAGATCATTATATGGAATATTTGGCCTGGTTTTCGTATAGGTATTCATATGTTTTGTATGTTGTTGACAGGCCTTGTAACTAATATGGATTTCCATACTCGGGAATCTAACTGGCTATCGCTTGTTACTCATGTTTTTAAGGAGGATGCTATAGGAACCGTTGGTGCAAACAATACAGGTATAATGGAAATACATAGATCATTAAAGGACTTATTGAAACGTCGTACCAGAATTTGGTGGAATAAGGTTTCATTAGAACAGTATTTGGCTCGGGATCTGATCCCTCGTGGTCTACGTGTCCAGGTTTTCCTGTCATTTCCACTTGAAGACGTGACAATGAAATTGAGATGGGAAGAAGCATGTGCATTATGCTCTCGCACTTTCATCGAACTGTTAATTGGTATGGATAAAAAACAATTGGAGGACGTTGAAAAAACGATTGCAACTTTACAGGAACAAGTGAAATCAACATTGACTCCTGAAAATCTAGCCAAATTTGAACAGGATTTAAGTATTGAATGTGCAAAATGGGAACGAGAGATACAGGACGTAAAAACCAAAAAATTCCAAAGAGATGTTCTGGATTTTCAACAGCATAGAATCTATAGATGGCAAAAAGCGTGCACCTTCTAAATTATTGTGCAGTGAATCCTTCACATCATTGGAGAGTGTTGCATCTGGGATATCACAAGTATCGTCATCATCAAATGCACGAGAAATAGGGATGACAAGGTATGAAACCAGACGAGCGCCAATAAAAAGGAAATTGAACACGTCGGATGGAAATAATGGTGAATTGAAGGTAATTAACTTATCTGATATTGTACTAACACCCAGTCAAAATTCTGTGCTATCACTAGGTTTAACATTTTGTCCGGTATCCGGTTTCGATAATTTACAGCCATCAAGGATATATTCCTATTTGCAAGTAAACTCATTTTGAAAAAAAATTATGCAAAGAATGATTTCAACCATTTGTTTACAGCCCAGGAGGAATTGGAAGTGGTCCGGATATTAGAGTCTTTGCTTCAAGAACAGGAGGTAAACACTGATAAATTTCCGGACTTTACTCGACCCAAATCTACCACATTCCCACCACTTTTATTAAATCCACCAGTAGAAATGTTCGTTAGAATGGTGGTTGATGAGTTGAGGAAACTATCACAAAATCGTAGATATGACAACTTATCTAGAGTACAGCGCAAGGCCTTGCATGAACTGAAAATGATGAAGGGGGTCGTATTCAAACAAGCAGATAAGGGGGGTAATGTGGTGATATGGCCGTTTGATCTATACGAGTCCGAGGTGTATAGACAATTGCATAATGAGAAATGCTATAGACGGTTACCATGTAATCCGACTGACATCTTTAAGGATCGTTTAGACAAAATGCTAATGGAGGCATTTGAGAATAATGTAATCACTAAGAAGGTCACGGATGATTTATGTGTTAAGAGCCCGATTTTTCCAACATTATATTTATTGCCAAAGGTACACAAGGACCATAAAAAAACACCGGGACGTCCAATTGCCTCGGGATGTGGTGGTCTGTGTGAATTGACATGCCGCATTTTGGATTTTTATCTTCGCCCATGTGTTGAAAATCTGCAATCTTATATTAGAGATTCTACAGATGTGTTGAAACGTCTAGATGGAGTCACAATGGAACATGACATGTACATATACACAGTAGACTCCATTATAATATGCAGCCTGTATTCCATATTGTAATATTTGAAGAGTAGACATTGCCCATGTCCCTCATTATTTATGTTTATTTTCTGTTCATACTTCTTAATAATTTAATAAAATTATTGTAGTAATAATAATAAAATAATAATATTTATAAAAGCTGTCTAAAAGTGTTTTTAAAATTGTATTGAAGTAATTATTTCTTTTAAAAATATTTGTTTAAGGAAATAGAAGTTGTTTAGTTGGTGGTTAGCGGTCTTCTGAGAAGCAAGTTTTATAGGGTGCATATTCCCGGTCTCTTGGGATAAAATGTGGTGGGAATATTCAGATGTGATATGGAGGTCTTTGAGTATTTTGATGTTAGTAATGTGATGTTTTTACTGTGGCACAATGATGATTTCATTTTCTCCTCTTGATCTTTATGTTTTTAAGCTTCTTGACTATGATGTGTTTGGTCATTTTGACCACGTTTTTTTTGGTCTTGAACTTTTTTGGCTTTTGACTTTGAAGTTCTTTCATCTTGGCCACATAAGTTTTCATTGCTTTCTCCTCTTTCTCCTTTTCAGCTTTTATAGATTTCATATTTTTTTTTCCCTCCGCATCGGCACTTTTGCTTCTACTTGCCTCTTTTGCCAGCTCATTCTCAACCCTGTATTCAGATGCTGCTATCATTCGACTCAGTACAGGGTGACGACTTTGATCTTCTTCACAGTCCCATTCTTCAATGTCCCTCTTCTTTTTTATCATTTGTTGGTTCTTAGGGACTATTAAAATATAAAATAAAGGTCAATAATTATGAACTAAAAATTATAATGGAAACATAGATGTGGGGAGTTGTTGGGTAGTTAAATCTGTGGGAAACACCTTCCTTTTGTTAAGCTATGTTCACATCTGCGTTACAGGCTCTGTTGCGAGCCTCTATCGCAGATCTGGTCCAAAATGCAGTGAAAAATAGTGCAGCATGTTGTGCTATTGTTACGGTAAAACAATGGACACGATGACAGAAACCCTACAGGAACCATTAAAATCAATATGTTTTTCATCGGACATTGTGTAGGCCTACGAACCCACCACCACCATGTTGTTTTAAACTTGTTTGTCATTTTTTTAGGTCGTGCTGGCCATTGTTTTTACTATTTGTGATTAAATATAATAAAAATCTTTTTGCATGGTACCTATGGTGTACTCATATGTTATTACAGTACTTATATAATAGTATCTATATATATATTTATGGGGATTGTGCTTATATATTGATATATATAGATCATTATATGGAATATTTGGCCTGGTTTTCGTATAGGTATTCATATGTTTTGTATGTTGTTGACAGGCCTTGTAACTAATATGGAATTCCATACTCGGGAATCTAACTGGCTATCGCTTGTTACTCATGTTTTTAAGGAGGATGCTATAGGAACCGTTGGTGCAAACAATACAGGTATAATGGAAATACATAGATCATTAAAGGACTTATTGAAACGTCGTACCAGAATTTGGTGGAATAAGGTTTCATTAGAACAGTATTTGGCTCGGGATCTGATCCCTCGTGGTCTACGTGTCCAGGTTTTCCCGTCATTTCCACTTGAAGACTTGACAATGAAATTGAGATGGGAACAAGCATGTGCATTATGCTCTCGCACTTTCATCGAACTGTTAATTGGTATGGATAAAAAACAATTGGAGGACGTTGAAAAAACTATTGCAACTTTACAGGAACAAGTGAAATCAACATTGACTCCTGAAAATCTAGCCAAATTTGAACAGGATTTAAGTATTGAATGTGCAAAATGGGAACGAGAGATACAGGACGTAAAAACCAAAAAATTCCAAAGAGATGTTCTGGATTTTCAACAGCATAGAATCTATAGATGGCAAAAAGCGTGCACCTTCTAAATTATTGCGCAGTGAATCCTCCTCATCATTGGAGAGTGTTGCATCTGGGATATCACAAGTATCGTCATCATCAAATGCACGAGAAATAGGGATGACAAGGTATGAAACCAGACGAGCGCCAATAAAAAGGAAATTGAACACGTTGGATGGAAATAATAGTGAATTGAAGGTAATTAACTTATCTGATATTGTACTAACACCCAGTCAAAATTCTGTGCTATCACTAGGTTTAACATTTTGTCCGGTATCTGGTTTCGATAATTTACAGCCATCAAGGATATATTCCTATTTGCGAGTAAACTCATTTTGAAAAAAAATTATGCAAAGAATGATTTCAACCATTTGTTTACAGCCCAGGAGGAATTGGAAGTGCTCCGGATATTAGAGTCTTTGCTTCAATAACAGGAGGTAAACACTTATAAATTTCCGGACTTTACTCGACCCAAATCTACCACATTCCCACCACTTTTATTAAATCCACCAGTAGAAATGTTCGTTAGAATGGTGGTTGATGAGTTGAGGAAACTATCACAAAATCGTAGCTATGACAACTTATCTAGAGTGCAGCGCAAGGCCTTGCATGAACTGAAAATGATGAAGGGGGTCGTATTCAAACAAGCAGATAAGGGGGGTAATGTGGTGATATGGCCGTTTGATCTATACGAGTCCGAGGTGTATAGACAATTGCATAATGAGAAATGCTATAGACGGTTACCATGTAATCCGACTGACATCTTTAAGGATCGTTTAGACAAAATGCTAATGGAGGCATTTGAGAATAATGTAATCACTAAGAAGGTCATGGATGGTTTATGTGTTAAGAGCCCGATTGTTCCAACATTATATTTATTGCCAAAGGTACACAAGGACCAGAAAAAACCACCGGGACGTCCAATTGTCTCGGGATGTGGTGGTCTGTGTGAATTGACATGCCGCTTTTTGGATTTTTATCTTCGTCCATGTGTTGAAAATCAGCAATCTTATATTAGAGATTCTACAGATGTGTTGAAACGTCTAGATGGAGTCACAATGGAACATGACATGTCCATATACACAGTAGACTCCATTATAATATGCAGCCTGTATTCCATATTGTAATATTTGAAGAGTAGACATTGCCCATGTCCCTCATTATTTATGTTTATTTTCTGTTCATACTTCTTAATAATTTAATAAAATTATTGTAGTAATAATAATAAAATAATAATATTTATAAAAACTGTCTAAAAGTGTTTTTAAAATTGTATTGAAGTAATTATTTCTTTTAAAAATATTTGTTTAAGGAAATAGAAGTTGTTTAGATGGTGGTTAGCGGTCTTCTGAGAAGCAAGTTTTATAGGGTGCATATTCCCGGTCTCTTGGGATAAAATGTGGTGGGAATATTCAGATGTGATATGGAGGTCTTTGAGTATTTTGATGTTAGTAATGTGATGTTTTTACTGTGGCACAATGATGATTTCATTTTCTCCTCTTAAACTTTATGTTTTTAAGCTTCTTGACTATGATGTGTTTGGTCATTTTGACCACGGTTTTTTTGGTCTTTAACTTTTTGGGCTTTTGACTTTGAAGTTCTTTTATCTTGGCCACATAAGTTTTCATTGCTTTCTCCTCTTTCTCCTTTTCAGCTTTTATAGATTTCATATATTTTTTTCCCTCCGCATCGGCACTTTTGCTTCTACTTGCCTCTTTTGCCAGCTCATTCTCAACCCTGTATTCAGATGCTGCTATCATTCGACTCAGTACAGGGTGACGACTTTGATCTTCTTCACAGTCCCATTCTTCAATGTCCCTCTTCTTTTTTATCATTTGTTGGTTCTTAGGGACTATTAAAATATAAAATAAAGGTCAATAATTATGAATTAAAAATTATAATGGAAACATAGATGTGGGGAGTTGTTGGGTAGTTAAATCTGTGGGAAACACCTTCCTTTTGTTAAGCTATGTTCACATCTGCGTTACAGGCTCTGTTGCGAGCCTCTATCGCAGATCTGGTCCAAAATGCAGTGAAAAATAGTGCAGCATGTTGTGCTATTGTTACGGTAAAACAATGGACACGATGACAGAAACCCTACAGGAACCATTAAAATCAATATGTTTTTCATCGGACATTGTGTAGGCCTACGAACCCACCACCACCATGTTGTTTTAAACTTGTTTGTCATTTTTTTAGGTCGTGCTGGCCATTGTTTTTACTATTTGTGATTAAATATAATAAAAATCTTTTTGCATCGTACCTATGGTGTACTCATATGTTATTACAGTACTTATATAATAGTATCTATATATATATTTATGGGGATTGTGCTTATATATTGATATATATAGATCATTATATGGAATATTTGGCCTGGTTTTCGTATAGGTATTCATATGTTTTGTATGTTGTTGACAGGCCTTGTAACTAATATGGATTTCCATACTCGGGAATCTAACTGGCTATCGCTTGTTACTCATGTTTTTAAGGAGGATGCTATAGGAACCGTTGGTGCAAACAATACAGGTATAATGGAAATACATAGATCATTAAAGGACTTATTGAAACGTCGTACCAGAATTTGGTGGAATAAGGTTTCATTAGAACAGTATTTGGCTCGGGATCTGATCCCTCGTGGTCTACGTGTCCAGGTTTTCCCGTCATTTCCACTTGAAGACTTGACAATGAAATTGAGATGGGAACAAGCATGTGCATTATGCTCTCGCACTTTCATCGAACTGTTAATTGGTATGGATAAAAAACAATTGGAGGACATTGAAAAAACTATTGCAACTTTACAGGAACAAGTGAAATCAACATTGACTCCTGAAAATCTAGCCAAATTTGAACAGGATTTAAGTATTGAATGTGCAAAATGGGAACGAGAGATACAGGACGTAAAAACCAAAAAATTCCAAAGAGATGTTCTGGATTTTCAACAGCATAGAATCTATAGATGGCAAAAAGCGTGCACCTTTTAAATTATTGCGCAGTGAATCCTTCACATCATTGGAGAGTGTTGCATCTGGGATATCACAAGTATCGTCATCATCAAATGCATGAGAAATAGGGATGACAAGGTATGAAACCAGACGAGCGCCAATAAAAAGGAAATTGAACACGTCGGATGGAAATAATAGTGAATTGAAGGTAATTAACTTATCTGATATTGTACTAACACCCAGTCAAAATTCTGTGCTATCACTAGGTTTAACATTTTGTCCGGTATCCGGTTTCGATAATTTACAGCCATCAAGGATATATTCCTATTTGCGAGTAAACTCATTTTGAAAAAAAATTATGCAAAGAATGATTTCAACCATTTGTTTACAGCCCAGGAGGAATTGGAAGTGGTCCGGATATTAGAGTCTTTGCTTCAAGAACAGGAGGTAAACACTGATAAATTTCCGGACTTTACTCGACCCAAATCTATCACATTCCCACCACTTTTATTAAATCCACCAGTAGAAATGTTCGTTAGAATGGTGGTTGATGAGTTGAGGAAACTATCACAAAATTGAAGATATGACAACTTATCTAGAGTGCAGCACAAGGCCTTGCATGAACTGAAAATGATGAAGGGGGTCGTATTCAAACAAGCAGATATGGGGGGTAATGTGGTGATATGGCCGTTTGATCTATACGAGTACGAGGTGTATAGACAATTGCATAATGAGAAATGCTATAGACGGTTACCATGTAATCCGACTGACATCTTTAAGGATCGTTTAGACAAAATGCTAATGGAGGCATTTGAGAATAATGTAATCACTAAGAAGGTCATGGATGGTTTATGTGTTAAGAGCCCGATTGTTCCAACATTATATTTATTGCCAAAGGTACACAAGGACCAGAAAAAACCACCGTGACGTCCAATTGTCTCGGGATGTGGTGGTCTGTGTGAATTGACATGCCGCTTTTTGGATTTTTATCTTCGTCCATGTGTTGAAAATCAGCAATCTTATATTAGAGATTCTACAGATGTGTTGAAACGTCTAGATGGAGTCACAATGGAACATGACATGTCCATATACACAGTAGACCACATTATAATATGCAGCCTGTATTCCATATTGTAATATTTGAAGAGTAGACATTGCCCATGTCCCTCATTATTTATGTTTATTTTCTGTTCATACTTCTTAATAATTTAATAAAATTATTGTAGTAATAATAATAAAATAATAATATTTATAAAAACTGTCTAAAAGTGTTTTTAAAATTGTATTGAAGTAATTATTTCTTTTAAAAATATTTGTTTAAGGAAATAGAAGTTGTTTAGTTGGTGGTTAGCGGTCTTCTGAGAAGCAGGTTTTATAGGGTGCATATTCCCGGTCTCTTGGGATAAAATGTGGTGGGAATATTCAGATGTGATATGGAGGTCTTTGAGTATTTTGATGTTAGTAATGTGATGTTTTTACTGTGGCACAATGATGATTTCATTTTCTCCTCTTAAACTTTATGTTTTTAAGCTTCTTGACTATGATGTGTTTGGTCATTTTGACCACGTTTTTTTGGTCTTGAACTTTTTTGGCTTTTGACTTTGAAGTTCTTTTATCTTGGCCACATAAGTTTTCATTGCTTTCTCCTCTTTCTCCTTTTCAGCTTTTATAGATTTCATATATTTTTTTCCCTCCGCATCGGCACTTTTGCTTCTACTTGCCTCTTTTGCCAGCTCATTCTCAACCCTGTATTCAGATGCTGCTATCATTCGACTCAGTACAGGGTGACGACTTTGATCTTCTTCACAGTCCCATTCTTCAATGTCCCTCTTCTTTTTTATCATTTGTTGGTTCTTAGGGACTATTAAAATATAAAATAAAGGTCAATAATTATGAATTAAAAATTATAATGGAAACATAGATGTGGGGAGTTGTTGGGTAGTTAAATCTGTGGGAAACACCTTCCTTTTGTTAAGCTATGTTCACATCTGCGTTACAGGCTCTGTTGCGAGCCTCTATCGCAGATCTGGTCCAAAATACAGTGAAAAATAGTGCAGCATGTTGTGCTATTGTTACGTTAAAACAATGGACACGATGACAGAAACCCTACAGGAACCATTAAAATCAATATGTTTTTCATCGGACATTGTGTAGGCCTACGAACCCACCACCACCATGTTGTTTTAAACTTGTTTGTCATTTTTTTAGGTCGTGCTGGCCATTGTTTTTACTATTTGTGATTAAATATAATAAAAATCTTTTTGCATGGTACCTATGGTGTACTCATATGTTATTACAGTACTTATATAATAGTATCTATATATATATTTATGGGGATTGTGCTTATATATTGATATATATAGATCATTATATGGAATATTTGGCCTGGTTTTCGTATAGGTATTCATATGTTTTGTATGTTGTTGACAGGCCTTGTAACTAATATGGAATTCCATACTCGGGAATCTAACTGGCTATCGCTTGTTACTCATGTTTTTAAGGAGGATGCTATAGGAACCGTTGGTGCAAACAATACAGGTATAATGGAAATACATAGATCATTAAAGGACTTATTGAAACGTCGTACCAGAATTTGGTGGAATAAGGTTTCATTAGAACAGTATTTGGCTCGGGATCTGATCCCTCGTGGTCTACGTGTCCAGGTTTTCCCGTCATTTCCACTTGAAGACTTGACAATGAAATTGAGATGGGAACAAGCATGTGCATTATGCTCTCGCACTTTCATCGAACTGTTAATTGGTATGGATAAAAAACAATTGGAGGACGTTGAAAAAACTATTGCAACTTTACAGGAACAAGTGAAATCAACATTGACTCCTGAAAATCTAGCCAAATTTGAACATGATTTAAGTATTGAATGTGCAAAATGGGAACGAGAGATACAGGACGTAAAAACCAAAAAATTCCAAAGAGATGTTCTGGATTTTCAACAGCATAGAATCTATAGATGGCAAAAAGCGTGCACCTTTTAAATTATTGCGCAGTGAATCCTTCACATCATTGGAGAGTGTTGCATCTGGGATATCACAAGTATCGTCATCATCAAATGCATGAGAAATAGGGATGACAAGGTATGAAACCAGACGAGCGCCAATAAAAAGGAAATTGAACACGTCGGATGGAAATAATAGTGAATTGAAGGTAATTAACTTATCTGATATTGTACTAACACCCAGTCAAAATTCTGTGCTATCACTAGGTTTAACATTTTGTCCGGTATCCGGTTTCGATAATTTACAGCCATCAAGGATATATTCCTATTTGCGAGTAAACTCATTTTGAAAAAAAATTATGCAAAGAATGATTTCAACCATTTGTTTACAGCCCAGGAGGAATTGGAAGTGGTCCGGATATTAGAGTCTTTGCTTCAAGAACAGGAGGTAAACACTGATAAATTTCCGGACTTTACTCGACCCAAATCTATCACATTCCCACCACTTTTATTAAATCCACCAGTAGAAATGTTCGTTAGAATGGTGGTTGATGAGTTGAGGAAACTATCACAAAATTGAAGATATGACAACTTATCTAGAGTGCAGCACAAGGCCTTGCATGAACTGAAAATGATGAAGGGGGTCGTATTCAAACAAGCAGATATGGGGGGTAATGTGGTGATATGGCCGTTTGATCTATACGAGTACGAGGTGTATAGACAATTGCATAATGAGAAATGCTATAGACGGTTACCATGTAATCCGACTGACATCTTTAAGGATCGTTTAGACAAAATGCTAATGGAGGCATTTGAGAATAATGTAATCACTAAGAAGGTCATGGATGGTTTATGTGTTAAGAGCCCGATTGTTCCAACATTATATTTATTGCCAAAGGTACACAAGGACCAGAAAAAACCACCGTGACGTCCAATTGTCTCGGGATGTGGTGGTCTGTGTGAATTGACATGCCGCTTTTTGGATTTTTATCTTCGTCCATGTGTTGAAAATCAGCAATCTTATATTAGAGATTCTACAGATGTGTTGAAACGTCTAGATGGAGTCACAATGGAACATGACATGTCCATATACACAGTAGACCACATTATAATATGCAGCCTGTATTCCATATTGTAATATTTGAAGAGTAGACATTGCCCATGTCCCTCATTATTTATGTTTATTTTCTGTTCATACTTCTTAATAATTTAATAAAATTATTGTAGTAATAATAATAAAATAATAATATTTATAAAAACTGTCTAAAAGTGTTTTTAAAATTGTATTGAAGTAATTATTTCTTTTAAAAATATTTGTTTAAGGAAATAGAAGTTGTTTAGTTGGTGGTTAGCGGTCTTCTGAGAAGCAAGTTTTATAGGGTGCATATTCCCGGTCTCTTGGGATAAAATGTGGTGGGAATATTCAGATGTGATATGGAGGTCTTTGAGTATTTTGATGTTAGTAATGTGATGTTTTTACTGTGGCACAATGATGATTTCATTTTCTCCTCTTAAACTTTATGTTTTTAAGCTTCTTGACTATGATGTGTTTGGTCATTTTGACCACGGTTTTTTTGGTCTTGAACTTTTTTGGCTTTTGACTTTGAAGTTCTTTTATCTTGGCCACATAAGTTTTCATTGCTTTCTCCTCTTTCTCCTTTTCAGCTTTTATAGATTTCATATATTTTTTTCCCTCCGCATCGGCACTTTTGCTTCTACTTGCCTCTTTTGCCAGCTCATTCTCAACCCTGTATTCAGATGCTGCTATCATTCGACTCAGTACAGAGGGACGACTTTGATCTTCTTCACAGTCCCATTCTTCAATGTCCCTCTTCTTTTTTATCATTTGTTGGTTCTTAGGGACTATTAAAATATAAAATAAAGGTCAATAATTATGAATTAAAAATTATAATGGAAACATAGATGTGGGGAGTTGTTGGGTAGTTAAATCTGTGGGAAACACCTTCCTTTTGTTAAGCTATGTTCACATCTGCGTTACAGGCTCTGTTGCGAGCCTCTATCGCAGATCTGGTCCAAAATGCAGTGAAAAATAGTGCAGCATGTTGTGCTATTGTTACGGTAAAACAATGGACACGATGACAGGAACCATTAGAATCAATATGTTTTTCATCGGACATTGTGTAGGCCTACGAACCCACCACCACCATCTTGTTTTAAACTTGTTTGTCATTTTTTTAGGTCGTGCTGGCCATTGTTTTTACTATTTGTGAGTAAATATAATAAAAATCTTTTTGCATGGTACCCATGGTGTACTCATATGTTATTACAGTACTTATATAATAGTATCTATATATATATATTTATGGGGATTGTGCTTATATATTTATATATATAGATCATTATATGGAATATTTGGCCTGGTTTTCGTATAGGTATTCATATGTTTTGTATGTTGTTGAAGGCCTTGTAACTAATATGGATTTCCATACTCGGGAATCTAACTGGCTATCGCTTGTTACTCATGTTTTTAAGGAGGATGCTATAGGAACCGTTGGTGCAAACAATACAGGTATAATGGAAATACATAGATCATTAAAGGACTTATTGAAACGTCGTACCAGAATTTGGTGGAATAAGGTTTCATTAGAACAGTATTTGGCTCGGGATCTGATCCCTCGTGGTCTACGTGTCCAGGTTTTCCCGCCATTTCCACTTGAAGACTTGACAATGAAATTGAGATGGGAACAAGCATGTGCATTATGCTCTCGCACTTTCATCGAACTGTTAATTGGTATGGATAAAAAACAATTGGAGGACGTTGAAAAAACGATTGCAACTTTACAGGAACAAGTGAAATCAACATTGACTCCTGAAAATCTAGCCAAATTTGAACAGGATTTAAGTATTGAATGTGCAAAATGGGAACGAGAGATACAGGACATAAAAACCCAAAAATTCCAAAGAGATGTTCTGGATTTTCAACAGCATAGAATCTATAGATGGCAAAAAGCGTGCACCTTCTAAATTATTGCGCAGTGAATCCTTCACATCATTGGAGAGTGTTGCATCTGGGATATCACAAGTATCGTCATCATCAAATGCACGAGAAATAGGGATGACAAGGTATGAAACCAGACGAGCGCCAATAAAAAGGAAATTGAACACGTTGGATGGAAATAATAGTGAATTGAAGGTAATTAACTTATCTGATATTGTACTAACACCCAGTCAAACTTCTGTGCTATCACTAGGTTTAACATTTTGTCCGGTATCCGGTTTCGATAATTTACAGCCATCAAGGATATATTCCTATTTGCGAGTAAACTCATTTTAAAAAAATATTATGCAAAGAACGATTTCAACCATTTGTTTAAGCCCAGGAGGAATTGGAAGTGGTCCGGATATTAGAGTCTTTGCTTCAAGAACAGGAGGTAAGCACTGATAAATTTCCGGACTTTACTCGACCCAAATCTATCACATTCCCACCACTTTTATTAAATCCACCAGTAGAAATGTTCGTTAGAATGGTGGTTGATGAATTGAGGAAACTATCACAAAATCGTAGATATGACAATTTATCTAGAGTGCAGCGCAAGGACTTGCATGAACTGAAAATGATGAAGGGGGTCGTATTCAAACAAGCAGATAGGGGGGGGTAATGTGGTGATATGGCCGTTTGATCTATACGAGTCCGAGGTGTATAGACAATTGCATAATGAGAAATGCTATAGACGGTTACCATGTAATCCGACTGACATCTTTAAGGATCGTTTAGACAAAATGCTAATGGAGGCATTTGAGAATAATGTAATCACTAAGAAGGTCATGGATGGTTATGTGTTAAAGAGGCTCTGTCACCAGATTCTCAAACCCCTATCTCCTATTGCATGTGATCGGCGCTGCAATGTAGATAACAGCAACGTTTTGTTTTTTTTAAAACTTTTATTTTTGGCCAAGTTATGAGCTATTTTATATTTATGCAAATGAGCTTTAAAATGGACAACTGGGCGTTTTTTTTCGTTATGTCCAACTGGGCGTGTATTGTGTTTTTAACTGGGCGTGTTTATGTAGAAGACTGACTAAGGGCTGAGCATTTCATTGAATTCAGTCTTCTACTGCTTGTCTGTATGTTCATTACCCTGCACATAAACCAATCACGTTCTCCGAATATTCACAGCGCAACCAATCTGAAAGTTTACAGTGCTTGGGAATAAGTGACTGGGGCAGAAGAGGATGGAGGCGCAGCCTTATATAGTGGATCGAGCAGGTTCCCCAGCAGTATTTAAAAAAAAACAGGATCCTGACCTGTCCACAGAGTTTAAGGCAGCACAGAGTATATCAGGAGCCGCGTTCTACTCCCGTAGGTAAACGGGGTAGCAGGACTGCGAAGACCGCACGGAGAATTCACCGGCGGTCAGGATAGAACGTAGCAGCTAGATGAGACACAGCAGGGCGCGCTTCCAACACAACCATGCTGTTAGCTATACAGCTGACGGCTGTCAGCCGTGCAGTAGGATCTTGTGCGGGGTGGTGACTTGCCAATCATGTGAAGGTGTTATTGAGGACAGGAGTGGAGGAGAGGTAACAGACTGAGAGCTACGTAATGGTAAGAGCAGAGTTCAGCACAGAATATTTCGGGAGAGGAGCGTGCAGATGGTGAGGAGTGTATGACGCAGACTGATCACTGATTGGTCAGCGTCATACACATAAACACGCCCAGTTAAAAACACAATACACGCCCAGTTGGACATAAGGAAAAAAACACGCCGAGTTTTCCATTTCAAAGCACATTTGAATAAATATATAATAGCTCATAATTTGGCCAAAAATGAACGTTTAAAAAAAAAACAACATGTTGCTGTTATCTACATTGCAGCGCCGATCACATGCAATAGGAGATAGGGGTTTGAGAATCTGGTGACAGAGCCTCTTTAAGAGCCCGATTGTTCCAACATTATATTTATTGCCAAAGGTACACAAGGACCAGAAAAAACCACCGGGACGTCCAATTGTCTCGGGATGTGGTGGTCTGTGTGAATTGACATGCCGCTTTTTGGATTTTTATCTTCGTCCATGTGTTGAAAATCAGCAATCTTATATTAGAGATTCTACAGATGTGTTGAAACGTCTAGATGGAGTCACAATGGAACATGACATGTCCATATACACAGTAGACTCCATTATAATATGCAGCCTGTATTCCATATTGTAATATTTGAAGAGTAGACATTGTGCATGTCCCTCATTATTTACGTTTATTTTCTGTTCATACTTCTTAATAATTTAATAAAATTATTGTAGTAATAATAATAAAATAATAATATTTATAAAAACTGTCTAAAAGTGTTTTTAAAATGGTATTGAATTAATTATTTTTTAAAAAAATATTTGTTTAAGGAAATAGAAGTTGTTTAGTTGGTGGTTAGCGGTCTTCTGAGAAGCAAGTTTTATAGGGTGCATATCCCCGGTCTCTTGGGAAAAAATGTGGTGGGAATATTTAGATGTGATATGGAGGTCTTTGATTATTTTGATGTTAGTAATGTGATGTTTTTACTGTGGCACAATGATGATTTCATTTTCTCTTCTTGATCTTTATGTTTTTAAGCTTCTTGACTATGATGTGTTTGGTTTTTTTGACCACGGTTTTTTTGGTCTTGAACTTTTTTGGCTTCTGACATTTAAGTTCTTTCATCTTGGCCACATAAGTTTTCATTGCTTTCTCCTCTTTCTCCTTTTCAGCTTTTATAGATTTCATATATTTTCTTCCCTCCGCATCGGCACTTTTGCTTCTACTCGCATCTATTGCCAGCTCATTCTCAACCCTGTATTCAGATGCTGCCATCATTCGACTCAGTACAGGGTGACGACTTTGATCTTCTTCACCGTCCCCTTTTTCAATGTCCCTCTTCTTTTTTATAATTTCTTAATTCTTAGGGACCATTAAAATATCATTTAATAATAAATTATAATGGAAACATAGATATGGGGAGTTGTTGGGTAGTTAAATCCATGGGAAACACCTTCCTTTTGTTAAGATATGTTCACATTTGCCTTTCAGGCCCCTGTTGCGAGCCTCTATCGCAGAACTGGTCCAAAATGAATTGAAAAATAGTGCAGCATGTTGTGCTATTGTTACGGTAAAACAATGGACACCGTGATAGAAACCCGTCAGAAACCGTTAAAATCAATACGTTTTTCATCGGACACTATAAGTGTTGGCCTACGGACCCAGCACTATAGTGTTTATTCGTTGTTCCGCTCCTATGATGGAGTAGAACAATGGAAGTACTAACGCCTATGTGAACAAAGCCTTACTTTGCCTTACCCAGTTAAACAGTTATTCTTACCTGGTCTTTGCAGCATCTTCGAAAACTCTTTGTTCATTAAATCCGGCCTGAATATCCTCTTGCCCTCTAGAAGCTCCTTCTGTACTTTTAGATATTCAGGTTTTAGTTTATAACTAGAAGTAAAAAGTTATGAAAGTTCTCAATTGAACAATTCCACTAAATCCATTCCGATGATAACCCCCCTCCATCCTTGAGCTTTACTTTGGGTCCATGGCATGTTGCATGTGTGATTGTAAATTGCATGGGGTTAGACTGAATTCTTTCTTTATTTCTTCACTTTTGTCCCCTCTGTACATGGAACAGGTTCAGATAAGCACCTTCCAGCTGTCCTGTCTATCCATCATGGAGCTGCAGACAACCACATTGGCCTTGTTTCCAATACATAGATGGGATGTCTCTACCTGATACCATTACATTCTGTCATACTAGACAGGTAACCATCTAACTTTAAGCTAAAGCTTGGGGGATGGGGAGCAGTGTTTATAAATGTCCCTTTAAATGTCTCATGTATGGATTTTTGAGTAAACTTACTAAACATAGAAGAAGAGCCATAGTCCGAGCAGCAGGGCGATGAGGAGAAAAAATATTCCAAAGATTATTCATTTAACAAATATTTTACACGTCAGTCATTTAGGAAACATAAAATGTGTGACCTAATTATTATTTATTCTAAATATAAGACAAGGGGTAAATTTGTATATGATATATATAATTAAAGTGTACCTCCACTTTCAGTGAAAAGCGGTTATAGTGCAGGAGGGGGCATTATAGTCTATATTCTACATCACTTGTATTTGCTATCTTGCTTCTAGCAGCAGCCCGGTCTGTGTAAAGTCCATTCTGCCGGCTGTTCTTAAAGGGGTATTCCCATCTCAATGATCATAGCTTAAGTTGTTGCATATGGAAATATATGCATATTTGTAAATTTCTTCTTTTTAAAATTTTGTGCCATTCAGAAGATAATCCATCCGGTCCACCCCATGTCTTTTGGTTTGTTTGGAAATGGTATCCAATGGTTACGGCCACCGCTAGGGTCCTGCAGCGGTGGCCGCGCTTGCGCAGTTTCTACTGTGAATTTTCCTAATACACTGGCCATTTCCTCTGGTGTGCAGATTGAGCATGCGTAGTAGCTCTAAATCAGGCCACCTCACTCCTGCTCTAATGAAAGTGAATAGGACGGCTCCCAGGCATGTGCAGTAGCCCTGGAGCCGTCTAAGTTTTCGAAACTCCTCACGCAGCAGTAGAGCCCTTTTTGTTCTTTCTTCAAAGCACTGTTATCTCTATATGTACATATAGAGATAACAGTGTTTCGTTTAGAAGAAGCACTTTATGTTTGAGATCGCTCATGCAGCACGTGTCTCACAACGTACCACCCACAAATCTTCACAAGCAGAGGAATGAGCAGCAGGGAAAGAGGAAGATTGAGGATCAAATCCAGGTAGGAAATTTGAATGGATAGGTTCAATAGGCTTATTTTTGATCATACATGTGTGCTGGCCAAAAAAAAAAATACGTGGCAAGATGGGAATAACCCTTTAACTCTTCAGTGGGAGACAGAGCGACCTACTCGTCACCATGGCTCCCGTATCCAGAACAGCCGCTAGCGCTATAGAATCTAATAGCGCTAACAGTGGAGGTACACTTTAACCCCTTCCCGACATTTGCCGTATGGATTAGCCATGGAAAGCTAGTGCCGCACATTTTGCCGTATCCATACGGCAAATGCTGGGCACCGGCTTAGAAGCTGTGCTGGTGACATCATCGCCGGATATCAGAGGTATCTTACAGCTGACATCCGGCTGTAATGGCGGGGGCAGAAATAACCTTCAATCCTCACCATTAACTCCTTTAAATGCAGAGCTCAAACGCGATCGCTGCATTTAAGGTGTTTGCAGCTCATCAGAACCCTAGCAATGAAATTGCCGGGGTTCCGGTAACTGCAATGCTAATACTGGCCTCCCGGTCTGCCTAGCACGGAAGCCGTTCAGGACCCGCCCGGCCATGGAAAGATGGTTGCCGGCTCAGGAGCTATCGCTGCATCTTAGCGGTTGCTAGCAGATCGCCAGCCCTGACAGGCAATCAGGACTGGCGACTGCTACTATGGCAACAGGAGACCCAATGGCCCCCTGCTCTGTCATTACGGAAGTTGATCAGGCCCCAGCCTGGAGACGAAGCCTAATCGGCTTGCTGTCAGTGAACCAGTCCACCTTATTAACTTGGCAATAAGACAGGCCCTTACGCAACACCTTTAACTGGACATCAGATAAAGATTTTCTTGTCTATTCACAGATCACGATATTTGGGAACAATGGATGAACTCACCAGAAGTGATGTACTGTACATTTTTCAATAAAAATTACATTATACTGTTTACTATATATGTCAGTGGTGTATACATTGGATCGTATTACAGTGTCCGTTTTCGTCCATATGGGCAGGTGGAGTAAGGATTAAGCAGGATAGTATATTGCCCCTTGTATTCCCTTTAAGACTGAGGTTTGTTTGAACCTTTTTATAAATGTAGAGTGGCAACTATATCCTCCTTTTCTATAGAAACCTTTAATTTTGAACAGCCTTATCCATCTTACTAATCTAATAGCCTTTAAACAGATGCCCTATGCAGTATTGCGTGGTGGGTTTATAGGCACCTATTCACATTATAGATGTGGATGAGGTGCGTTTTTTCACGCCCGTGCATCTTTTGACTTTTCCCCTCTAAATTGAGGGGTAAGTCTATGATGCGCTCCTGTGGTGTCTCTCTATAATATATATATATATATATATATATATATATATATATATATATATGTTTATCTGGTGGCCTGTACATATGTTTATGGATTGAGGTGCCTTGCTACATAATATAGTTACATTTATATGGGGTAAAATTTGGGTTAAAAGGTGCGTAGTCTGGTCCTATTTTTTTTGGCCTTTTCCAGATTGTATTCTGGTCGCTGTTCTGTATATCTCATGATTGCACTTTGCACCGCATCTTCCCTGCGTTTTCCTTGCACACTTTTGTAGAAATCGGCTTGGAGCGATACTGACAGACGGTGTCAGTTTGCCCTTATATAATATGGCGTTCTTGGCACAGTATTTACGTTGGCGCATGCGCGGACATGCGCAGTTGAACGATTCTTCCCTGACATATTTGGTCTCCTGGGCATGCGCAATAGCGCACAGGGGATGCCGTGAGTAGCGCGGTTGTTTTGAACTTTAGCAGCCGATATCATCATGGTGAGTGTCTCCATATGTTCTCTTAATGTATTCACAGGTGCCAGCAATACCTAATTGTGCACAATCATGGGTATGCACTGACTGTCAGTACGTTTTATGGATTGTAATTTATGGAGATATATACATTATGACATGACATGTTTTTTTCTATAGCACTTTGTTAACACTATGTATTATCTGTATGCCATATTCACTGTGTATGGTTAATTATTTTCTGATGCAAACCCTTTCCTCTTGATTGATCGATTGTTGTTTTTTGATGTTTTTCAGATAACCATTGGAACATCGTGACAACTCACCAGCTCTACATGTACCGGGATATAATGATACGCATCCACATCTGCCCGACTAATCCTGCTAGTCCAGTAGTACATAATCAGATGTATATATATAAAAATGATATAAAAATTGTTTGACCATCTTGATACATTATATGAGTTCCGTTTCTTACCCCAAGGGCACTACTAATATCATGAATGTAGCACTGTTATGTTGTACAGTGCTCTGTCTCAGATATTAGGTCATCATCCTTTAAATATCAGTCCTGGATTGCAGTCTGGCAGATTCAGATGCGAGTTGACACATCTCATTTCTACTTCCTGTATTGCTTGCTGTGTGGAACTCACTAACTGGCTTGAGTGTCAATTGTTGCTATGCAACTGCAGTCTTCATTCTTCTTTATGAGAGCATGCACAGTACAAGGGTGAGGACTCTAATGAGCTTGTGGATTCAACAGGTGGAACAGACCTGCCTCTCCTTTCACGAATTTACATACACTAGCCCGGATTGGTGAGTGGTCGGATGTTCTCCACCCACACACATATTGTTGCATTTTCAATTTCATGACAATCATACAGATTTTGCATGTTTTAATAATGTTTTTGTAATTTTGTATTCACTGTTGTCAACACTGGCAACTGATCACTAGAATTTTTTTTAAAAGTGTAGGTTTTGAATGTATATCAGTATGGTTTTGTTATATATACTATCTTAACGTTTACTCATTATGCTAATGAGACACTCACTATATTTGGTTCACATATTGCTTGTATCACTATGCTTGATAAAGGTCCTATAGCAGGACGGAAACGTTGCAGCTTGTGCTGGCTTAATAAACCACCATTTTTTTCACTAACACGGAGTGCTGTGGGATTTTCTTCAATATTTTCTTCAATATATATATATATATATATATATATAGAAGAAAAATGTGACGTGTAGTAGTAAGGCTTAGTACGATGATACTGCCTATTAAAGGTGGTCTGACAAGATTCATATTGTGTCCCTGTAGTTTGGAACTTCCGTAGAAGAGAGTGGAATTTGGGGTTATGGTAAAACCCCACCGCAGGGGACAAGGTGTGTGACATATCCAGAAGGAAGCCGTATGATCATAATGATCTAGGCACATGGTAAGAAAGTATACAAAATGTGGAACGTGTGGAGAACTGTGCTTCCAGATTCGGAAGAGTCGTCTTGTGAGAATAATTTGAGATTGCGGCCTAGCAACGCGTGTGAAGCCGGGGTCTCGATTTTTAAGCCGGCCCGCCTGTGGCTCACTTCCACCTGCAGAACACGCATGAACAACCACAGTGGGACCATCGGACACCAGTGACATCCTCCATCTGCACACCACCTAGCAGGAGAGGTGATAACTGGCTCCAGGTGAGGAAGAACTTCCATTAGGGGAATCAATTCCCCCAGCCCCTCCTAACCATTGTCCCTCTGTGTGTGCCAGAGTCCATCTTCTCCCTGCTTATTCCTCTCCTCCCATTGAAGAAATCATATCTCCCCCCCTGCTTCATCATATTGCCTGGCAGGCCTAGGAGAACTGACGACAAAGGGGCCACAATATACAATAAAAGGTCGCACAACACCAGTGGGTCGCTGACCATTAGAACTTTGCCAAGATTGGCGCGCAAAACCATAAATTGCCGGTCTGAAATTGCTACATAAATCTGTAGCTGCTCACTTGATTCTCCAAAAGCTAGCTGGGATCTGAGGTCCAATTTTTCTTGGGTATAATGTTATACCTCCAGCAATGATTATTACCTAAAATACAACGAGAAGTAAACAAAGGGGACATATGTCTTCTAATTATCGTTATTAAATCATCATTGTGCTCACCACATTGTCTACTATTTAGCAGTGAAACTAACTGTCCGTCATAGTGAAAGGGGGAAAACAAGAGGGATGGAAAACTCCCAAACAGAAAAAATCACAATCCGATATGGATACATTTCTTAAGCAAAGATCGGGAATTGTTGAAGAAGAGCCTCCAATTTTGTTGATATTTTTATTTTTTATTTTTTAATGTCCCTCCGTGCTCTGGTGTACACCACCTATTGAATAATAAAAAGTGTAGGTATGGGTAAAGAGGGAAAAGTAGAGCACAGTGGGTTTAATGTCGCCTTCAATGGTTTTATTGATACCGACTAATGTAGTAGGGAAAAGATTTGTCCTGTGCAATGTCCCCTTTTATTGCCACAATTTATAATATTTTTATTATTAATAAAGTCTTTCAACCTTATTTTATTATATTATGTATTTCTTGGTTTTCAAATTCCACTGATAAGGAAGCTATTGGAAGCTTTTCTCCTTCAGTGGAAATAGAAGAGGTGGTGCTGCAAGGGTCTGTATTGGATTTATTATAAACCCTGCGTATGCACACCGCAAGGAATCGTGCTCTGTCTCAGTGAACAGCTGACTGGTCACTGAGTATATTGTTATATATATATTCTCTCCCAGCGTGGCCACTCGGGTCTTTAAATGATTAGCAGCCCAGGATTACCAGCTGCATCTGTAATTTAGTAGCAGCGCAGGGTTAACAGCTATCGTTGCGTTTAGACAGGCAGACAGTCTGAGTGAGCAGCTGATTGATCACCAATGCGTTTTAATTGTGTGATTTTCTCCCAGCGTTGCCACTCCAATCTATTGTTGAACAGCAGCGCTGGGATGACGGTTATCACTGTGTTTAAACAGACGTAAAGTCTCAGTGAGCAGCTAACTGCTCCCCGAGTACGTTTTCTCCCAGTGTTACTGCTCCAATCTGTGTTGAGCAGAGGTGCTGGGATGACAACTATCGCTGCGTTTAAACAGGCAGACAGCCTAGTGAGCAGCTGACTGATCACCAATGCGTTGTTATTGTAATTTTCTCCCAGCGTTGCCACTCTGATTTATTGTTGAGCAGCAGCGCAGGGATGACGGCTATCACTGTGTTTATACAGGCGTAAAGTCTCAGTGAGCAGCTGACTGCTCACCGAGTATGTTTTCTCCCTGCGTTACTGCTCCAATCTGTGTTAAGCAGAGGTGCTGGGATAACAGCTTTCGCTCGGAGGGCGAATTACACACCTTTATTGAGGAACTCAACACCAATGATTTGAATTTAAAATTGACCCTAAACTATAGCAAGCATGAAGTAACATTCTTAGATATTAAAATTGGAATTGATCATAACCATGACATCATCACGAACCTATATAGAAAAGAGACAGACACTAACAGTCTGTTAGACGCGAACAGTGCCCACCTCAAGAGAACCATTAGAGGAATCCCTAAAGGTGAATTCCTCAGATTAAGGAGAAATTGCTCCACTTTTGAAAATTTCAAGAAGGGAGCAGTGGATCTGAAAAAACGACTCCGAGACAGACATTACTCTGGACATCAGATAAAACAAGCATATAATATTGCTCTTCGGACAGACAGGGATACTTTGCTGGTCGCAAAGGAAAAAGTGGAAAGTAAAAATCCTGTGAGGTTTATCACCACACTGCATGAGAAGTGGCAGGAAATGAACAACATCATGGAAAAACATTGGCAGATTTTGTTACTGGACGAAGATCTTAAACAACACTTGGGCACATCAATCTCCTCAGGATATAGGAAAACCAACACTATAGAACAACATATTGTTAAAAGTCATTTTTCTAGGGATTGCATAAAAAAGAAACAACACAAATACCCAGGGTTCTATCCATGTGGCCTATGCACAGCCTGCAAAGTTCTTGAGAAAAAGCAGGGTTTCAGGAATGGAACGGGAGAGTATTATAAAATCCAGGAACATATCACCTGTGCTACTAAAGGGGTGATATATGTCTTAAGATGTACGTGCAATTTACACTATGTGGGTAAGACTAAGAGAGAGTTGAAAACCAGAATAAGGGAACACATTGGAAGTATAAGAAATTATGACAAAGTGGAGATGGAGACCAAAAAACAGAATAAACTGTTTCAACCTACACCAGTCGCTAGACATTTCAAACACTGTCACAATCTCAACCTGAAAGACCTATCAGGTTGGGCCATTTGCCACCTCACCACAGGAATCAGAGGTGGTGATGTGGATTCCATATTGCTAAAAGAGGAGAGCAAGTGGATCTTCAAAATGAACTCCGTGAGCCCAAATGGACTCAATGAATCCTTTAACTTTGGTTGCTTTCTCTAAAATATTAGATACTCCAATGCTTTTTCCACTAAAGATAGATTGAACCTGCCTATAAAAATTACGTTATAAGACTGTGTCACAATATGATATCAAAATCATGCTGATAAATAACAGATGACCAAAAAGTAAAAGAAAACGAAAAAGAATAAGGAGACTAATGGGTATAGTCCCATATAATATTGTGCCATGATATGAAGGTATCGAACAATGGCACAATACATGATTAGAGTTTACAATCCCGAAAATATTAAAATGTAAAATTTAAAAAATTAAAAAAATAAAACATTTCATAATATTAAAAATACCAAAAATATTAAGAAGAATAAGACAGAATAGATTAATAATTATAATTATGGGATTGATACACAACCAGCAGTGATATCTATATTCACAATGTTTTATAAACTAATGTGAAACTATAGAACTGAGAATTTATATCCAAATTTTAATTTAATGTTTTAATTTTAAATAAGAAGAAAATATTACACTACACATATACAATTTCTATGTTTAATTATAGATTCAAAACCCTAATAAAAATACAATAAATATAAAAACATAAAAACAAAATAAAAATAAAAATAAAAAGTAAAAACAATAAATTAATAAAATAACATAAAAATTTTAATAACATACAATAAAACAAAATTATCTATAAAATTATTTTAGATGATATTTTAAATAAAAAATATATTGATGGACTAATGGATATAAATGTGACAAGAGATAACTATCCAAACAATAGTCTGTCTAATTCGTTTTCTACCCAGTTTATAAATTTGAATCTAAATAAATTAAAGATTGGAAATAAATGTTCATTAATCCGATCAATTTACTTAAAAACTGCTGAAGTTATTCTTGTATGAAATGGTTTGGTAATAAAAGTCAGCTACAATGTACAACTAATGTTCACTTTAATGTATCCTCAAACACAGGATACAATGTAACAAGTTACTCTAAACTTGATTGGCTAGAAATAATGTCAATCAAATCTGGCCTGTAAAAGACGCCAGAAACAAAATGCTCCCGCCCCCGGAAGAAGCTGACTTAGTTCAGTGAAACGTACGTCGGGACTATACCGACTCTGATAGTAGGGAAAGATTACATAGAGGGAGAGATTAGCATAATGAAAATATAACATAAACTAATCCTACCGCATCTAGAGAATCGCTCATGACAGAGCGGGAACGAATGAGTGTAGTGGCGATTACACTGCACACCACTTAGCCGTTCTCACGGCTGAGACTCTGAATATTGCAGACATAATCCAGCTAGCAATTTTCCAGTCTCACTACCTAAGAGTGTTGACTGCTAACGGGCATTCTTGTCGGTCTATCCGAATGCAGCGAAAGCTGTTATCCCAGCACCTCTGCTTAACACAGATTGGAGCAGTAACGCAGGGAGAAAACATACTCGGTGAGCAGTCAGCTGCTCACTGAGACTTTACGTCTGTATAAACACAGTGATAGCCGTCATCCCTGCGCTGCTGCTCAACAATAAATCAGAGTGGCAACGCTGGGAGAAAATTACAATAACAACGCATTGGTGATCAGTCAGCTGCTCACTAGGCTGTCTGCCTGTTTAAACGCAGCGATAGTTGTCATCCCAGCACCTCTGCTCAACACAGATTGGAGCAGTAACACTGGGAGAAAACGTACTCGGGGAGCAGTTAGCTGCTCACTGAGACTTTACGTCTGTTTAAACACAGTGATAACCGTCATCCCAGCGCTGCTGTTCAACAATAGATTGGAGTGGCAACGCTGGGAGAAAATCACACAATTAAAACGCATTGGTGATCAATCAGCTGCTCACTCAGACTGTCTGCCTGTCTAAACGCAACGATAGCTGTTAACCCTGCGCTGCTACTAAATTACAGATGCAGCTGGTAATCCTGGGCTGCTAATCATTTAAAGACCCGAGTGGCCACGCTGGGAGAGGATATATATATAACAATATACTCAGTGACCAGTCAGCTGTTCACTGAGACAGAGCACGATTCCTTGCGGTGTGCATACGCAGGGTTTATAATAAATCCAATACAGACCCTTGCAGCACCACCTCTTCTATTTCCACTGAAGGAGAAAAGCTTCCAATAGCTTCCTTATCAGTGGAATTTGAAAACCAAGAAATACATAATATAATAAAATAAGGTTGAAAGACTTTATTAATAATAAAAATATTATAAATTGTGGCAATAAAAGGGGACATTGCACAGGACAAATCTTTTCCCTACTACATTAGTCGGTATCAATAAAACCATTGAAGGCGACATTAAACCCACCGTGCTCTACTTTTCCCTCTTTACCCATACCTACACTTTTTATTAAGCAAAGATCACCCTTTACCAAAAGAGTTCCCCCTAAACCTGCCCTTAGAAAACCTCCAGGCATAGATAATATGGACTCGAGCGGCAATAGCTCAGGAGATGAGGAGACCCAAGGGGCTGCATCATCTTCTATTCATTTATCACAACACACAGTGCAAAAAATGATTGAAAATGCTCTTAAGCCAGTGGTTTAAGAACTGAAAGATATTAAACATGAAATTAGACAAATTAACAACAGGGTGGAGCATTTGGAAGACACCCAGATTGCGCTACTTGACCATTGAAGGGCTGCAAATTACGCTTTCCTAACCTGCCAAACTCATCTAAACAGCCTTCTAACTTACGTTGAAGAACAGGACAATAGAGGAAGGAGGAACAATCTCCGATTGAAAGGAATTCCAAAATCTATGTCCAATACGGAACTTTTAGCCACTACTTATGCCATATTGAAAGCTCTGCTCAATAGTGACCAAGCTGATTCCATGCAAATTGAGAGATTTCATAGGGCATTGAGACTAAAACCCAAAGATGGAGATTCTCCGCGTGACGTCATATGCAGAGTCCTTAACTCTACACATCGAGACGCTGTCCTACGTAAATCTAGAGAAATACAGGAGGTGACCAATGATGGATACAAGATCTCGATCTATGAAGATTTATCGCCAGTTACACTTAACAAACGTAGACAGCTTAAACCGGTGACAGATGCTTTGAGAAATAAAGATGTATCCTATCAATGTTTTTTTCCATTTGGCCTTTCGTTCGTCCTCAAAGTCACTCTCAGGGTAATTAAGAGACCAGAAGATCTACAGCCCCTGTATGCTGATCTGGGACTAGACCCGGATAAACCTCCGTCGTGGCTTATGATAACAGATGTTGCCACTCTTCCTGACCTTCCAGATGCAGTTCCATGACTTCCGCTAAGGAGTTTCACTCTCACAGGGGGCTTGCCAGCCAGACAGACTGAACTTCTACGAAAGTTTTGTATCTTTCTGGAATTACTGACGAGCAATTTCGTGAGTGTCATTGTGTATCTCAAATGTAATGTCTAGCTCTAAGATATTACCTCATAACACAGCAGTAATATGTTACGACTATTGAATGACTTTCACGCTGTCTATAACATTCATATCATTGTTGATTTCTACTGCTTATACCTAAGCTTTTGAGCACTGTGCATGTACCTTACTTATTCCCCTATTTCCCATTGACCATGCACTACCCTCTACACCTACCATATATCTAGAGGGCTTTAACTCTGGTAATTGGTCTGTGTTACTCTTGTTCAAGTTATATAGTTGAATTTATCTGTTGATCAACTAAGCTCTCTACATTTATTTTATGGCTGATATTCATGTTACCTCTTGGAATGTGAAGGGAATGAACTCACCCACAAAGCGGTCCAAAATTTTTCAAACTCTACGATCACACCACACAGAGATAGCAATTCTTCAAGAAACACACTTTGCCCTAGGTAGACTTCCTAATTTACCTAACACATACTTCTCCAAATGGTACCATTCACATCACCACTCATCAAAAATACAAGGGGTTACAATTGTTTTTAAAACCCCTATACCTTTCACATTGATTTCACAATTGAGTGATACAGAAGGGAGGTTCCTCTTTTTAAAAGGGACAATTGCAAATACTCCAGTTACAATAGCGGGATTATATGCCCCTAATACCCAACAAATACCCTGGCTAATTGATAAGTTACAACGATTGAAAACTTTTCAATCTGGTCTGTGCATTATAGGAACTGATTTTAACATTACTTTCAACCCTTTATTAGATTCCTCCTCAGGATGCTCCCAGCAATCATATAGAAGTTTAAAGGCTCTTTGCAAAATTCTATCTGACCTAAACTTGAGAGATGTTTGGAGAACGTTTTTCCCAACTTCCAAAGATTGCACCTACTATTCTGCTCCACATAGGTCTTATCAAAGACTTGATTATTTTATGGTAATGTCCCAACACTTACCTGCAGTAAATTAATCGGATATTGGCCAGATCACAGTATCTGATCATGCACCAATTTTTTTAGAACTTAATATTCACTCTTTACCTCAAAAATTGTACACTTGGCGACTTAATGAACTCCTCCTCCATAATGAACGCCATAAACAAAGGGTGACAAATGCGCTTTCTAATTACTTCCATGAAAATGTTAGTGATCAGACCCTTATGCCCATTGTTTGGGAGTCGCATAAGGCTGTGGTTAGGGGTGAGTTCATATCCTTAGGCTCTTATGTCAACAAATTGGGTAGAAAAGAAATGGACGCTGTTATGTCTAGGATTCTGCAATTGGAGGGAGCCCACAAACGATCATTGGCAATTGAGGTTCAACAGGAACTTACTGTTCAGAGAGAAAACTTAAAACAATTGTTGAAACTTAAAGCAGCTAAAGCTTATCTTCACAGCCAGCATAGAATGTATATCCATGGAAATAGGGGTTCAAAACTGATGGCAGCAATGGCTAAAAATAGACAACAAACCAATATCAAGGGTACTCGTACAGATAGGGGTGATGTGGTTTCAGATACTGCAGATATTGCAGAGCAATTTAAGAAATATTATGAATTACTATATAATATTAGGAGCAAAGAATGTGGTGAGGACACGCTGGAGAGAGAAACACGTATCAATAAATTTCTACAAACGTAACAATTACCTTCTCTTTCAGATCCCCAACGAGACCTCCTCTCTAACCCATTTACCTTAACAGAATTAGAACTTGCACTGAAAGACACTCCCACAGGGAAAAGCCCTGGACCAGATTGACTTCCATCTATATACTATAAAACTTTTAAAGATATAATTGTACCTCACATGTTAAACACTTTTAACTACCTTTTGCACCCTAAAGGCTTCCGTAAACAATCCTTGGAGGCGCACATCTCTATTCTGCCCAAAGATGGTAGGGATGGGATGGATTGTGGCAATTATAGACCATTCTCCTTATTAAATGTAGATATTAAGCTTTATGCAAAATTGTTAGCTAATAGACTTAAGCCATTGTTGCCTAGCTTAGTCCATCCAGAGCAAGTTGGCCTTGTATCCCGTAGAGAGGGTGAAGATAATACCTTGAGAATTCTTCATCTAATACAATATGCTAGGTCAAGGAACGTCCCGATGGCCTTTCTCTCTACTGATGCGGAAAAAGCATTCGATCGGGTTGATTGGCTATATATGAAATTAGCACTGACACAATTTAGACTCCCAGATTCTCTCATTGCCCAGATAATGGCTTTATATACATGTCCGTCAGCGCAAGTCCGGGTTAATGGGAATTTATCATCTTCTTTTAACATATCCAATGGGACCAGACAGGGATGTCCGCTATCCCCCCTCTTGTTCGTTCTTACTATTGAAACCTTAATTCAACATATCCGGCAGAACCCATCTATACAAGGAATACAGATAAGAGATCACACTCATTGTGCAGCAGCATTTGCAGATGATCTCCTTATAATAACTTCAAATCCTGATAAATCCTTCCCTATATTATCAGAAATATTTGACCTTTTTCATGAGCTGTAAAACTTTAGGATTAACCCAGCTAAATCTAAAGCCCTCAACATCACGTGTCCTCACCAGATGATACTAGAAGCTCAAATGTTCTCTCCGTTTTCCTGGACTACGGCCTCTATTATATATTTAGGGCTACACATCTCTGCTAACCCGAATCTGTGGTTTTCACTCAATTATGCTACTATGTTAGATCAGATATCAACAATTATGAAGGCGTGGTATCTCCCTTATGTTTCATGGATTGGAAGATGTAATCTACTTAAAATGCTTATTATACCTAAATTAACTTACTTAATGCAGACTATGCCCATACACCTACCCAACAGTTTTTTCTGCAAATTACATAAGCTATTACTGAATTACATCGTCTATCTTTACATACTTTGACTAGACCACGACATTTGGGAGGGATACATTTCACTGACATGCGGACATATTACCAAGCTATTCAATTAGGCAGAATTACAGATTGGCATAATCATTCTAGTTCTAAATTGTATTTACATGTGGAAGAAGAAACTCTAGGACTGTCCCTAACACAGGCCTTGCTCCATTCCAGTGGAGAGAGGAGTGAGAGACCCCGAGCCGCTTTGTTGACCAGAGCACCATTATATGTTTGGAAAGCAATTTCTGGTACTTTGAAGTTAAGCCCTAAACCTTCCCCGATTATGAAACTGGGGGACTTGCTGGGATTGGGAGATCTGACACTTGGGATGTGGCTCACTCTACAGGCTCCGATGAGGGGAAAGGTGGTTAGTGATATTCTACAGGATGGGGCTTTCCCTTCTTTTGAAGAATTCAGACTATTGCTTCCTACGGTATCTATTAACTTGTTACATTATTCATAAATGTTACTGAACTTTAAGAGACTCCTGAAGCAGGCTTCTTTCACACGAGAACTTACATGGTTTGAACAATTTATATCAGTGCAACAACCTGTCCCTAAACTAGTCTCCAAACTGTATAAAATGCTTATTTTAAAAGGGAATACAGGTCCTCTACCATATATTAAGGCTTGGGAGAAAGAATTAGATACTGAGTTTAACTCTTCCGATATATATCGCACATACTTCAGAATTGTTTGAACCCATCTAGATGTATTGCAGTTCAGGAGACTAGTTATAAACTAGTGAGCAGATGGTATAAAACTCTGGTTCTCCTTCACAAATATGATAGCAATATACCCCAGACTTGCTGGAGATGTTTGACACACACAGGTACTTATACACATATTTGGTGGGATTGCCACCTTATTAAGCCCTTCTGGTCTACAGTTGAGGAAGTTCTATCATATGTGTGTCCACAAGCTCCTTAACTCTGGAAATTTTGTTCTTAAATATGCATCCGCCTCTCGCAGAGTCCTTTAATAGATCCTTATGGCTACATATGCTTTCATCAGGAAAAGCCATGATACCTTTGTACTGGAGGAAAGTTGATACACCCCCAATTGCACAGTGGTTGAATAAGGTAGCTCAAATATCCAGATTAGAAGAATTGTCCCATATTGCACAGAGAACTGTCAGCAAATATAAAATAATCTGGTCCGCTTGGCTTTCCTTTATTCAAGAATCGCAACTCTTTGGAAGATTTGCTTCTACTTAGTTGATGTTATCCCCCTTACATTTGCGTAACCATATGAAGCTGAACTAAAGCTACAATCATTACGAACACGTACATACCTTCATATATGTCAATATTTTAATTATAGATTTTGATTGAGGTATACATATGCTGACAGTTTTCTTATAGACTTGAATTGCATATTGATCACCTTTGTTGTGACTGTTTATTATGTGTCACTTGTTAGTGTCGGTGTGTGAGAGTAGACACACTGATACTTCAAGGATTTGTGAAATTATAACAATTTATTTTTTCTTCCTTTATTTGTATTGCGTACGATAAAAATGAATAAAAATATATTTGAAACAAATTATCTTGTTTTCCATACTTGGCTATATAGGGTTTCATTTGTCAATATGGCTAATGAACTGAAGTATAAGGTTGTGTAAAAGACTGTTTTGTTGTTGTTTTTATGTACCATATCCATAGGGTTTTAGAGTTATAAATATAGCAGAAATGTAGTTTCCTTACAGCATTTTGGCTCGCTAAAGCTTGTTAGTCATAAAAAGAAAAGGTGGGGCCGAGAGCAGCAGCTGAATGCAGTGTATGAATACGTTAGAAGGAATGCATAATGCTGCTCTCGCTCTCTCTCGAAATATTTAAAGAGGCTCTGTCACCACATTATAAGTTCCCTATATTGTACATGATGTGATCGGCGCTGTAATGTAGATTACAGCAGTGTTTTTTATTTAGAAAAACGATCATTTTTGACGGAGTTATGAACTATATTAGTTTTATGCTAATGAGTTTCTAAATGGACAACTGGGCATGTTTTACTATATGACCAAGTGGACGTTGTGGAGAGAAGTGTATGACGCTGACCAATCAGCGTCATACACTTCTCTCCAATCATTTACACTGCAGATAGCGATATATCTATATCGCCATTTGCAGTCACATAAACACACTATCACGCTACTCATGTGTCATGACAATGAATATACATTACCTCTAGCCAGGTCGTGACGTGTATTCATTCTCCTGACCACTTCTGTAGTGTCTCTGTGATTTACAGCACAGCAGGCGTAGTCTCGCGAGATTACGCTGTAAACTGTCATTCACAGCGAGATCTCGCTGTGCTGTGCTGTAAATCACACAGACGCTACAGAAGTGGTCAGGAGAATGAATACACATCACGTCCTGCCTGGAGGTAATGTATATTCATTGTCATGACACATGAGTAGCGTTATAGTGTGTTTATGTGACTGCAAATAGCGATATAGATATATCGCTATCTGCAGTGTAAATGAATGGAGACAAGTGCATGACGCTGATTGGTCAGCGTAATACGCTCCTCTGTACAACGCCCACTTGGTCATATAGTAAAACACACCCAGTTGTCCATTGAGAAACTCATTAGCATAAAGCTAATATAGGTCATAACTCAGTCAAAAATTAGTTTTTCTAATATAAAAACACTGCTGTAATTTACATTACAGCGCCGATCACATCATGTACAATATAGGGAACTTATAATGTGGTGACAAAGCCTCTTTAACAAGCATGGTCTGCATAAATGATAGATTGCTAGGTTATCAAGTACTAAACTGATAACTCCCATTGTGTCTCCCTATAATATTCGGTTTTTCTCCTTTAGACAAACAATATGCCTGGATGGTGTTTCCTCAGGGTACAGCACATTCCCCTGATATTGTCATCCATGCAATGAAAGAGCTGTTGGATAAGTGGTCCCCCAAACGCTCCACCACTTGTCTATTGCAATATGTTAATAATTTTGTGTTGTATCTCTTTGACATATGTGCTCAGGAAACAGTCTCATTATTGTTGTAATTTTCCCATATAGGTTTACTGCCATCCAAGACCACCTAGTCCCACACAACCATCACTATGCCTATGGTTGTAGAGAAAGGAGGGGAAAGGGGGATGCCAGACCCTTAATGTACGAACTTGCAAATGACAATGACTTGTTTGATATGGAACATGAACATGATTGTCCCAGTTTAAAGCAACTTGAAGCTCAAGGGTTACCAGATGTCACTGATGTACCTTTTACTAACTATGATGTTCAGTATTTTGTAGATGGATCCAGATACTGGAATGAGTAGACAGGACATTTCCCCACCGGGTATGCAGTGGTCCAGGAAGGTAAGACAGTGCTGAAAAAGTCACTGCCCTCCAGCAGCTCTGCCCAAGAGGAAGAACTCATGGCACTCGCAGAAGCATGTAAGTTGGTCACAGGTAAAAGGGTGAATGTCTATACAGACTCAAGGTACACCTTTGGAGTCGCACACGATTATGACACAATATGGCAAGCAAGAGGCTTTCTGACTTCAGCAGGCAAACCAATACAACACTGGTATGTCCCTGGATTTCAGAACGCAGCTGCTCGACATATAGAGGGTTGCGTCAGACACAACTCCGGTAAAATGACAAAAACACCCAGTAAGCACATGCCTCGCCCTGATTACCCCTTCCAGCGACTGCAGGTTGACTACATACAGCTACCTGAGGTAGGTGTATATGAATATGTCCTAGTGTATATGAATATATCCTCATGTATTATAATTATGTCCTCGTATTTACTGACGTGTTTTCAAACTGGCATGAGGCATGGCCAGTAACCAAAGCCACAGCTGAAAAACACTGCTAGGAAAATACTCAGTGAAGTAGTATGCTGATATGGGGTCCCTGAAGCAACTAAGAGTGACAGAGGAACCCACTTCAAGGGACAAGTACTAGGGCATATACTTACTAGCCTCGGCATCACACAGGCATTCCATACACCATATTGCCCAAGAAGGTAAACATCTAGATGAAGGAAGAAAGTCAGTAATACTCCAAGCACCGAAACCTCTGACAAAAAGACAAATGATGTTCTTATTGGGAATGACTAACTTCTACAGAAGTTGGATAGCCAATTATCCTGCTATTATAGGACCATTGATGTGTTTGATTTATGAGGAACCCCGTGCAGCCCAGGATTCCATTAAATGGACTTCTGAAGCTGAGGAGGCAATTTTTTCCAGATAAAACAGGTTCTTGTAGGATCTTCAGTGCTTGGACTACCTGATTATTCAAAACCCTTTATTCAAACTGTAGATTGTAAAAATGGATACATGACTTCAGTGCTAACACAGGAGTGTGGGGGAAAGGATAGACCTCTAGCTTACTACTCATCAAAACTTGACCTAGTAGTTAGAGCCTTACCTCCCCGTGTTCAATCAGTTGTAGCTGCCGCAGAAGCTATCAGAGCTTCCGCCACATTAGTGTTATTTATGATAGAAAGATGTACCACTTTAAATCCTTGATGCCTACTGCGGAGAATGGTGAACCACATGATTTCCTATCCTCCTTAGCAGACAGAGTGTTACTAAGATCATATCTTAAAGATATTCCACTACCAAATAGTGATCTCATACTGTTTGCAGATGGATCTTGTAAGAACAAATACATCCTACCCAGCAACTTATTCAGATGTGCAGTTATATTGAGGCATCGGACAAGCCATGTCTCAACAGGGGGGATGGTAGAAATCAGTAGGTAAGAAAATAATTGGTTTGGGACACTTGTCAGATAAAACATGGTATCTGTGAATATTTCTTTGAGTAGAAGATGTTACAGGTAATGAGCTCAGATCAAGGTACAAATCCTGCTGAAAAGAGTAACAAGTGTGACATAAAATGTACCCAGTCTAGGTGCCCTGTCCAGAGGGACGGAGAAGCTTTTCTTATATAAAAGGTGTTTGTTTGTTGTTTGATTTGATGTACAGGACTTGTCAATGAACTGTTGGGACCCAAACCTTAGGGGTGATATTATAAGATTGGTGATAGTATTATTTTCTTAGTTGAGACCCTATTGTCTGACTATAGTTCACTGTGTGTTTAAGATGTCTAGTTAGTTTTCCCTAGTATAATTCAATTTCTCACTGGTTTATTACTTGGTTCAAGTGCAAATGCACTTACATTGCCACTATAGACTCTGTGACTTGCTGAAAATACGAGGTATATATGAGAAAGCCTATAATTTGTTTAAACCGGATGTAGTACTGATATTATATACTGGATTTATTATTTTCAGATTTTTCTATTTTTATACATATATATTTTTCTTGATATTTTATAATTTTTTTGAAAAGTTTTTTATTAATCCAAATAGTTCAACAATAATCCGGGTATGGGCTTTAAATACCAGCAGGGAAGGTGACCCCGTTGGTATATTGGTTCGATCTAGTAGGTGCAGTTAGAGTTCGTTCTCTGTCTGCTGCATCTGACTAGGGGCTTAGCGTCTGTATTATCACGGATGATCCAGATGTTGTTATTCTAAGCCTAGCTGGCTACGCTGTATATGGATGTGGACCAGCGTGTATTTGCTGGTTCAGCTGCCAAGCCCTAATAAGGGCTGATGCCTCGTACCAGCAATTCACAGGTAATGCCCTACGCGTTTCATTGCTGTCAATAATATCTGCCGCAATTCATCAGGGGCCTGCAGTTGCTAAGTATTATTTGTTTATTTAGTTGTTAGCGTGCAATGCATTGAGAGACATCCAGTCATGTCTAACGTCGGTTCAGTTTGCTAGCCGCCAATTGTCTGAGGTTTATAATTATAATGTATGTAAACATGCCGCGGTACTGTGAATAACAACTTGAGGTATTTTATATGGAGTTATGAGGTGAAGGTCACTGGTTGTTGACACTCATAAGTAAGAAGTACATGGCAGCAATGAGAGCCCGGAGGTTATGTGACCTGGATGTCTTTGGGTTTGAGAAAGATGCTGCCCACGACCTGTTATATCTGCAGGGGTAAAACTCCCATTAGGACAGTAAGTGACAGTGCGACACAATTATGACCAATATGTACCGTGAAGGACAAGTTTGGATTATTGCCAATATTAGTAGGTTTAGCAGTAAAGAATGCTCATAATATAGAGAAAGTGGCCGACAGATTGGACACGGTTACAAATTATGTGTTTGATGTTTTGAATGCTGCCCAAGGGGGCATTTGACAAGTAGTTGGCCCAGCCTGTTGCCACTGTATAGACCTTTTTGGCATTATGCAGGACAAGTATGACCGTAGAGCAAGCTAAGAAAATAAAGTCTGTAAGGGGGATAAGCCCTCATTTAAGTACCTGGCTTGGGGAAATGTGAGAGTGATTGAAATAATGTTTAGGTGAGTTTATGTTGTGCAGCGGCCATCTTGTCTGGAGACCCCATTTTGTTCTTATGTAGTAAATAAGAGAGGTATTGTTCCTTTAAGACAATAAATTCATACTGATTTCGTATGTTATTAAAGTTAGTTATCTTTGACATTGGTTCTCATGCGAAACTCAAAGGGAAGAAATATTGCTTAGTGATTATTGATGTATTTACCAAATGGGTAGAAGTATTCCCCACAGCAAGCCCAGATGCTATCACAGTCACTAAAGCATTGGTAAAGGAGATAATAACTAGGTTTGGGATACCTGAGAAAATATACAGTGACAATGGGATACTATAAAAACAAACTCAAGAACACAATGGAAGAGACTGGGAAGAATTGGGTATATTGTTTACCATTAGTAGTCCTAAATATGCATGTAACTACAGCATCAAGTTTGACACCTTTTGAAATGATGTATGATAGACCATTTGTAATACCACAGTTCAATCCATTCTCTTAGATGGATGAGGAGTCTGATTTTACACTTGTTGAATATATGACAAAAATGCTAACCAACAAGGAAGTTTCTATCTCTAATTGTATTCCAGGTGACCCTGTACCTGAACCTGTGAAGCCAGGAAATTGGATCCTGATCAAAGTTATAAAAAGAAAACACTGGTATTATCTTCGTTGGGAAGGACCATATCAGGTTCTGGTTACCACACCTACGGCCGTACAGATAGTACACTTATCACACTGTAAGATAGTTAGGGAATTGCCACTATCCTCCGAGGCTATAAAAGACTGATTACAAAGGGTGGTCATTTGTTAGAAGTGACTGGTCTCAAACTTTAGCGAAGAAAACATCCAGAGCCTGGGGGGAGACAGGGCAAAATGTTATAAGTTATTTTAGGTATCCTATGGGCGTCCAAGGTGTGTCAACCTAAGGTATGGGATTTCTTACAAACTAGCATATTAAGATAAATACATTTGGACTATCTATGTAAATACCCTAGGGGAAAGGTGATGTTCTCCATGGTCTTCGGCCATATGGATCACAGCCCATAATGATTATGGATATTCCATGATGTCTGCCTTAATCCCTCTTTAAAAGAAAAGTTAATTATTATGAAGAAACTTACCTCTCCCTGTACAAATACTACTAACTGTAGCTAGTTATTTTTGACCTTCCGAAATCCTAATAAAAGGATAAGGGGCTATATGAGCTGATGTTTCAGGTACTATAGGGCATTTCTTTATTGAAGTTAAGAAAAAGTATGTAACTGAAAGTCCTTTAGCCCCAGAGATAGATTTACCCTCTATAGCCTATCTGGCCGACTTCACTTATGAAGATAAATTGGCATTAGAAACAAGTTACAGTGATAAAAATGAATGGTTAGCCTGGATGAGGTACACTGCCATCCAAAATAATAGAACTAACTGTATTGCTTGTGCAAAAGCCAGGCCACATCTAGTTACTCTACCTTTCAGGCTATCAGATAAGGAGAACCCACAAGGTCTGCAATGCAACTTTTGTTTTTTGTTTTAAATTTTTTTTAATTTGAGTTTCAAAAACACTCAGACAAACAGTATATATATACAGTATACGATACATAGTATATTCCCTCTGACTAAACATAATATACAAATACACCCCAAATTAGGGTCTCGTTTCAAAAAGGTTTATAAAATACATTACCCGATGTTCTCTCCCCACCCCCCAATGCAAATGGATCTCAGACACATAAACAGATCATATATATCAGAACAAAAAGAATCGCTTCAAATTATAGTTATAATTACAAATATGAAGGCCCGCCTTGCGCAATTTCATTGTTTCGACCTTCCCAATGTACCTGCCAAATTTTCCCTCTGATACCATGAAGTTTGCCCAAAAGATGTCATCAATTCTATATCACTAGTTTGAAAATGTTTACAAATGTATACATTCCATTTCTGAAAAAATTGTACAGCTTGTGTTTCTGCCGCCCTCTCCATTTCCAGTCTATCCATGTGAATGTATCTCTTCATTTGTACTAAACCGTCATGAATGGTCGGTGTTTGTGATGTAAGCCAATGTGTAAGTACACATCTCTTGGCTACCAATAACAAAGCGTGTAATGCCAAAGGGCCAGGACAAGATTCTGGTAGTGAATTAAATAATATGGGCAGTGGGCTATTATCTAATGTTATATCCCATGTATCTTTTATTAATAATATGACGTCTTTCCAGTATGTTTTTATATATGGACATGTCCACATACCGTAAAACAACTTTGATTTTGGTAAATCACATTTTGGGCACGCTATCAACCTGTCCAGTGACTGTGAGTTACGAGGTATATTAAATCCATAGATTGCCCTATGTATAAATTTAAAGTGCGTCTCTCTCCACTGTTCCCATATGACTGCCTTCTTAACCTTAGCCCAACCATCTAGTATTTTAAAGGAAAGTTGCGAATCTGTAACGTCTTTATTCCATCCTCTGAACATGTCAACTGAAGCAAATTTAGCTAGGTTCTCTCTTATGCTAAGATATATAACCGGTAAAGGGCTTTTTGTTTTGGTTTGTACAATCATTTGATCCAAAACATTTCCAATACATTCCTGGGATAAGTCCCTTAATTTAGACCGCAGAAAGGAAAGTAGTTGATAATATTCCAAGTGATGTGTAGGTACGTCCAAACTAGAGGTCAGTTCGGCAAAGGTCATATATCTCCTTTCTGAGCCATGTACAAGATGTTTAACTGTAGTAATACCCAACCCCCGCCATATACGGAAATGTACATTTTCATGTCCCTGGGGAAATTCCGGGTGTCCCCATAGATACATGTGTTTGGTTACACAAAACGAAAGTTTAAGTGATATTCGTACTATTTTCCACGCCATTATAGTATCTCTGAACAACAGTCTTTGTTTTATATATTTTGGTATTCCAGACATAGCAGGATGTAGCAAAGATGACAGGTGCCAGGGTTGTACTATCCCAGCTTCCAGCGTATAATATGAATAATAAGTTGTTTGTTGTATACTGTCTATATCAGGATATGTATCAATGCCTAAAAAGGCAGGCCAAATTATAGCTACCTACATCAGGAAGATTTAGTCCTCGTACTGACTTTGGAAGCATCAATTTCCGGAACGCTATTCTAGGCCGTTTATTAGCCCATATAAATCTTGAAAAAAACCGAGTTCAATGTATTAACATCTTTATCCTTCAGCAACAAAGGAATAGTCTGCATCGGGTATAAAAGTTTGGGAAAACTCATCATTTTGATCAAATGACACCTACCCAAAAATGACAATGGGAGATGTTTCCATTTATTCAGAAGAGATTTTTTGTATAAGAGGAGGATAGTTAAGCATATATAGTGATTCAGGGGTTCGACCAATTTGAATCCCTAGATATTTAATTGAATTTTTAGCAATTGTAATGGGTATGCCAAGCGCAAACCATTCCTCCTTGTTAATGCTATACAATAAGTCTAGAACTTCACATTTATTTACATTTATCGTAAAACCTGGGTGTTGTCCAAAGGATTCGATCAATTCAAAAACATACGGAAGATCTCTCACTGGATTAGACAAAAATAACAGCACGTCATCAGCAAAGCACGTCGCCTTGACCACCTCCGCACCTAATCTTATACCTTCGATACGTTGGTCCCCATCCAATGCTCTAATGAAAGGCTCTAACGCTATGTTAAATAACAGGGGTGAAAGTGGACACCCCTGACGTGTACCTTTAAGCAGAGAAAAGGACGGAGACAAAAATCCTGGGGTATTTATCCTAGATTTAGGATAGGTGTAGATAGCTTCCAGATAGGATCTAAAAGGCCCATTTACATCTATAGAGTCTAAAACCCTCTCCAGCCATCCCCAGTCCACCATATCAAAAGCTTTTTCTGCATCGATAGTGAGGAGGGCTGGAGATGGATGTACATCGGGGTTCAACTTAATATCATCTAAGATACCAACAGGTTTCCTGATGCTAGAAACAGCCGAACGGCCTTTAACAAGGCCCACCTGACTTGGGGATATCAATTTAGGAAGAAAGATAGCTAACCTATTTGTCATAATTTTAGACATTATCTTCATATCTACATTTATTAGTGAAATGGGTCGATATGATGCTGCCAATTCAGGGTCTTTTCCTTGTTTATGAAGTACTTTGATATTAGCGGTATTTGAGGAATCAGGTATTGATTTGCCTGTCAGATAACCATTATATAAGGGAATTAAACAAGGCATTACCTGGTCTTTCAGTATCTTATAATATTCATTTGAATATCCATCTGGGCCTGGTGCCTTTTGGTTTTTGACATGTGAAATTGCATTTCGAATTTCTTCTAAAGTAATAGGCGCATTTAGTAAGATATTATCAGCCTCTGTAAGAGTAGGTAAATTTAATATTGTGAAGAGGGTATCTAATAGAGGTCTATTTGGTAGGGGATTGTCATACAATTTAGTGTAGAAATCTCGCAGTATATCATTAATAGTTTGAGGATGAACTTGTATTTTCCCTGTGGAATCTCTCATTCTCGCTATATACCCTGAAGACCAAGCCGGTTTTATCAATCTAGCCATTAATCTCCCTGGTTTATTCACAAAGCTGAATAATTTAGCTTCAATAACTGATCTTTTGAGCTTTGCATCCCTATCCATCCACAGTTCATATTCATGTTTTGCCTTCTGCCACTTTTCCTTATTGATCGATGTTGGTTGTATTTTGAAGTGTGTATATGCAAATCTAAGACCCTGACTGAAATCCTTGATTTTTTTCTTGATAGTTTTCTTTAGATTGGATATATATGCTATTAAATTCCATCTTAATACTACTTTAGCAGTATCCCAATATAATTGGGGATTCTCTGTATGTGCTCCATTCGTTAATTCATATTCTCGCCACCAACTCCGCAACTTTTCCTGGAAAGCCTCATCTGCCGCCAAATTGGATGGAAACCGCCATAGATAGTCTGAACCCCTAGGGACAGTATCATGTATATCCAACACTATAGCCAGCCATGACTAAGAACGCAGCTAGCGTTTGAAACGCGTAGGCTTCCTCAATCCTTCCATTTCTCTCCCAGCACTCGAGGACATCGCTCTGATCGACCTCTTTTTAATATCCTCATTAAACTTGGAACAAGTTCCTTTTTATCCGCAGCTACGCTGGATCCAACCCACCTGTTTTCCTGCATCTCACACAACGCGTGCCGACGCGAGGATCCGTGCGGAGACCAGAGTACAAAATCTGTATACACAAGGTGAGTTGGAGGTTCCCCTCCTCTTTTTTCTATGTATATCCAACACTATAGGCGAGTGATCAGAAATAAAAATATTGTCAATTTCACAATGTCAGCAAGAAAGAGCCTGATACTAATGTTTAGTCTATCCTTGACCATGATTGATGTGCGTGTGAATAATGTGAATATTCTCTTCCTTCAGGGTTAACAAGTCGCCACGGATCTATCAATCCTGTCCCTAGAAGAAAATCTGTCAAAGTATTTTCCTGCTCATATCTCGATCTAACCCTAGTTATATTTGTGCACATCCTATCTTCGCCCTGAATGTAGAACAACATTAAAGATCTCCGCCTAAAATGTTATTTTGTTGTGGGTCAGATCCTATGAGTGTACCTATTTCACGATAAAAGGTTGCTTGCTTGTAGTTAGGCCCATATATATTATAGATACTTAAGTTGTCACTAGGACTAATTAAGTGTAAATTAATCCAACGACCCTCCTCATCTGTAGCGACTTTATTAACAGTATAATTTAAGTTTTTGTGCAATAAAACTAAAACACCTGCCTTCGAGTCCTTGACCCATACACCTGTCCCGCCCATAAGTTCTTCATACGAAAAAAATCGTCTGCTACCAAATGCGTTTCCTGCAAGAGAGCTATATCTGTTTTAAGGCGTTTGAGATGTCTTAATACCATCATACGTTTGTGAGGTGATTTGAGACCTTTAATATTCCATGAAACAATTCTCATAAAAAGTAAAAGTATTATTGATTAGCACCTGATAAACCATTTGCATTCCCCCCCTTTTGACCCAAAAATTTCCCAATCCCAAAAAAAAAGAAAACAACAATGCACAACATGACGCATTCTCCCCCGCCTTGGCAATCATGCTATTGTGCCAATAGACTTCACTTTCTACCGACATGTAACAGATGCCCAGAGTATATAAATAGTACGATTTCTATGCTAGATATATATATATCCAAATCCATCCGCTCCTCATTTAGCTTACCGAACATTTACCCTTGCATAGTTAATATTTATGCTTATAAACTTTATCTTATCTCCTAAATAGATTACCAGTCTACCTAATTTGTAGAGAGCTTCAGTTCAGTTGATAATCAATCTGTCAAAAGCCATCCTTGATGACACTTAACAGATACAAACAGCATATATCCAATCTAATACTGTCTAATCGCCATTTTACCAAACATCTTGTTCTCCCCATAAAATAAATAATAAACGATCCACTGCGCATGGCTTGTACAAAAAACAAACAAAAAACAAACACTCAGATATCATTAAGGCTAAAGTTACACGTGTGTCAACATAGTCTTCAATATTACCCGACTGGTGGCCATCATGTAGACTATATTTTGACTTTTCGGCTGCGTTGTTCCTGAAGAACTGGTAAAGGAGATGATGTTTGAACTACAGAGTCTGAGCCTTCCTCAATTTGAGATGTAGATGCTTCTCCATGTTTTTTGAGGCATAAAATGTCTTCAGCTTCCTCTGGGGAGTGATATACATCCGATGTACCGTCTTTATGAAATACTCTCAGAGTCGCTGGATATATTAATGCAAATTTAACATGTTTATTGTAAAGTTCCATACAAATTCGAGAAAAAGCCCGTCTTCTCTTAGTAACTTCAATTGAGAAATCTCCGAATATTAGTATACAATGTCCCTTGAAATCCAATCCACCATTTTTATTTTTGAAAGCTTTCAGTATTGACATTTTTTCGGAATTGTCAAGATATTTAACAATAACTTGCCTTGGTCTGTTTGGTATCATATTAGCATCTCTCCGTTGATCCAATAGAACATGTTTCCGATCAATTCCAATTCTGTGCGCACGTTCGACTTTACATGAACGATTTATACCCAAAGCGGCTGGCAGATCAATTTCACACAGATTGCTCAAATCTTTGGCCAGTACCTGTTCAGGTAATCCTATTATACGTATATTACTACGTCTTGAGCGGTTTTCTAAGTCCTCAATACGATCCCATAGCTTTTTATTTTCCTGCTGGGCAGCTTGTATAGAGGAATGTAAATCCTCAATATCTGAGCACACGTGTTCTAAGGATTTATCAATAGTGTGCAGTCTTGTCTCATGCTGCGTCACAATAGCCTGCAGCTCAGACAGCGATGAAGCCACCGTCTTAGATAATGATTCCTGAAGGTCCGGTGATATGAGTGATGCCACAATACTCGCCAGTTTTTATAATCCATGCTTGGTTTGGGTTCTTGATTTACCCATGACAGATATATATATATCTGTCCATAAATTCCACAGGCTCTCTGAAGCGTAGAATAAATAGTGCTTCGTCAGCACAGCACAGCGTCGATATCTCTGTCGGTATCAGTCAGAGTGGTCCGTCAGGAGGTTAATCGGAGCGGAGGTCGGAGCTCTATCTGTGCATGTCTCTGCTCTTCCTCACATGCCGGGGCCGGAACCGGAAGTCCTGACGCTCCCTGCAATGCATGTTATCTTTATATAATGCATCACATAATCCAGGTGATAAATTATGTAAGACATTCTCTTTATTGTACCCACCTGTGGGGAGAGATGAAATCCCTCCCTTAGTAGTTGCTTACTCAGGCAACTACACCTGCTTTCTGAGGAATGGGCAAGGTAAGAAAGTAGGGAACCTCACTGAAGAGTTTTGTGAAACCACCATAGATATTGCTACCGATAATGGTAATTGAGTTACCAACCAGACAAGGGCAAGGACTGATCTCTGGTGGCTATGTGGAGACAGGAAGCTGAGACTTAGGCTACTGGCCAAGTGGCAGGGAAGCTGTACTCTGGTTCAGCTTCTAATGCCATTCCACTTGTTTTCAGCCCCTGAATTTCAGAGAATGAGAAAAAGCCCTGGAGACTATCTGAATCGCTATAAGCGGTCTATCCCTGGAGGTTCCTTTGACCATAAATATACATAGATGAAATAGGGTTACCCCGAGGGGTGCCAAATGAGTTTAAGGCCCGAAATCAGATTGCATCAGACTTCGAGTTTGTACTTTTCTGGTGGTCTACGATAAATAAGAATGTCGACTGGATTAATTATATTTATTACAATCAACAGAGAGTTGTTAATTATACCAGAGATGTAATAAAGGGCATTGCAGATCAGTGGGAACCTACATCTTTAACCCCTTAAGGACGCAGCCACTTTTGGACCTTATGACACAGCCTCATTTTTTAAATCTGACATGTGTCACTTTATGTGGTAATAACTCTGGAACGCTTTTACCTATCCAAGTGATTCTGAGATTGTTTTCTCGTGACATATTGTACTTTATGTTAGTGAAAAAATTTGGTCGATATATTCAATATTTTTGTGTGAAAAACACCAAAATTTTGAGAAAATTTGCAAAAAATTAGCATTTTCTAAATTAAAATGTATCTGCTTGTAAGACAGATAGTTATACCACACAAAATAGTTACTAGCTAACATTTCCCATATGTCTACTTTAGATTGGCATCGTTTTTTGAACATCCTTTTATTTTTCTAGGACGTTACAAGGCTTATAAGTTTAGCAGCAATTTCTCACATTTTCAAGAAAATTTCAAAAGCCTATTTTTTTAGGGACCAGTTCAGTTCTGAAGTGGCTTTGAGGGCCTTATATATTAGGAACCCCCACAAATCACCCCATTTTAAAAACTGCACCCCTTAAAGTACTCAAAACAGCATTTAGAAAGTTTCTTAACCCTTTATGTGTTTCACAGGAATTAAAGCAAGTGGAAGGGAAATTTGCAAATTTCATTTTTTTTGCAGAAATTACATTTTAATCAATTTTTCCTGTAATACTGAAGGATTTTACCAGAGAAACACAACTGAATATTTATTGCCCTGATTCTGAAGTTTTTAGAAATATCCCACATGTGGCCCTAGTGCGCTACTGGACTGAAACACCGGCCTCAGAAGCAAAGGAGCACCTAGAGGATTTTTGGGCCTTCCTTTTCTTAAATTATATTTCAGGCACCATGTCAGGTTAGAGAGGTCTTGTGGTGCCGAAACAAAGGAAACCCCCCAAAAGTGACTCCATTTGGGAAACTATACCCTTTGATGAATTCATCTAGGGGTGTAGTGAGCATTTTGACCCCACAGGTGTTTCATAGATTTCATTAGAATTGGGCAGTGAAAATGAAAAATTACATTATTTTCCAATAAGATGTAGCTTTACCTCAAAATTTTTATTTTTTTCAACAAATAAATGATGAAAAGCACCCCAACATTTGTAAAGCAACTTCTCCAGAGTACAGAAATACCCAACATGTGGTCATAAACTGCTGTTTGGGGAAGCGGCAGAACTCAGAAGGGAAGGCACGCCATTTAGCTTTTGAAGTACCGATTTTGCATGGTTTGATTTCTCGGCACCATGTCGCATTTGTAAAGCTCCTAAAGGTACCAGTACAGTGGAAACTCCCCAAAAGTGACTCCATTTGGGAAACTACACCCCTAGAGGAATTCAACTAGGGGTGTAGTGAGTATTTTGACCCCCCAGGTGTTTCATAGATTTCATTAGAATTGGGCAGTAAACATGAAAAATTTCATTTTTTTCCATTAAGACATAGCTTTAGGTAAAAATGTTTAATTTTCTCATCAAATAAAGGAGAAAAATCACCGTAACATTTGTAAAGCAACTTCTCCAGAGTACGGAAATACCCCATATGTGGTAATAAAGTACTGTATGAATACACATCAGGGCTCAGAATGGAAGGCGCGCCATTTGTCTTTTGGAGAGCAGATTTTGCTGGATTGGTTTTTCTGCACGATGTCGCTTTTGCAAAGCCCCTTAGGTAGCAGTACAGTGGAAACTACCCAAAAGGGACTCCATTTGGCAAACTTCACCCATTGAGGAATTCATCTAGGGGTGTGGTGAGCATTTTTACCCCACATGTGTCTCATATATTTTATTAGAAATAGGCAGTGAAAATTAAAAATTACATTATTTTCCAATAAGACGCAGCATTAGTTAAAAATTTGTCATTTTCTCAACAAATAAAGGAGAAAAAGCACTGTAACATTTGTAAAGCAACTTCTTCAGAGTAGGGAAATACCCCACACGTGGTCATAAACTGCTATTTGGACACACAGCAAGGCTCTAAAGGGAAGGAGCGCCATTTAGTATTTGGAGTGGAGATTTTATAAGATTTGTTTTTTGACACCATGTTGCATTGAGCTATAGTACCAGTACAGTGGTACCCCTGAAAAATTATCCCGTTTTGGAAACTAGATCCCTCAAAGAATTGATCTAGGGCATTTTGACCGTACAAGTGTTTTGCAAAAATGAGTAAACAATAGATGTTGCAGATTGAAAATTGCTGTTTTCCACAGATATGCCATTTCAGTGGCCAATGAGTTGTGCCCAGCTTGTACCACTGTAGACACACATCCCATAAATTGTTAAGCGGGTTCTCCAGAATACCCCATATGTGGTATCAGGGCATATTTAAGCTGTGAGGAGTAAATCAGGATATATGTAATATGTGCGGGTACATCAGGGTATATGTAATCTGTGCGGAGTACATCAGGGTATATGTAATCTGTGAGGAGTACATCAGGGTATATGTAATATGTGTGGGTACATCAGGATATATGTAAGCTGTGCGGAGTACATCAGGGTATATGTAATATGTGTGGAGTACATCAGGGTATATGTAAGCTGGGCGGAGTACATCAGGATATATGTAATATGTGCGGGTACATCAGGGTATATGTAATCTGTGCGGAGTACATCAGGGTATATGTAATCTGTGAGGAGTACATCAGGGTATATGTAATATGTGCGGGTACATCAGGATATATGTAAGCTGTGCGGAGTACATCAGGGTATATGTAAGCTGGGCGGAGTACATCAGGGTATATGTAAGCTGGGCGGAGTACATCAGGGTATATGTAAGCTGTGCGGAGTACATCAGGGTATATGTAAGCTGTGCGGAGTACATCAGGGTATATGTAATATGTGAGGAGTACATCAGGGTATATGTAAGCTGGGCGGAGTACATCAGGGTATATGTAAGCTGTGAGGAGTACATCAGGGTATATGCAAGCTGGGCGGAGTACATCAGGGTATATGTAAGCTGGGCGGAGTACATCAGGGTATATGTAAGCTGTGCGGAGTATATCAGGGTATATGTAATATGTGAGGAGTATATCAGGGTATATGTAAGCTGGGCAGAGTACATCAGGATATATGTAAGCTGTGCGAAATACATCAAGGCATATGTAAGCTAGGCGCAGTACATCAGGGTATATGTAAGCTAGGCGCAGTACATCAGGGTATATGTAAGCTTGGCGGAGTACATCAGGGTATATGTAAGCTGGGCGGAGTACATCAGGGTATATGTAAGCTGTGCGGAGTAAATCAGGGTATATGTAAGCTGTGCGGAGTACATCAGGGTATATGCAAGCTGGGCGGAGTACATCAGGGTATATGTAAGCTGTGCGGAGTACATCAGGGTATATGTAAGCTGTGCGGAGTATATCAGGGTATATGTAATATGTGAGGAGTATATCAGGGTATATGTAAGCTGGGCGGAGTACATCAGGATATATGTAAGCTGTGCGAAGTACATCAAGGCATATGTAAGCTAGGCGGAGTGCATCAGGGTATATGTAAGCTGGGCGCAGTACATCAGGGTATATGTAAGCTTGGCGGAGTACATCAGGGTATATGTAAGCTTGGCGGAGTGCATCAAGGCATATGTAAGCTGGGCGGAGTGCAACAGGTCATAATAGGATGATGTAATAATGGGGAGAATGAATAATCCATGGATTGGTGTGGTATGCTTTGAACCAATCCTTTATACACAGGCCGGGATAATTGGGTATTATACAAAATATCTGCGCTCCAGTGTTGCCTTATATTTGACTTCTTCACTAGCCCTATAAGACGCACAAGGCCCTAAAGTTTCCTCATCTCCGCTGCATCTACAGGGTCCACCCGTGGGGTCCAGCAAATGACGATGTGGGGTGTTTAGTGAAATTCTACTGGACCTAAAAATGAGTCTGGGCCGTCATTTAGAATCATTTTGCATCATTGCGTTTTGAGAGTCATAACGTGTTATTTTTCCGTTGACGGAGCTGTGTGAGGGCGCGTTTTTTGTGGAACGAGATGTAATTTTTATTGGTTCCATTTTGGGGTACATGCGATTTTTTTATCACTATTTATTCCATTTTTTGGGAGATGAGGAAACCATCTTTTTTTTACAGTGTTCACCGTGCAGTATAAACAACTTTATTCTGCGGGGCGAGACGATTACAGCGACACCAAATTTATATCGTTTTTTTACGTTTCACTACGTTCCCACAATAAAAATACTATTTTCTAAAAAAATCATGTTTTAGTGTCGCCATTTTCTGACAGCCATAACTTTTTTATTTTTTAGTTGATATCGCTGCGGGACAGCTTGTTTTATGCGTGACAAACTGTAGTATCTATTGGTACCATTTTGCGTTACTTGCAACTTTTTGATCACTTTTTATTACATTTTTTTTGAGACAAGATGACCAAAAAATAAAATGCTGTCATTGTTTTTTATTAAAAATTTTTACGGTGTTCACCGTGCGGTAAAAATAATGTGATATTTTTATAGATCAGGCCGTTCCGAACGCGGCAATACCTATTATGTATAGTTTTTTTTCATATTTTCATTTTTTTTCTAATAAAGGAGTTGATCAGGGAAACAGGGCAAGTGGTGTTTTTATTATTTATTTATTATTTATTAACTTTTATTTATTTATTTTTCTTTCACATTTTTTTTTTTATTTTTTACTTTTTCTTTTACACTGACCTGGGGACTTGAAGATCTGGTCTTCTGATCCCCGCTACGATACACTGCACTACTTATGTAGTGCAGTGTATCGTAACTGTCATTTTTCATTTGACAGTTAGCCGATTAGGTCCTGCCTCGGGCAGGACCTAATAGGCTACCGTACCTGGGCAACCAGGAAGCCTAGTAACGGCTTCCTGGTTGCCATAGCAACAATCGCCACCCGCGATCCATCGCGGGGGGGCCCGGGGGTTACAGAGGGAGCTCCATCCCTCTGTCAACCACTTCAAAGCGGCGGACGTCATTGACAGCCGCATTGAAGGGGTTAAATGGCTGCGATCGGCGGTAACAGCCATCGCAGCGGCATGTCAGCTGTGTATAACAGCTGACAGCCGCTGAAGATAAAGCTGATAGAAGAATTTTCCATACTTATCAATAATGATTCAAGTTTTCATCCCAATAAGAGTTTTATTCTCATCGATGAGGAGACAAGTCGAAATCAGCAGTTGTCTGCCATCATTACATAAGCACAGGTTTATATACACATATACCAACTGAAAACCGTTTGTGGCTTTCCTGTCATATGAAATGTTACACTTCAGAATGAGATTAGGCCACGTTGGACTTCCTCTGGAGATTGCAATCTTTATTAAGAAGTCCAACCGCCTCATACACTTAAGAATATAACATATTTAACCCTTTGTCAACTAAAGCATTTTCTGAGAACCCTGTATGCACATTTAATATCTATTACATGAAGTAACAATAAATTTAAAATAAAACTTGTCTAACATTCCCTCCTCTTATAAATTTATGTAGACATGTTCTGTAAGATTATCCAGGACAGGTTCTCTTCTTTTGAATCTCTTGGCACATTGTCTTTGTTACTGAGGTCTCAATTAATCTTTGGATCAATACTCTTATGTAGAGTGTCGCATCGACAAACAGTCAATATACTGGCAACAACAGCAATGGTCATGAGTACAGATGTTACCAGGCCAGTCCATTTTCCAAACTACCCCTCAATCCATGAGGTGAAGATGTCATTTATTCTGGAGTTTTCCTGCAAGCTCTTCGGACAGGGAATTGAGTCCTTCCAATGCCTTGGTAATACTGCCATCAGGAGCTGTATTATTGGTAATAAAAGTACAACAGAAGATTCCAAACATTTTGCAGACACCCCCTTTCTCTGCTAGTAACATATCCAGGGTTATTCTATTTTGCCATGTCATTAAAGATATAGGTCCCAACTGATCTGCAATGCCCTTTATTGCATCTCTGGTAAAATTAACAAATCTTTGTTGATTGTAATAAATATAATTAATCCAGTCGACATTCTTATTTATCGTAGACCACCAGAAAAGTACAGACTCGCAGCCTGATGCAATCTGATTTTGGGCCTTAAACTCATTTGGCCCCCTTTGGGGTACTCCTATTTTCTATGTATATTCTATGGTCAAAGGAACTTTCATGGATAGACCGCTTATAGCGATTCAGATAGTCTCCAGGGCGTTTTCTCATTCTCTGAAACTCAGGTGCTAAAAACAAGTCGAATGGCATCAGAATCTGAACCAGAGTACAGCTTCCCTGCCATTTGGTCTTCCTTTCTCCACATAGCCACCAGAGATCAGTCCTTGCCCTTGTCTGGTTGGTAAACCAATTAGAGGAGTAATTACCATTATCGGTCACAAAATTGTTCAGTGAGGTTCCCTACTTTCTTACCTTGCCCATTCCTCAGAAAGCAGGTGTAGTTGCCTGGGTAAGCCACTACTAAGGGAGGGATTTCATCTCTCCCCACAGGTGGGTACAATAAAGAGAATGTCTTTCATAATTTATCACCTGGATTATATGATGCATTATATAAAGATAACATGCATTGCAGACATTGTGGGTTCTCCTTATCTGATAGCCTGAAAGATATAGTAGCCGGATATGGTCTGGCTTTTGCACAAGCGATACAGTTAGTTCTATTATTTTGGATTGCAGTGTATCTCATCCAGACTAACCATTCATGTTTATCACTGTAACCTGTTTCTAATGTCAATTTATCTTCATAAGTGAAGTTGGCCAGATAAACTTTAGAGGGTAGGTCTATCTTTGGAACTAAAAAACTTTCAGTTGCAAGAAATGCCCTATAGGCCAGTACCTGAAACATCAATTCCTATATCATATAGTCCCTTATCCTTTTTATTAGGGTATTTACATAGATAGTACAAATGTATTTATCTGAATATGCTAGTTTGTGGGATGTGTTTCTATCCTTGCCTTGATCTACAACACAGAGCGGAAATCTATTTCATACATTGCAGTCTCACCTTCAGTGAAATTAAAATATTTAACTCTCCAAGCTAAGTCTTTAAGAAATCATACTCTGACCCTGTGTCCCAGGGATCCCATACCTTTGGTTGACACACCTTGGACACCCATAGAATACCTAGAATAACTAATAACATTTTGCCCTGTCTCCCCCCAGGCTCTGGATGTTTTCTTCGCTGAAGTTTGAGACCAGTCACTTCTAACAAATGACCACCCTTTGTAATCAGTCTCTTATAGCCTAGGAGGATAGTGGCAATTCCCTAACTACCTTACAGTGTGATAAGTCTATCCAAGAGCTACGTTTGGCTATCTGTACGGCCATAGGTGTGGTAAGCAGAACCTGATATGATCTTTTTCAATGAAAATAATATCCAATTTCCTGGCTTCATAGGTTCAGGTTCAGGTACAGCTGGAATACAATTAGAGATAGAAACTTCCTTGTTGGTTAGCATTTTTGCCATAAATTCAGCCAGTGTAAAATCAAACTCTTCATCCATCCTAGAGAATGGATGTAACTGCGGTATTACAAATAGTCTAACCATTTGGTGAATACATCAATAATCACTAAACAATAATTCTTCCCTTTGGGTTTCGCATAAGAACTAAGGTCAAAAATAACTATTTTAATTACATGCGAAATCAGCATTAAAATACTTGTCTTAAAGAAACAATATCTTTCTTATTCACTACATAAGAACAAGATGGGGTCTCCAGACAAGATGGCTGCTGCACAAAATAAATTAATCTAAACATTATTTTAATCACTTTCATTTTTCCCACCTTTTGTTTATTTTAGGACATTTTGTACCCAAGCCAGGTACTTAAAATAGGGCTTATCCCCCTTACGGACTTTATTTTCTTAGCTTGCTCTGCGTTCATACTTGTCCTGCATAATGCCAAAAAAGGTCTATACAGTGGCAACAGGCTAGGCCAACTACTTGGCAAATGCCAAGGGAGCAGTGTCCAATCTGTCGGCCACTTTCTCTATATTATGAGCATTCTTTACGCTAAACCTACTAATATTGGCAATAATCCAAACTTCTCCTACCATGGTACATATTGGTCATAATTGTCGCACTGTCACTTACTGTCCTAATGGGACTTTTACCCCTGCAGATATAACAGGTTATGGGCAGCATCTTCCTCAAACCTAAAGACACCCAGGTCACATGACCTCTGGGCTCTCATTGCTGCCATGTACTTCTTACTTATGAGTGACAACAACCAATGACCTTCACCTCATACCTCAAGTTGTTATTCACAATACCGTGACATATTTACATACATTATAATTATAAACCTCAGACAATATAAACAATAGGGTCTCAACTAAGAAAATAATTCTATCACCAATCTCATGCTATCACCTCTCATGTTTGGGTCTCATCAGTTCATTGACAAGTCTTGTACATCAAATCAAACAAACAAACAAACAAACAAACAAACAAACAAACAAACAAACAAACAAACAAACACCTTTATATAAGAAAAACTTCTCTGTCCCTCTGGACAGGGCACATAGATAATATGTAGTTACTGGGTACATTTTATGTCACACATGTTGTTACCCTTTTCAGCAGGATTTGTACCTTAATCTGAGCTGATTACCTGTAACATCTACTCACAGAAATATTCACAGATACCATAGATACCATAATATTCACAGATAGTTTATCTGACAAGTGTCTCAAGCCAAATTTCTTCTTGCATACTCTGAGATTCAAATTAACACCCTTATACATATTCCAAATATCTTAGGAAGCAAAAACAACTTCAATGAAATCCATACAAATGTGTTAGAATGGATATTGTGGATTTGGGAACTGTTCTCCTTTTGGTTTTACATTCCCCTGTGAATTATATTTGGCGCATGTTAAACTAGTTAAACGAAAATTTTTTTTTAGAGTAGTTAGTGTGAAGGATGATTTATTTGCTTATATTCTCTGTTTGAAATTACATTGTGAATTATCAAGCAGGAGGCCGAATTACTAAGATATGTATTATGTGAAAGTGATGATAATGTGTAAATGATTTAGTTTCGTGCAGCAGCCATCTTGTCTGGAGTTCCCATCTTGGTTTTATTGTAGTGAATAGAAAAGTCATTGTTCCTTTAATACAAGTAATGTTGATTTCGTATGTTTTATCTTTGACCTTGGTTCCCATGCGAAGATGGACAGGGAGTGAGATGGGAGTGAGATGGGGGGATGGCAAGTATGCGTGAGGGAAGGTCTCCCCCCATCTCCACGAGGACATTCTGTCCAAAAGAGAGATAAGAAACCTGTAAACATAATGTGTGGAGAATTATAATGATGTATTTTATTGTATGCTTTTTACTGAATAACAAATATTGTTACATTGTCTCTGATTGGTTTACCTCAAGCCTACACCCCTTCTGAATTTCAGTTTAACAGTTTGAGTTTGGTAATAAATCCTTCAGATGAGAATTTTGAACATTTCAGCGTGTCTGTGTGTTTTCTTCTCGTCTCTCGATATATATCGGTGAAATATCCTAATTAGGATTCTGACTAATGGAGTCTGGCCTTGAGAGTCTGTTGGGACTCGTATAAATTTCAGTCTAATATATTTTGAGCGATGGATTTCCACGACAGTAATGGTGCCGAAACCCGGGAAGATTGCACGTCTGATAAGCTGTCACTGGAGAGGTCTGGCTTTGCATCTGTGAATTACAAAAACCGCGGTAGGTAAGGAGCTTATTCTTACACCATTCACACATGTATTGCGTAAGCCTTGGAATCCAGCTGTCAGAACGTCACTTCTATGGACGAGACTCCTTAGTCAGTGGGTTGCAAGATGGATCCAAAAAGGTATGTTGAAGCTTTTTGTGTGATGAAGGATTGCAGGTGTGTACGTGATCTTAAACTGTTGATATGAAAGACATGAGAGAATTTTTGCCAGCAAATACATAGTTAACCAGGAAAAATTGTGAGAAGCCTTTGGAATGCAGTGACGTAGCGCATGGCAGAGAGAAGTCGTAACTCACATGTGAAGTATTTGAAATGCAAAGAGTTGTTTTGGACTGTGAGGAAAAAACAAAACTTCTGCTTGCTGCTTTGTTGTAGCGTTATTTGTTATTTAGTTGTGTAAAATTGTTGAGGATTAATAGTTGTTCTGTTACCCGTTTGTCTGGGATTATAGTTGGGAGGTATTGACTGGTATTGGCTCAGACCCATAGAAAGTTGGATAGTTATGAGTAATATCATGTAGTACCACAGGGGCTTCAATGGTTAAGTCCTGATAATGTAGAATCCAGTGCAAGGAGAAGCAATTGTGTCTATATTGAATTTGCACTCAATACCATTACCCAGTGCAATAGGGAAAACTTTGAATACTGTATTAGAAAATCATTTATATTTTCCTAACGCATTGCCAGCCAGTGATATTGTGTGTAAGGGTCCATAAACCAGTTGTATGCATTGCCAGACTGGCATAAGGTGGGAATCAGTACAGACTGATTTCTAGCACATGTGATAATCCGGCATATACACTTTGATGTAAAATAACATCCAAGTAATTAAGTCTGTAGTAGTATAACATCAGACCGCTGGATTGAATACCGTTGTAATATAACATCCTGTATTCATTGAATGACCCTGACACTTATCCCAGGTGCCACCTGTGTCGTAGTAGTAATTACAGTGAAGAACATTGGTATTGGATCAGACCCATAGCCCGTAAAGAAATTATCACCAACATACATAACAGCCCCCTAAACTACAACCCACAAAGTGAACGGCTGAGCGGGGAGGATAATATATATATATGTTACCAAATATAATTTGCATGTGAAACCATTGCAAAGTGCTAGAGGAAATAGTTTGGGATATATGTTACATCATGGGCTCTATGAACTGAAAGACACACCCCGGCAGCAAGTGTTCTGCATAAGTGAAGTGTTACCAACTCCTGCTTGAATCAATGGAGTTTCATGAATGTCGATTGTGTTGAAGAATTTGCTCTTGTAATTGTTGATTGGCAGCATTTTGTCTGTTCTTGATGTTCAATCCAGTGAGGGATCAGAGGATCCTACTGCTAGAATGTCTGGAGGAACGACTTGTGATATCGTATTGGTAAGACAGTCTAGGAGATAGACTGGTCTGAGATATCTGTCGGCAAACGTGGCCTGTTTGCCTGGAGGTGGGGGATTTACCGGAAATCACCCTACTGCTCTCCGACCATGGGGTCAGGAGGAAGTTGGACAAAGATGCTTTGGGGCACTGGTCCCGGCCAACATTAGAATGAGCAAAAGGAGCTGGGGCTTTAATTATAAAGTATGTGAAGGCAAAATAACACACTGTAAAAAATTGTTGAAAAGGCTGGCAGCCGTAAGAAGGATGTTTGCATGTGAGAAAGAACAATTTAAATACAGGTGTAAATTTTCATTGGAAGAGTGAAGAAAATGGAGCAGCCAGGTACATTGCAGTGACTAACGTGGGTCAGAACGGGGGGAGTGCAATGTGAACATGTGTGATGTGATGAAACATCTGTGTGATGTGTGTAATGTAACATGTGTGATGTGATGAGACATCTGTGTGATGTGTGTAATGTAACATGTCTGAAGTTTGAAACTAATGGCCACAATAAAAGCAGAACTATATTGTATGTTTCCTATTTTTAACAGCAGTAATGTCTAAAAATGTTAGTGTTTTGTGTATGGGGTTAAAATCAGTTCTACGTGTTTTATTTTCGCGCAGCGCAGTCGTCTGTAACTACACCAAGCGAGAAAAATATTACAGCCGGCTGGATCTGTTTGTAGAAAGATAAAAGCTACACTGCAGATTAATGTGTTATAATGTGATAAGATTTATTGTTGGAATGTTTTAATGTTAATTCAAATGTATTAAACTACAGATATTGTGAGACACGGGGTCTTGAACATGTATGTGCCCCCTCTGTTCCCTATTCTTATGTACAGCTTATTGGTTTGCAGTAATTAATATTACCAGATATATTATTTTCTGTGTTATTGAATAACTAATTACAATTGTCTTGTTTTTTGTTTTCACACATGAGGCACGTGCTATGGTGCTGCCTAAATGTTATTTTTTTAAAATGTGAGATGTTTTACAGGTAAATGGTTGCAGGTCATTTTAAAGATAAAATGTATTTTTGTCAGGAGAAAGTAATCTTTTTTGTTCCAGGCTGTTGTGTATTACAGGGGGTTAAACTAGTGCTCCCCCGATAGAGTGCCTAATCTCATTATGTTGATATGTAGATTTGAACCCTGCTACATTACTTTCGCAGAGTCCAAATAGGAGGGAATGTTGAAGGGACTGATCTGTTCTCCTTTTTACAGGCAATTTTATGACCCCTTCACAGCCAGAGGGAGCTATGCCAAGCACTGCCCTATCCCAGTGGCTGAGAAAGGGTTGAAGATTTCCCAATGGTGAAGGGACTGATCAGATAGTTTTGTTTTGTGTTTTATTTTGTTTTGAATTAATGAATTTGGTTCTAGGAGATCTACAAAATGTGTATGAGTTTCAAGGAGTAACCCAGATTAAATGTGTATGACAGTAACTTATATTTTGAGGTTTTTCTGTGTAGATGGTTCCAGATCCCCCTCCAGCCAATTTACACAGGAGGTGAGGTGACGTCACTCACAGATGAGTCTTTACAGATTTAGATGGGGAGAAGGCAAAACAAAAAAAAAAATTGTTTGAATATTGTTTCTTTTATGCCAGATTTCAGTAACATATTTTGTTTGTTTTTGTATTAATCAGGTATTTACAGGACCTGGTGGGTGGGATGTACAAGTGTTCTGGATCATCAGCTAAATGTGGAACAATAAAACTCCACCCTTTTGAAATGTTCTATCTATATGTGACATGGGTTTCCAATGTAAATTTGTAATGTAGACATACTTTATCATATACAGCATGTGTAGAACAGGATACGAGGCACCAGGTAAATTACCCAGAAACCACTCTCACCTTCTTGTTCATCTCAAGGAGCGGAGCTGGAGGTGCTCGCTGAGGCTGTAACCTGGCAGAAGGTAAGACGGCCGACATATACACTGACTCTAGGTACGCTTTTGGCATCGCCCACAATTATGGGCCCATTGGTAGTAGGAACTTTATTGGATCATTGGGTAAGCCAATTGAGAGAGCAAGAGAAAACAGAACTGACAACAAGGGTATATGCAGCCAGGTGTCAGTAAATTGGCTTGTCCCTGGATACAATAATGCCACCACTAGGTTTGTAGCAGCCGGCATGATGTGCGCACGGCATGACATAGGTAAAACAGCAAAGGTACCTGTGAAAAGTGCATCCCAGCCAGATTACCCGTCCCAGCGACTGCAGAACATACAACTACCCGAGGTAGAAGTGTATGACAATGTGCTCATGTGTGTAGACCTGTTCTCAGGGGGGCCTGAAGCCCGGCCTGTATTTTCCCCACTGCAGACGTTGTGTGTAAGTGACAGGGGAATAGTGTTATCCCAAGTATTGACCTGATGTTTGTACAATACGATATCAGCAGTTCTTCAGATGTTATTCCAAAGTTAGTTTGTTTAGTAATTGTATTTAAGAAGGGCTGTGGGAATATTAAATACTGAAGTTAAGTTTTATGTAAAGTTCTGGACCAGCTTTAGCATTGGACTATTAGAGTCATGCGTCAGATAAAAAGTACAGAAGTGGAATATTCCCATTTGAAAATATTTTTAGTTATTTGTTTTTTGTCGTTGTTATTGTGAAAGGAAAATTCTGTGCAGTGTTCGTGTGTGTGTGTGTATATATATATATAAAGAAGAAAAATGAGTTTGCATGTATCATCTCTAGTTATTGCTCAATGTGAACGTTTGATGTAAAGATGTTATTTGTTAATGTTTTTCTTCAAATTAATTATTTGATTAAGATCAATTAATGTCTATACAATGAAAAAGCTTGTTCTCCATAGGACGAGTCCAACTGGGAGCGGAAGGCGTGAGAACCAGATTCTAACAGAATGTGGACGGATAAGGGAACGTGAACCGGTAAGACCCAAGGCACTCTTGATGGCTTTTGCATTGATGGTGTATGACCTCACATATGCCCCAAGACTGCAAGGATCGATTTGGTAAGATCTAATTGGTATGTCCCAGGCTTTACAGCTGTTGCTGCTAAATTCTGTTAGAGCTGTTTGATTTGCCTACAGAACAGTCCTGGTAGACCGGTGCCAACCTTATCATACCCGCCTCCCACGAAGAGAACAGACCTTGAGAGGCCTCCCCATGCAATACAAATTAGAGTAAGGAAAATTGGTTTGTGACATTTGTCAGATAAACATGTGGAATCTGTGTATATTTTGGTGAGCTGGAAATGTTCCAGGCAATCAGCTCAGATCAACGTACAAATCCTGCTGGAAAGCGTGACACCAAGTGCATATGAAATGTACCCAATAATTACACATCTTCTAGGTGCCCTGTCCATTGGAACAGAGAAGTTTTTCTTATATAAAAGGTGTTTGTTTGTTTGATTTAGTTTAAGGGCCTGACATTGTTATTGTATGTACTTAGAACAACTTTTATAGTACGTAGATGTTATCACCAGATTAGTAACAATTGACAAGGGTTGGGGTTCCCCAGAAAGTGCCAGTAAACATGAACTAAAAGATTTTTGATACGATGAACTCCATTACTGAGGTGCGGCAGGCGCAGCCGGAGCCAGTACAACGCGTTTGTCATGAACTGACGGCAGTGTCACAATTCCAAGCAGCCGCCCAGACAAGATAAGAAGACAGATGAGCGGAGGGTTTGTGGGGTCACAATAACACCCCACTAATCCGCCTACGTGGGATCTCACACCAGGCTCACAGCATGAGGTGTTGTGTATAGCCCGGCGACGTAAACTAAAAGAGACGGTGTCTGACAGATGAAAAAGACCAAATCAAGTCCTGATGACATCAGCAAAGATCAAAGTAAGGACCAAAGACCTGAGTGAATCCATCAGCAGTATCAAGTGTTCTAATCAGAAGACAGGAGAAGAAGAGGACGATGATGTACATGACTTGTCAATACACTGGTGCGACCCCATACCCTAACCGGACATTGGTGATGGCATCATATTAGTTGTGGCCCTATTGATATATTGTTTGAGTTTCATAATCATAATATATAATTTCTGTAATTTAATATGAGAAAAAGGGAGGTTTGTGAAGGATGATTTATTTGCTTATATTCTCTGTTTGAAATTACATTGTGAATTATCAAGCAGGAGGCCGAATTACTAAGATATGTATTATGTGAAAGTGATGATAATGTGTAAATGATTTAGTTTCGTGCAGCAGCCATCTTGTCTGGAGTTCCCATCTTGGTTTTATTGTAGTGAATAGAAAAGTCATTGTTCCTTTAATACAAGTAATGTTGATTTCGTATGTTTTATCTTTGACCTTGGTTCCCATGCGAAGATGGACAGGGAGTGAGATGGGAGTGAGATGGGGGGATGGCAAGTATGCGTGAGGGAAGGTCTCCCCCCATCTCCACGAGGACATTCTGTCCAAAAGAGAGATAAGAAACCTGTAAACATAATGTGTGGAGAATTATAATGATGTATTTTATTGTATGCTTTTTACTGAATAACAAATATTGTTACATTGTCTCTGATTGGTTTACCTCAAGCCTACACCCCTTCTGAATTTCAGTTTAACAGTTTGAGTTTGGTAATAAATCCTTCAGATGAGAATTTTGAACATTTCAGCGTGTCTGTGTGTTTTCTTCTCGTCTCTCGATATATATCGGTGAAATATCCTAATTAGGATTCTGACTAATGGAGTCTGGCCTTGAGAGTCTGTTGGGACTCGTATAAATTTCAGTCTAATATATTTTGAGCGATGGATTTCCACGACATTAGTAAAGCCATATGCCGTGAACACTTTATATATGATCTCTACCATCCCCCCTGTTGAGACATGGCTTGTCCCATGGCTCAATATAGCTGCATATCTGAATAAGTTGCTGGGTAGGATGTATTTGTTCTTACAAGATCCATCTACGAACGGTATGAGATCACTATCTAGTAGTGGAATATCTTTATGATCTGATCTTGGTAACACTCTTTCTGCTATGGAGGATAGGCAATCAAGTGGTGCACCATCCTCCGCAGTAGACATCAAGGTCGAAAAATTTAAAGTGGTACATCTTTCTATCATAAATAACACTAATGTGATGGAAGCTCTTATAGCTTCTGCGGCGGCTACAACTGATTGAAAACAGGGAGGTAAGGCTCTAGCTACTGGGTCGAGTTTTGATGAGTAGTAATCTAGAGGTCTATCCTTTCCCCCACACTCCTGTGTTAGCACTGAAGTCATGTATCCATTTTTACAATCTATAGTTTGAATTAAAAAAAAATTTCTTTGTTGTTTTTATTAAATAATCAGTTAGTCCAAGCACTGAAGATCCTACAAGAACCTGTTTTATCTGAAAAAAAAAAAAATGCCTCTTCATAAATCAAAGACATCAATGGTCCTGTAATATCAGCATATCCAACTCCTGCAGAAGTTAGTCATACCCAAAAAGGAGATCATTTGTCTTTTTGTCAGAGGTTTCGGTGCTTGGAGTATTGCTGACTTTCTTCCTTCATCTAGATGTTTACCTTCATGGATAATATGGTGTATGGAATGCCTGTGTGATGCCGAGGCTAGTAAGTATATGCCCTAATACTTCTCCTATGAAGTGGGTTCTTCTGTCACTCTCGATTACTTCAGGACCCCATATCAGCATACTACTTCACTGAGTATTTTCCTAGCAGTGTTTTTAGCTATGTTTTTTTGGTTACTGGCCATGCCTCAGGCCAATTTGAAAACATTTCAATAGATACAAGGACATATTCATATACACTCACCTCGGGTAGCTGTATGTAGTCCACCTGCAGTCGCTGGAAGAGGTAATCAAGGCAAGGCGTGTGCTTACTGGGTGTTTTTATCATTTTACCGGGGTTGTGTCTGACGCATGTCAGGCCGCCCTCTACATGTTGAGCAGCTGCGTTCTGAAATCCAGGTGCAAACCAGTGTTGTATTGGTTTGCCTGCTGCAGTCAGAAAGCCTCTTACTCGCCATATTGTGTCATAATCATGTGAGACTCCAAAGGTGTACCTCGAGTCTATATAGACGTTCACCCTTTTACCTGTGCCCAACTTACATGCTTCTGCGAGTGCCATGAGTTCTGCCTCCTGGGCAGAGCTGCTGGAGGGCAGTGACTTTTTCAACACTGTCTTACCTTCCTGGACTACTGCATACCCGGTGGTGAAATGTCCTGTCTGCTCATTCCAGTATCTGGATCCGTCTACAAAATACTGAACATCATAGTTAGTCAGAGGTACATCAGTGACACCTGGTAACCCTTGGGCGTCAAGTTACATTAAACTGTGACAATCAGACTCATGTTCCATATCAAACAAGTCTTTGTCATTTGCAAATTCGTACATTAAGGAAACTGTATTTATAACTTTAAAATCTGATTTTATACAGCTAACTTTAATTTCTTAAAAAGTCAGTCTATTTACACAATCTTGTACTTTAGTTCAATGTTCTAGGACTTTTTACACACTAATTTTACATATATAGTAATAATAATTTGAAATTCAATTAATTCAGTTCTTAATCTGGATTGAAAAAAACATCTCACATCAAACAGTACACAACTTTATTTCCTCCTCAGACTAGTCTGCAACAAACACCCTGTATACACGGGGACACACCCTGTATACACGTCTACATCAGACTTCTCGTTCTCATCCACCTTACTCATTGCAATGTACCTATCTGTATTACTCTTTATCACTACTACAGTCACTATTATTGAATGCTATTATTTTATTCACATGCTATACATATCAACATTTATTGACACACTCTTCTATAGTTCTGCTTTTCCAATCATTTCATGGTCTTTCAACCAGCCAGCATTTTGTTCTATGAAAGTTTTTCATCTTGAACTATATAAACAACCTTCTTTAACATTCCTTATCATTTTAACATTCTGTCAACCTTCTACCTTGTTCTCCTTTGTGAGAATCTTCCAACCGTCGTCTTACACAATCAAAACCACACTTCTCTTTTTCCTTCACTAAATTATAACATTCAATTACCCTCAAAGTCCTTTTAAATCCAAATTTGCCACACCCTTATCATCATCATCATTTTACATTCACCACATCTAATTTGTGCATATACTTAACATCCCCTTCTAAAGGAATATTTAATACTTTTTAACACAAACAACCACATCCTGAAACTGTCCCTGATACGTTACACATGTTACGAGCAGTGTCCTTTTGAAAGGAAATCTAATTTAGCAATTTTAGTATACGTCTCTCTATTTAATGGACACCTAAATAGATTATTTTCTTTTTTTCTAGAATAGGCGTCTTACAAGCACTTTTTATATTAAAAGATTTGATTAACTTTGTATCCTATATCAATTATTTTGACTATTCTCCAACCTTCAGTAGAAATAGCCACATTAATCCAAACATACAATCAGAATAAAACATTCTAAAACAATCTGGTGTGCCTTTGTTCTTTTCTAATATTTTTAAATATCTTAGTCATCACATATAAAATAAAAATAATAATAAAAGACCAACCAAACTTAATGAGAAGACATCAGGACAATAGATGTTAATCCACTTTTTTGCTACGTGACAATTTGACTTACTAATATTAATTTATCCCTTTATTCTATTTGTTCTTGGTTCTATGATCTGACTCTAATTTGATCTCATTCAAAGAGTCTTGTAGAATTTTGATGGTCAGTTAGGAATATTGAATAACAGTGTTCGCTGCACCAAAACGTTATTCTCCCTGGACTGTAGGACTCGCTGCACTCTACACGCCTAGAGCTGCTTACGAAAACACAGTCCCAAGACAGTAATGTCGCTCACCCAAGGTGACCACGACACGAAAATGTGAAACACTGTCTCAACTCTCGCTTTTATCACATTTGGACAAGACACATGATTAACGATTAACAAACAGACAAATTCGATATGAATAACAAAACCTACTATCATATTCTATATTTCTGTATAACTCATATATCTTGACCACAAGGTATTTTCACCAAAGTTTCACAGAACACACACAAAACACAACAATATTTACAAGTATTATGCTGATCAGTCATATACTTCATGTTCCTGGGTGTTTTAACAGTATTTTTCCTACTGATTTGTCCCTGTAACAATTTTACAAAGGACCATTCCTAATCGGACTCCCTTATACACACAGGGTTTTATTTATTTAACCCTCATACATTCATTCTTCACAGTCAAGGAGTCTCATATATGTTTCATCTATAACAACCATTTCTTTCAACTGCACCAAAGAAATACTTGATTACCTTAAAACTTCTGGTGTCAGGGGCGTCCAGAGACAATAAGAGGCTGGTCAGACCAGCAGCAGATGTCCTGGATGTGTCTTTACACCACAGTTTGAAAGTCTTTATCTTTCTTTAACTTTGGATTTAGTTTATCTCAATCATTCAATACTTTTAGTCACAATCATAAACTTTATAAAACAAATAATCCTAATACTCTATAAGAAACAATCATAATACTCTATAAGAAATAATCATAATACTTAATCTATAGGAGATCCTCCAAATCTCCAAGTACTTTATCTTTTACGTGCTGCACGGAGTTATTTATTACCTGTAGCCTTCTCACATAGGCTATGGACTACTAACCTCGAGAACCACTATTCCCAGGTTTTTATATTAAGACCTCTGCTTAATATAACTAAGACCCAGTCTTAGTACCTAAGTTCCAACTCAGGTTTTTTACGTTATCTTTTTTTTTGTTTTTTTTATCACATAACCTTATAACATCTAAATATGAAAAATAATAAAAACACATATATACAAAATTATATTACCGTTATTCAGATGAAAACTCGAATCCTCAATTCTCCTTACTATGTTCTTTTAAAAACCGTCATTCCACACCTTGTCCCTCCGTCTGACTGGCCTCTTTTTAACGGTAATTTAACCGGAGGTCTTTGAATTAAGTGAGTATTTTGATGACTCACCCCGTGCACGGTGTACAGTCCTCGGGTGGACGAGGGTCTGGAAATATTGGTTTCCGGCTTCGAAGGACCAAGATGATAGAAGAATTTTCCATACTTATCAATAATGATTCAAGTTTTCATCCCAATAAGAGTTTTATTCTCATCGATGAGGAGACAAGTCGAAATCAGCAGTTGTCTGCCATCATTACATAAGCACAGGTTTATATACACATATACCAACTGAAAACCGTTTGTGGCTTTCCTGTCATATGAAATGTTACACTTCAGAATGAGATTAGGCCACGTTGGACTTCCTCTGGAGATTGCAATCTTTATTAAGAAGTCCAACCGCCTCATACACTTAAGAATATAACATATTTAACCCTTTGTCAACTAAAGCATTTTCTGAGAACCCTGTATGCACATTTAATATCTATTACATGAAGTAACAATAAATTTAAAATAAAACTTGTCTAACAAAAGCGCGCACAGCTCCTGTGCTCGCTTTATCTGCAGGGCGTAACTGTACGCCCGAATGCGGGAACTCACTTGGTTTTCGGACGTACAGTTACGCCCAAATGCGGGAAGGGGTTAATGACATGGTGAAATAGAATGGCCCTGGATGTTACTAGCCGAAAAAGGGGGTGTTTGCAAAATGTTTGTATCTTCTGTTGTACTTTTATTCCCAATAATACAGGTCCTGATGGCAGTATTACCAAGGCATTGGAAGGACTCAATTCCCTGTCCGAAGAGCTTGTGGAAAACTCTGGAATAAATGACATCTTCACTAATTGGCTTGGAGGATGGTTTGGAAAATGGAGTAACCACATATCCAGTCTATGGACTTCCTTAGCAGCAGTGGCAGCCATACTTGTAACTCGTGGGTGTTGTTGCATTTCTTCCATAAGGCGACTAATTCAGAGACTCATTGACACTTCAATTACTAAGACAATGTACCAAGAGATTCCAAATGAGGACTTAATACGATGGCTTAGAAACACCTCATGACAAAATTCTGATGTATGAAAAAATTGGTGAAAACTTAAAGAAGAAAATCTGTTTAGGACGTGTCACAGAATATTCCTTCATCATTTACAACAGGGAGGAATGATGGAAAAGTTTTATATTTAGGATTACTTTATGTAATGAAGACTAAAACTGTGTATCTGTAATACCCTGACTAACAAAATGTCTAGTGAGTTTTATTAAGATAACTGATATTATATATGGAGAGGGGGCAGCTGAATTCCTAAAAAGGGAGATTAGAATTTCCAGACAAAGGTTCAACTTTTAATTAGTTGTCAATTGTGATATATGAAGCAAAATGTAACAGGAACTAGTCCAGACATGTTATTCTCAGAATATGTATAATAACTCTGTCATTCAGGATGGAGGCAGACATTATGCCATGTCTCCTTATCGATAAGAATAAAGACGCGCATCATCTCTATTCAGGTGACTTCTTGACTCTTCCTTGATAGGAATATAAATATCAGCTGGATATGACTCCTAGGTTCTTCTTTTCCTCACACTGTTTACTTTAACATTCAATATCTCTTCCCTAAGCTCATATCTCCTGCTCCTTCTTTCTCGTTCTCCTTCAACATGGCTGCCCTCTCTCCACTTGCTCATCCCCCTGTTCCGTTTTTAGCTCCTCCCCCTTTAACATCACATTTTCATGTCAAGTGTAATCCGTCCAGCAACTCACTGCAACTGCTCTACCACCATCTAGTGGTCATTAACGATATAACAGGCAGTATACAATAATAAGTAACAAACAATGCTTCAACCTCCTACACAAATAGAAGGAGGGGGGGGGGGGTAGACAGTCAGCCAAGGGCTGACAAAAGGGCGGAAACAGAAGGGGGCTGAGACCCCTGTGACTGACGTTGGGAAGGGGGCTATTACCCATATCATACAAGGGGACTGGGACCCCTACGATATCGTGGGTACAGAGGGGGCTGATACCATAACTGGTCTGGTATATGTGGGGAGTGGGACCCCTTCCACAGCATGGGGGCCTGAACCCCTTCTACACCTATGAAAAAATAAAATTAGTTGAGGCTCCAATAAGTCAGGAAAGAAAAATACATATTTCTTCTGTTTTAAGAGGCGATTTATCACGGCCCATAAATTAGGGAACCAGGAAGGGTAGGGCCCAAACATATCTGCTGGAAGTGACGGCGCCCATTATGATTGTACTGTACTTTTTTCAATAAAAATTACATTTGATGTATTATACTGTTTACTATATATGTCAGTGGTGTATAAATTAGATCGTATTACAGTGTCCGTTTTCGTCCATATGGGCAGGTGGAGTAAGGATTAAGCTGGATAGCATATTGCCCCTTGTATTCCCTTTAAGACTGAGGTTTGTTTGAACCTTTTTATAAATGTAGAGTGGCAACTATATCCTCCTTTTCTATAGAAACCTTTAATTTTGAACAGCCTTATCCATGTTACTAATCTAATAGTCTTTAAACAGATGCCCTATGCAGGATTGAGTGGTGGGTTTATAGGCACCTATTCACATTATAGATGTGGATGACGTGCGTTTTTCACGCCCGTGCATCTTTTGACTTTTTCCCTCTTAATTGAGGGGTAAGTTTATCCTGCCTTCCTGTGGGTGTCACTCTCTCTCTCTCTCTCTCTCTATATATATATATATATATATATATATATATATATATATATATATATATACTACCGTTCAAAAGTTTAGGGTCACTTAGAAATTTCCTTATTTTTGAAAGAAAAGCACCGTTTTTTTTCAATGAAGATGACATTTAATTAATCAGAAATACACTCTATACATTGTTAATGTGGTAAATGACTATTCTAGCTGCAAACGTCTGGTTTTTAATGCAATATCTACATAGGTGTATAGCGGCCCATTTCCAGCAACCATCACTCAAGTGTTCTAATGGTACATTGTGTTTGCTAACTGTGTTAGAAGGCTAATGGATCATTAGAAAACACTTGAAAACCCTTGTGCAATTATATTAGCACCGCTGTAAACAGTTTTTATGTTTAGAGGAGCTATAAAACTGACCTTCCTTTGAGCTAGTTGAGAATCTGGAGCATTACATTTGTGAGTTTGATTAAACTCTCCAAATGGCTAGAAAAAGAGAGCTTTCATGTGAAACTCGATAGTCTATTCTTGTTATTAGAAATGTAGGCTATTCCACGCGAGAAATTGCCAAGAAACTGAAGATTTCCTACAACGGTGTGTACTACTCCCTTCAGAGGACAGCACACACAGGCTCTAACCAGAGTAGAAAGAGAAGTGGGAGGCCCCGCTCCACAACTGAGCAACAAGACAAGTACATAAGAGTCTCTAGTTTGAGAAATAGACGCCTCACAGGTCCTCAACTGGCAGCTTAATTAAATAGTACCCGCAAAACGCCAGTGTCAACGTCTACAGTGAAGAGGCGACTCCGGGATGCTGGCCTTCAGGGCAGAGTGGCAAAGAAAAAGCCATATCTGAGACTGGCTCATAAAAGGAAAAGATTAATATGGGCAAAAGCACACAAACATTGGACAGAGGGAGATTGGAAAAAAGTGTTATGGACAGACGAATCGAAGTTTGAGGTGTTTGGATCACACAGAATAACATTTGTGAGACGCAGAACAACTGAAAAGATGCTGGAAGAGTGCCTGACGCCATCTGTCAAGCATGGTGGAGGTAATGTGATGGTCTGGGGTTGCTTTGGTGCTGGTAAAGTGGGAGATTTGTACAAGGTAAAAGGGATTTTGAATAAGGAAGGCTATCACTCCATTTTGTAACGCCATGCCATACCCTGTGGACAGCGCTTGATTGGAGCCAATTTCATCCTACAACAGGACAATGACCCAAAGCACACCTCCAAATTATGGAAGAACTATTTAGGGAAGAAGCAGGCAGCTGGTATTCTATCTGTAATGGAGTGGCCAGCGCAGTCACCAGATCTCAACCCCATAGAGCTGTTGTGGGAGCAGCTTGACCGTATGGTACGCAAGAAGAGCCCATCAAGCCAATACAACTGGTGGGAGGGGCTTCTGGAAGCATGGGGTGAAATTTCTCCCGATTACCTCAGCAAATGAACAGCTAGAATGCCAAAGGTCTGCAATGCTGTCATTGCTGCAAATGGAGCATTCTTTGATGAAAGCAAAGTTTGAAGGAGAAAAATATTATTTCAAATAAAAATCATTATTTCTAACCTTGTCAATGTCTTGACTATATTTTCTAGTCATTTTGCAACTCATTTGATAAATATAAGTGTGAGTTTTCATGAAAAACACAAAATTGTCTGGGTGACCCCAAACTATTGAACAGTAGTGTACATATATATATATATATATATATATATATATATATATATATATATATATATATATATATATATATATATATATCTGGTTGCCTGTACATATGTTTATGGATTGAGGTGCCTTGCTACTTAATATAGTTGCATTTATATGGGGTAAAATATAGGTTAAAAGGTGCGTAGTCTGGTCCTATTTTTTTTGGCCCTTTTCCAGATTGTATTCTGGTCGCTGTTCTGTATATCTCATGATTGCAGTTTGCACCGCATCTTCCCTGCGTTTTCCTTGCACACTTTTGTAGAAATCGGCTTGGAGCGATACTGACAGACGGTTTCAGTTTGCCCTTATATAATATGGCGTTCTTGGCACAGTATCTACGTTGGTGCATGCGAGGACATGCGCAGTTGAACAATTCACCTCTGACATATTTGGTCTCCTGGGCATGCGCAATAGCGCACAGGGGACGCCGTGAGGAGCGCGGTTGTTTTGAACTTTAGCAGCCAATATCATCATGGTGAGTGTCTCCATATGTTCTCTTAATGTATTCACAGGTGCCAGCAATACCTAATTGTGCACAATCATGGGTATGCACTGACTGTCAGTACGTTTTATGGATTGTAACTTATGGTATATATACATTATGACATTACATGTTTTTTTCTATAGCACTTTGTTAACACTGTGTTTTAATAAAATTATTGTAGTAATAATAATAAAATAATAATATTTATAAAAACTGTCTAAAAGTGTTTTTAACCCCTTAATGACCGCCGATAAGCCTTTTTACGGCGGTCATTAGTGGGCTTTATTCTAGAGCGCCGCCATTCTACGTCGCTGCTGTAGAATAAAGTAAACAGAGCAGGGAGCCGTGAAATCTCCCTGCTCTCAGCTGCCAGAGGCAGCTGAGGGCTGGGGGCGTCCCTGCTCTGCCGGGTGAGATCGATATTAGTATCGATCTCACCCATTTAACCCTTCAGATGCGGTGCACAATAGCGAGCACCGCATCTGAATGGTTTCGGAGAGAGGGAGGGAGCTCCCTCTCATCTCACTGACACCCGGCGATAAAATCGCAGAGTGTCTGTGTCTTCTATGGCAGCCGGGGGTCTAATAAAGACCCCCAGGTCTGCCTGGAGCGAATGCCTGCTAGATCATGCCGCAGGCATGACCTAGCAGATGCCTGTCCGTTTTAAACGGACAGGCAGTAATACACTGCAATACAAAAGTATTGCAGTGTATTATAATAGCGATCGGAGGATAGTGAAGTCCCCTAGTGGGACTAGTAAAAAAGCAAAAAAGTTTAATAAAGTTAATAAAAAAAAAAAAGTGAAACAAAAAAAAGGAAAAACCCACTTTTTCCCCTTACAAAATGCTTTACTATTAAAAAAAACTACAATAAAGCAAAAAAGTTACACATATTTGGTATCGCCGCGTCCGTAACGACCCCGACTATAAAGCTGTTACATTATTTAACCCGCACTGTGAACGCCGTAAAAAATAAAATAAAAAACAATGGAAAAATTGCTGTTTTCTGTTAATCCTGACTTAAAAAAAATGTGGTAAAAAGTGATCAAAAAGTCGCATCTACTCTCAAATGGTACCAATAAAAACTGCAAGTCGTCCCGCAAAAAACAAGACCTTATACAGCTATGCCGACGCAAAAATAAAAAAGTTATAGCTCTTCGAATGTGACAATGGAAAAATGTAAAAAATGGCTTGGACATTAGGGCCCAGAATGCAAGCAGGGGGAAGGGGTTAAAATTGTATTGAATTAATTATTTTTAAAAAAAATATTTGCTTAAGGAAATAGACGTTGTTTAGTTGGTGGTTGAGCGGTCTTCTGAGAAGCAGGTTTTATAGGGTGCATATTCCCGGTCTCTTGGGATAAAATGTGGTGGGAATATTCAGATGTGATATGGAGGTCTTTGAGTATTTTGATGTTAGTAATGTGATGTTTTTACTGTGGCACAATGATGATTTCATTTTCTCCTCTTGATCTTTATGTTTTTAAGCTTCTTGACTATGATGTGTTTGGTCATTGTGACCACGTTTTTTTTGGTCTTGAACTTTTTTGGCTTTTGACTTTGAAGTTCTTTTATCTTGGCCACATAAGTTTTCATTGCTTTCTCCTCTTTCTCCTTTTCAGCTTTTATAGATTTCATATATTTTTTTCCTCCGTATCGGCACTTTTGCTTCTACTCGCCTCTTTTGCCAGCTCATTCTCAACCCTGTATTCAGATGCTGCCATCATTCGACTCAGTACAGGGTGACGACTTTGATCTTCTTCACAGTCCCATTCTTCAATGTCCCTCTTCTTTTTTATCATTTGTTGGTTCTCAGGGACTATTAAAATATAAAATAAAGGTCAATAATTATGAATTAAAAATTATAATGGAAACATAGATGTGGGGAGTTGTTGGGTAGTTAAATCTGTGGGAAACACCTTCCTTTTGTTAAGCTATGTTCACATCTGCGTTGCAGGCTCTGTTGCGAGCCTCTATCGCAGATCTGGTCCAAAATGCAGTGAAAAATAGTGCAGCATGTTGTGCTATTGTTACGGTAAAGCAATGGACACGATGACAGAAACCCTACAGGAACCATTAAAATCAATATGTTTTTCATCGGACACTGTGTAGGCCTACGAACCCACCACCACCATGTTGTTTTACACTTGTTTGTCATTTTTTTACGTGGTGCTGGCCATTGTTTTTACTATTTGTGATTAAATATAATAAAAATCTTTTTGCATGGTACCCATGGTGTATGGTATATATTATTACAGTACTTATATAATAGTATCTATATATATTTATGGGGATTGTGCTTATATATTGATATATATAGATCATTATATGGAATATTTGGCCTGGTTTTCGTATAGGTATTCATATGTTTTGTATGTTGTTGACAGGCCTTGTAACTAATATGGATTTCCATACTCGGGAATCTAACTGGCTATCGCTTGTTACTCATGTTTTTAAGGAGGATGCTATAGGAACCGTTGGTGCAAACAATACAGGTATATTGGAAATACATAGATCATTAAAGGACTTATTGAAACGTCGTACCAGAATTTGGTGGAATAAGGTTTCATTAGAACAGTATTTGGCTCGGGATCTGATCCCTTGTGGTCTACATGTCCAGGTTTTCCCGTCATTTCCACTTGAAGACGTGACAATGAAATTGAGATGGGAAGAAGCATGTGCATTATGCTCTCGCACTTTCATCGAACTGTTAATTGGTATGGATAAAAAACAATTGGAGGACGTTGAAAAAACTATTGCACCTTTACAGGAACAAGTGAAATCAACATTGACTCCTGAAAATCTAGCCAAATTTGAACAGGATTTAAGTATTGAATGTGCAAAATGGGAACGAGAGATACAGGACGTAAAAACCAAAAAATTGCAAAGAGATGTTCTGGATTTTCAACAGCATAGAATCTATAGATGGCAAAAAGCGTGCACCTTCTAAATTATCGCGCAGTGAATCCTCCTCATCATTGGAGAGTGTTGCATCTAGGATATCACAAGTATCGTCATCATCAAATGCACGAGAAATAGGGATGACAAGGTATGAAACCAGACGAGCGCCAATTAAAAGGAAATTGAACACGTCGGATGGAAATAATGGTGAATTGAAGGTAATTAACTTATCTGATATTGTACTAACACCCAGTCAAAATTCTGTGCTATCACTAGGTTTAACATTTTGTCCGGTATCTGGTTTAGATGATTTTACAGCCATCAAGGATATATTCCTATTTGCGCGTAAACTCATTTTTAAAAAATATTATGCAAAGAATGATTTCAACCATTTGTTTACAGCCCAGGAGGAATTGGAAGTGGTCCGGATATTAGAGTCATTGCTTCAAGAACAGGAGGTAAGCACTGATAAATTTCCGGACTTTACTCGACCCAAATTTACCACATTCCCACTACTTTTATTAAATCCACCAGTAGAAATGTTCGTTAGAATGGTGGTTGATGAGTTGAGGAAACTATCACAAAATCGTAGATATGACAACTTATCTAGAGTGCAGCGCAAGGCCTTCTATGAACTGAAAATGATGAAGGGGGTCGTATTCAAACAAGCAGATAAGGGGGTTAATGTGGTGATATGGCCGTTTGAGCTATACGAGTCCGAGGTGTATAGACAATAACCAGATTTTGCAACCCCTATCTGCTATATCAGCAGATAGGCGCTGCAATTTAGATTACAGTAACGTTTTTATTTTTAAAAAACGAGCATTTTTGGCCAAGTTATGACCATTTTTGTATTTATGCAAATGAGGCTTGCAAAAGTCCAAGTGGGCGTGTTTAAAGTAAAAGTCCAACTGGGCGTGTATTATGTGCGTACAGCGGGGCGTTTTTACTACTTTTACTAGCTGGGCGTTCTGACGAGAAGTATCATCCACTTCTCTTCAGAACGCCCAGCTTCTGGCAGTGCAGACACACAGCGTGTTCTCGAGAGATCACGCTGTGACGTCACTCACTTCCTGCCCCAGGTCCTGGATCGTGTCGGCCACATCGGCACCAGAGGCTACATTTGATTCTGCAGCAGCATCAGCGTTTGCAGGTAAGTAGCTACATCGACTTACCTGCAAACGCCGATGCTGCTGCAGAATCAACTGTAGCCTCTGGTGCCGATGTGGCCGACACGATGCAGGACCTGGCGCAGGAAGTGAGTGACGTCACAGCGTGATCTCTCGAGAACACGCTGTGTGTCTGCACTGCCAGAAGCTGGGCGTTCTGAAGAGAAGTGGATGATACTTCTCGTCAGAACGCCCAGCTAGTAAAAGTAGTAAAAACGCCCCGATGTATGCACATAATACACGCCCAGTTGGACTTTTACTTTAAACATGCCCACTTGGACTTTTGCAAGCCTCATTTGTATAAATACAAAAATTGTAATGATAGGGGTAGGGAAACGGACAAGTGAACCCTAATCTACCCGCCACTCTGTCCCTGCCTACTTGCAACGACCCGCCCTAGGCGACGGGGTACAACTGGGCGGCGGTCCCTACGCTCAGTAAGTGCACGAGACAAACAGACAAGGGTACACAAAGCTAAGGGAAATGGGGAAGTTGCCCACGGCAACACCGTGAGCAACAAGAGAGGTGAACGAGCCGAGTCAAACCAGGAGTGTACGAGGTACCAAACGCAGAGCAGGAGAGTAGTCAGTAAGCCAGGGTCAGTATGGAGCAGGATCAAATGGTCAGGAGCTGTAGCTGGGCCAGGAAACCACACGAGAATAATCACAAGCACTGGAGGAACAGGAAAGGCAGGTATAAATAGACATAGGGCGGGAGCTAGCTGAGTCTGGCCAGGCTGCGATAGGCTCTTCCACTCCTAAGCCTGCCAGCCTGAGTGGTGGAAGCTGGAGTCAGTCTCAGAGACATAGACTCAGGTGCCGACTGATTACCTATGGGCGTTAACCCCGCTGTGCCTGGCAGATCCTTTACAAAAATGGTCATAACTTGGCCAAAAATGCTAGTTTTTTTTAAAAATAAAAACGTTACTGTAATCTACATTGCAGCGCCGATCTGCTGCAATAGCAGATAGGGGTTGCAAAATCTGGTGACAGAGCCTCTTTAAGGATCGTTTAGACAAAATGCTAATGGAGGCATTTGAGAATAATGTAATCACTAAGAAGGTCATGGATGGTTTATGTGTTAAGAGCTCATCACCAGATTCTCAAACCCCTATCTCCTATTGCATGTGATCGGCGCTGCAATGTAGATAACAGCAACGTTTTGTTTTTTTTAAAACTTTCATTTTTGGCCAAGTTATGAGCTATTTTATATTTATGCAAATGAGCTTTGAAATGGACAACTGGGCGTTTTTTTTTCGTTATGTCCAACTGGGCGTGTATTGTGTTTTTAACTGGGCGTGTTTATGTAGAAGACTGACTAAGGGCTGAACATTTCATTGAATTCAGTCTTCTACTGCTTGTCTGTATGTTCATTACCCTGCACATAAACCAATCATGTTCTCCAAATATTCACAGCACAACCAATCTGAAAGTTTACAGTGCTTGGGAATAAGTGACTGGGGCAGAAGAGGATGGAGGTGCAGCCTTATATAGTGGATCGAGCAGGTTCCCCAGCAGTATTTTAAAAAAAAAAAAATCCTGACCTGTCCACAGAGTTTAAGGCAGCACAGAGTATTTCAGGAGCCGCGTTCTGCTCCCGTAGGTAAACGGGGTAGCAGGACTGCGAAGACCGCACGGAGAATTCACAGGCGGTCAGGATAGAACGTAGCAGCTAGATGAGACACAGCAGGGCGCGCTTCCAACACAACCATGCTGTTAGCTATACAGCTGACGGCTGTCAGCCGTGCAGTAGGATCTTGTGCGGGGTGGTGACTTGCCAATCATGTGAAGCTGTTATTGAGGACAGGAGTGGAGGAGAGGTAACAGACTGAGAGCTACGTAATGGTAAGAGCAGAGTTCACAGCAGCACAGAATATTTCAGGAGAGGAGCGTGCAGATCTTGTGCGGGCTGGTGACTTGCCAATCATGTGAAGGTGTTATTGAGGACAGGAGTGGAGGAGAGGTAACAGACTGAGAGCTACGTAATGGTAAGAGCAGAGTTCACAGCAGCACAGAATATTTCTGGAGAGGAGCGTGCAGATGTTGAGGAGTGTATGACGCAGACTGGTCACTGATTGGTCAGCATCATACACATAAACACGCCCAGTTAAAAACACAATACACGCCCAGTTGGACATAACGAAAAAAACACGCCCAGTTGTCCATTTCAAAGCTCATTTGAATAAATATATAATAGCTCATAATTTGGCCAAAAATGAAAGTTTTTTTAAAAAAAAATACGTTGCTGTTATCTACATTGCAGCGCCGATCACATGCAATAGGAGATAGGGGTTTGAGAATCTGGTGACAGAGCCTCTTTAAGAGCCCGATTTTTCCAACATTATATTTATTGCCAAAGGTACACAAGGACCAGAAAAAACCACCGGGACGTCCAATTGTCTCGGGATGTGGTGGTCTGTGTGAATTGACATGCCGCTTTTTGGATTTTTATCTTCGTCCATGTGTTGAAAATCAGCAATCTTATATTAGAGATTCTACAGATGTGTTGAAACGTCTAGATGGAGTCACAATGGAACATGACATGTACATATACACAGTAGACTCCATTATAATATGCAGCCTGTATTCCATATTGTAATATTTGAAGAGTAGACATTGCCCATGTCCCTCATTATTTATGTTTATTTTCTGTTCATACTTCTTAATAATTGAATAAAATTATTGTAGTAATAATAATAAAATAATAATATTTATAAAAACTGTCTAAGGCTGGGTTCACACGACCATGTTGCGTCTGTAAAGTACGGAACGTATTTCGGCCGGAAGACCCGGACCGAACACAGTGCAGGGAGCCGGGCTCCTAGCATCATAGTGATGTACGATGCTAGGAGTCCCTGCCTCGCTGCAGGACAACTGTCCCGTACTGTAATCATGATTACAGTACGGGACAGTAGTTCCACGCAGAGGCAGGGACTCCTAGCGTCGTCCATCACTATGATGCTAGGAGCCCGGCCCCCTGCAGTGTGTTCGGTCCGGGTCTTCCGGCCGAAATACATTCCGTACATTACGGACGTAACATGGTCGTGTGAACCCAGCCTAAAAGTGTTTTTAAAATTGTATTGAATTAATTATTTTTTTTAAAAATATTTGTTTAAGGAAATAGAAGTTGTTTAGTTGGTGGTTGAGCGGTCTTCTGAGAAGCAAGTTGTAAAGGATCTGCCAGGCACAGCTTCGGGGTTAACGCCCATAGATAATCAGTCTGCACCTGCTTCTATGTCTGTGAGACTGACTCCATCTTCCACCACTCAGGGTGGCAGGCTTAGGAGTGGGAGAACCTATCACAGCCTGGCCAGACGGAGCTAGCTCCCGCCCTCTGTCTATGTATACCTTCCTTTCCTGTTCCTCCTTTGCTTGTGATTCTTCTCGTTTGGTTTCCTGGCCCTGCTGCAGCTCTTGTACTATTGTCCTTGCTTCATATTGACCCCGTAACTTTTACTTGTAACATATTTAAAAAGTGTGTAAAACAAAAGACACACCAGGACAAGACTGTTTACAAAAAAATCTTCCTTGTTGTAAAGGAGATGTAGTGCTCCATGCAAAAAGAATGTCAATTCAATATTGGTGATATTATCATTTCTTTGCAGAGTGAGAAAATGCTCCAAATTGTTGCAAAACATGTGAGTGATCTATTTCCCAGGAGGATAAATATAAATCAGTCTTGTCCTGGTGTGTCTTTTGTTTTACACACTTTTTAAATATGTTACAAGTAAAAGTTACATTTTAAACTAAACTCTAGTCCTATTCCAGTGATTTAATTACAAATTCTTGTAGAGTACACAAAATATCAAGTCCTGCGGTGGAAGGTTTCAAATATACCACTAAAACCTTAAATTCATATTGACCCCGGCTTGCTGACTACTCTCCTGCTCTGCGTTTGGTACCTCGTACATTCCTGGTTTGACTCTGTTGTTTACTACTCTTCTGCTCTGCGTTTGGCGCCTCGTACTCTCCTGGTTTGACTCGGCTTGTTCACTTCTCTTGTTGCTCACGGTGTTGCCGTGGGCAACTGCCCCTTTCTCCCCCTAGCTCTGTGTACCCTTGTCTGTTTGTCTGTCGTGCACTTATTTAAGCGTTTGAGCGCTGCATTTAAAGGGCGTAGGGACCGTCGCCCAGTTGTACCCCGTCGCCTAGGGCGGGTCGTTGCAAGTAGGCAGGGACTCAGTGGCGGGTAGATTAGGGTTCACTTGTCTGTCTCCCCACCCCCATCATTACATAATCACAAGCCCATACCTAGTCTACCCTGGTCCCTGACACCACTATGGAACCCCTTGAGACCCTGGCTCAGCAAATGCAGGGTCTCTCCCTACAGGTTCAGGCCCTGGCTCAGAGGGTCAACCAGCCTGATGCTACCATGGTAGTCCCCCTTACCTCACCTCTTGAACCCCACCTCAAGTTGCCCGACCGGTTCTCAGGGGACCGGAAGACTTTTCTCTCCTTTCGGGAGAGTTGTAGGCTCTATTTTCGTTTGAAGCCCCACTCCTCAGGTTCTGAGAGGCAGCGGGTGGGTATAATTATGTCCCGGCTCCAGGAAGGGCCCCAAGAATGGGCCTTCTCCTTGGCTCCTGATGCCCCTGAACTTTCCTCCGTTGATCTTTTCTTTTCTGCTCTCGGACTCATCTATGACGAGACTGACAAGACTGCTTTTGCCGAGAGTCAGCTGGTGACCTTACGTCAGGGTAAGAGACCTGTTGAGGAGTATTACTCTGACTTTAGGAAGTGGTGCGTAGCTTCTCGGTGGAATGACCCTGCCTTAAGGTGCCAGTTTAGGTTGGGTCTGTCGAACGCCCTGAAAGATCTGCTAGTTAGTTATCCCTCTTCTGACTCCCTAGACCAGGTTATGGCTTTAGCAGTACGACTTGACCGACGTCTCAGGGAACGACGACTTGAACGTCTTGATGTTTTCTCCTCTGACTCCCCCATGATGCCTCCCGAGGTTCCGTTGCTTCGTTCCTCCCCGGAAGACTCGGAGGTACCTATGCAACTCGGGGCCTCCGTGTCCCCCCAACAACGTAGAGATTTCCGCAGGAAGAATGGTCTCTGCTTCTACTGTGGGGATGTCAAGCATCAAGTGAACAACTGTCCTAAGCGTAAGAATGCAGCCGGAGAACTTCCGCGCCTAAGTGATCATCGAGGAGGTCACTTAGGCCCACAGGTATTTCCCGTAAATATGAAACGTAATAAAATCTTGCTTCCCTTTCAGGTCTCTTTTGGTGGTAGGTCTGCTACCGGCAGTTCCTTCGTGGATTCAGGGTCTTCTGCTAATATCATGTCTGTGGAATTCGCTATGTCTCTAGCTATGCCTTTGATTGATTTGCCTAAACCTGTCCCGGTAGTGGGTATCGACTCCACTCCTCTTGCTAATGGTTATTTTACACAGCATACCCCTGTTTTTGAACTCCTTGTTGGCTCCATGCATTTGGAGCAGTGCTCTGTACTGTTAATGCAGGGATTATCGTCCGATTTGGTTTTAGGTCTTCCCTGGTTGCAGTTGCATAATCCCACATTTGACTGGAATTCTGGGTACCTTACCAAGTGGGGTAATGAATGCTTGACGTCATGTTTTTCTGTTAATTCTATTTCTCCCCCTGAGGTGGTGAACAGGCTACCTGAGTTTGTTCAGGACTTCGCCGATGTTTTCTCTAAGGAGGCCTCCGAAGTGTTACCTCCTCATAGAGAATATGATTGCGCAATCAATTTGGTACCAAGAGCTAAGCTCCCTAAGGGTAGGATATTTAATCTCTCTTGTCCCGAACGTGAAGCCATGAGAGAGTATATCCAGGAATGCCTGGCCAAGGGTTACATTCGCCCCTCTACTTCTCCAGTAGGTGTTGGTTTCTTCTTCGTAGGGAAGAAGGATGGTGGTCTTAGGCCATGCATTGACTACCGAAGCTTGAATAAGGTCACTGTAAGGAACCAGTATCCCCTTCCTCTGATTCCTGATCTCTTTAATCAGGTTTAGGGGGCCCAATGGTTCTCCAAGTTTGATCTATGGGGTGCGTATAACCTTATCCGCATCAAAGAGGGGGATGAGTGGAAGACTGCTTTTAACACGCCCGAAGGTCATTTCGAATACCTTGTCATGCCCTTTGGGTTGTGTAATGATCCCGCGGTCTTCCAGAATTTCATAAATGAGATTTTAAGAGACTACCTGGGGGTATTTCTTGTAGTGTACCTTGATGACATACTTGTGTTTTCCAAGGACTGGTCCTCCCACATTGAGCATGTCAGGAAGGTGCTCCAGGTCCTTCGAGAAAACAAACTGTTTGCGAAGACCGAAAAATGTGTGTTTGGGGTGCAGGAGATACCATTTTTGGGCCAAATCCTCACTCCTCACTCCTCATGAATTCCGCATGGACCCTGCTAAGGTCCAGGCTGTGGCGGAATGGGTCCAACCTGCCTCCCTGAAGGCGTTGCAGTGCTTCCTGGGGTTCGCTAATTATTACAGGAGGTTTATTGCTAACTTCTCGGTCATCGCTAAGCCTCTTACGGATCTCACTCGCAAAGGTGCTGATCTCCTCCACTGGCCTCCTGAGGCTGTCCAGGCTTTTGAGGTCCTTAAGAAGTGCTTTATCTCGGCCCCGGTGCTGGTTCAGCCCAACCAAATGGAGCCATTTATCGTGGAGGTTGACGCGTCCGAGGTGGGAGTGGGGGCTGTCTTGTCCCAGGGTACCAGGTCCCTCACCCATCTCCGTCCCTGTGCCTACTTCTCCAGGAAGTTTTCACCCACTGAGAGTAACTATAATATTGGCAACCGCGAACTCTTAGCCATTAAATGGGCATTTGAAGAGTGGCGCTTTTTCCTGGAGGGGGCTAGGCACCAGGTAACGGTCCTTACCGACCACAAGAATCTGGTTTTCCTAGAATCTGCCCGGAGGCTAAACCCGAGACAAGCTCGTTGGGCGTTATTTTTTACCAGATTCAACTTTGTGGTTACCTATAGGGCTGGGTCTAAAAATGTTAAGGCTGATGCACTGTCACGTAGCTTCATGGCCAGCCCTCCTTCGGAGGAAGATCCTGCTTGTTTTTTGCCTCCAGGTATAATCATTTCCGCTATTGATTCTGATTTAGTCTCTGAAATTGCGGCTGATCAAGGTTCAGCTCCCGGGAGCCTTCCTGAGAACAAGCTGTTTGTTCCCCTGCAATTCCGGCTAAGGGTACTTAGGGAAAATCATGACTCTGCACTATCTGGCCATCCAGGCATCCTGGGTACCAAGCACCTCATTTCCAGAAACTATTGGTGGCCTGGGTTGCCTAAAGACGTTAAGGCCTACGTCGCTGCTTGTGAAGTTTGTGCTAGGTCCAAGACTCCCAGGTCCCGACCAGCGGGCTTACTATGTTCTTTGCCCATTCCCCAGAGACCTTGGACACATATCTCCATGGATTTTATCACCGATTTGTCTCCATCTCAAGGCAAGTCGGTGGTGTGGGTTGTAGTAGACCGCTTCAGTAAGATGTGCCATTTTGTGCCCCTTAAGAAGCTACCCAATGCTAAGACGTTAGCTACCTTGTTTGTCAAACACATCCTGCGTCTCCATGGGGTCCCTGTCAATATTGTTTCTGATAGAGGGGTACAATTTGTTTCATTGTTTTGGAGAGCCTTCTGTAAAAAGTTGGAGATTGATCTGTCCTTCTCCTCTGCCTTCCATCCTGAAACTAATGGCCAAACTGAGAGGACTAATCAGTCTCTAGAACAATATTTAAGGTGTTTTATCTCTGACTGTCAATATGATTGGGTCTCATTCATTCCCCTCGCCGAATTTTCCCTTAATAACCGGGTCAGTAACTCGTCATGGGTCTCCCCCTTTTTCTGTAATTTTGGGTTTAATCCACGGTTCTTCTCCGTTTCACCTGGGAGTTCCAGCAATCCCGAGGTAGATGTCGTTCATCGGGAACTGTGCACAGTCTGGGCCCAGGTTCAGAAGAACCTAGAGGCGTCCCAGAGCATACAAAAAACTCAGGCAGATAGAAGACGTTCTGCTAACCCCTTGTTTGTGGTCGGGGATCTCGTGTGGCTATCGTCAAAAAATTTGCGCCTTAAAGTCCCGTCCAAGAAGTTTGCTCCCCGGTTTATAGGGCCATACAAGGTCATTGAAGTCCTTAACCCTGTCTCCTTCCGTCTAGAGTTGCCCCCGTCTTTTCGAGTACACGACGTGTTTCATGCCTGAGGAGAGGACTTGGGTACCCGCCCGGGATGTTCACGCTGGGGTATTGCTCAGGAGGTTCCACCTTTGTTTCCCCAATAAACCAGGTCCACTTAGAAAGGGTCCGGTGGCCCCTAATAAAAGGGGGGGTACTGTAAAGGATCTGCCTGACACAACTTCTGTGTCGACGCCCATAGGTAATCAGTCTGCACCTGCTTCTATGTCTGTGAGACTGACTCCATCTTCCACCACCCAGGATGGCAGGCTTAGGAGTGGGACCGCCTATCACAGCCTGGCCAGACGGAGCTAGCTCCCGCCCTCTGTCTATTTATACCTGCCTTTCCTGTTCCTCCTTTGCTTGTGATTCTTCTCTGCTGGTTTCCTGGCCCTGCTGCAGCTTCTTGAACTACTTATCCTCTGCTTGTGATTGACCTTGGCTTTACTGACCACTCTTCTGCTCTGCGTTTTTGTACCTCGCTCATCTCCTGGTTTGACTCGGCTCGTTCACTTCGCTTGTTGCTCACGGTGTCCCCGTGGGCAACTTCCCCATTTTTCTGGCTTCTTTGTACCCTTGTCTGTTTGTCTGTCATGCACCTATTGAGTGTAGGGACCATCGCTCAGTTGTACCCCGTCGCCTAGGGCGGGTCGTTGCAAGTAGGCAGGGACTGAGAGGCAGGTAGATTAGGGCTCACCTGTCTGTCTCCCTACCCCGACATTACACAGACCCCTGTAGATTGTGGCACACTCAGCCCCCTGTAGATAGAGCCACAGCCCTCCCCCTTGTAAATAGTGGCATACAGTTCCCCCTTGTGTATATTGCCACACAGCTCCCCGCTTTGTATAGTGACACACAGCTCCCCCTTGTGTATAGTGCCACAGGGCAATGGCGCATCCGAGAAAGTTGTATCAGCCAGGGGGATGTCACTCAAACATGGAAAGGTGGGTTTGGAGTCAGGACTATGTGACTCTTCAGGATAGCGGCACCGCCCCATGACCCTCTAATGAGTAATTAGCATATGGTGTGCGCCGTTTTAAAAGTGGATTTTAAGAATTTTGCTACATCTGAAAAAAACATACAAGGGAATGTTTAGAAATATTGTCAGGTTATGTATCACCGCATGTATACCTGACAGATTCCCATTAAATATACAATGAATTGGGAACAATTTCATCTGCCCTGCAATTTTGTTATTATAAATATATCCTATATAACTACAGATCCAGAACCAAGCTCTGACATATATACCACAACTAAGCTCAGTACATAAATACAGTACCACAACCAAGATCAGTACATAAATACAGCACTAGAACCAAGCTAAGAACATATAGACAGCACCTGAACCATGCTCAGTACATAAATACAGCACTAGAACCGAGTTCTGACATATATACAGCACAAGAACAAAGCTCAGTACATATATACAGTACTAGAACCAAAATCAGTACATAAATACAGCATTAGAACAAAGCCCATACATATATACAGCACCAGAACCAACCTCAGTACATAAGTACAGCACCAGAACAAACCTCAGTACATAAATACAGCACTAGAACCAAGCTCAGTACATATATACAGCACCAGAACAAACCTCAGTACATAAATACTGCACCAGAACCAACCTCAGTACATAAATACAGCACCAGAACCAACCTCAGTACATATATACACAGCACCAAAACCAGTCTCATACGTATATACAGCACCAGAACAAAGCTCAGTGCTTACATACAGCATCAGAACAAAGATCAGTACATATATACAACACCAGAACAAATACAGCTCAATTTAGTGCAACCCCTGCCGTATAGGTTTGTACGGCGTACAACTACAGCTCCCAGCATGGCCCGAACAATGGTGAGGATATGCTGGGAGATGCTGTTTCACAAAAAAAATCATATCATAATCATCTCGCTGCAGATCATACAGTGACTACAGTGCTGATTAGAGGCAGAATAAACATTCACATTAAGTGACTCACCGGTGACGTCTCAGATTCTAGTTCTTTTCTTCTCCCTCCGGTCCAGACATCTATGATGGATTTCTACCGGCCATGACCCATTTCTGCAGTTTTCCGCTCAGATGTCTTCAGCTTCTCACTTTTAAAACATTTCTGCACCTATAAACAAAGTTAAAATTCTCAACACCTCTTGCACCTCTAACTATAATAGCGCCATACACTGTGTCCCTGATTATAATAGTACCATACACTGTCACACACACATTGTTGGCCCCTGTAGATAGTGCCCCCATAGCCCCCTGTATAAATTGACCCCCATGCAGCTTCTGTAGATAGTGACCTACATAAAAGCCCCTGTAGATAGTGTCCCACATACAGCCCCTGTAGATAGTGCCCACATATGCACTCCAGAGCTGCAATGCAATAGTGCTAACCACTGAGCCACCGTGCTTCCCTACATCTAGCTTCCCATATAGATAGTGCTCCACGTATAGCCCGCCTCTGTAGACAGTGCCCTAAATAATAGCTCCCCTATAGATAGTGCTCTACATCTAGTCCACCCCTGTATATTGTCTCACAAATATCTCCCCCTGTAGATAGTGGGCCACATATAGACTCCCCTGTATATAGTGGCCCACATCCCCACATATAGACCCCCCTGTAGATTGTGCCCCACATCCCCACATACAGACCACCACTGTAGCTAGTACCCCACATCCCCCATATAGACCCCCCTGTATATAGTGGCCCACATCCCCACATATAGACCCCGCTGTAGATTGTGCCCCACATCCCCACATGTAGACCCCCCCCCCGTATATAGTGGCCCACCAGTGGCGTAACTAGGAAAGACTGGGCCCCATAGCAAACTTTTGATTGGGGCCCCCCCTCCGCTGGGTATCACACAACCCCCCCTTGTAGATAGTGCCTTCCTATAGATTGCACCACACAGCTCCCCCTATAGATAGCACCACACACAGCCCCCTGTAGATAACGCCTTACAGCCCCCTGTAGATAACGTCTTACAGCACCAAATCCCCCTGTAGATAACACCATACAGCCCCCCTGTAGATAACGCCATACAGCCCCCCTGTATATAACGCCATACAGACCCCCCTGTAGAAAACGCCATATAGACCCCCCTGTAGATAACGCCATACAGACCCCCTGTAGATAACGCCATACAGAGTCCCCCCTGTAGATAACGCCATACAGAGTCCCCCCTGTAGATAACGCCATACAGAGTCCCCCCTGTAGATAACGCCATACAGACCCCCCTGTAGATAACGCCATATAGACCCCCCTGTAGAAAATGCCACAGACCCCCCCTGTAGATAATGCCATACAGACCCCCCTGTAGATAACGCCATACAGAGTCCCACCTGTAGATAACGCCATACAGAGTCCCCCTGTAGATAATGCCATAAGGAGTCCCCCCTGTAGATAACGCCATACAGACACCTCCTGTAGATAACGCCATATAGACCCCCCTGTAGATAACGCCATACAGACCCCCAGTAGATAACACAATACAGAACCCCCCTGTAGATAACACCATGCAGAACCCCCCCCTGTAGATAACGCCTTAGAGTCCCCCTGTAGATAACGCCATATAGCCCTCCCCACAAAAAAACATCCTATAGTTTGTCCTACAAAAGAGATGTATCCCCTATCCACAGGATAGTGTGATCGCTGGCAGCGATAATGAGAACGGGGGACCGACCTCATGAAAAACCTCAGACTTTCGGCGTCTGCGCAGTTCAATAAAAATGAAAGGTGCGCTGGTCACGCATGCGCACAAGCGCGACCGATGCACAAGTCATTACTATGGAGCTGCAGACAGACCCCAGAAGTCCGAGGTTTGTCATTGAGAACTTCGGGGGACTTTCGTTCCCCCGTTCTCCTTATCGCTGGGCGTCCCAGCGATCACACATGTATCCCCTTTTCCTGTGGATAGGGGATGCATGTGTTTTGTAGGAACAACCCCTTCAGTGGCGTCGCGCTGTAGCAGCCATAGCAGCTGCTAGTGGAGCCTCCGGCCATGGCTGCTATAGCGGTAGTTACACCACTGTGGCCCACATATAGACGACCCCCCTGTAGATAGAGCCCTAATATAGATAATGCAATTAACAGTTTTATGAGAAAGAGAAAAAAATAACTTTACATAGTCACATGATCCCGTTCCCACGCTGTTCGCTGGCAATGCAGACATTCTCTCTTCTGAGCGGGTCTGCAGGAGCTGAACGAGTGTCGTCTAATGACACTGATTGGCGTCAATCAGCGCCTTTCAAGCATGGAAGCGGTGCAATGACGTAATCGCGCCGCTAGCCAATCAGTGTCATTGTAAGGGCACAGAAAATGCCCGGCCATTCAGAGCTAATCCATGTATTTGGCTGTCACTAGCACCGGGGCCCCTCCAGTGCTAGCGACGCCTACAGGCATGAGAGGGCCTGTGACGCCCGGCCCATACTTGTAGGAGGCTCGGCGGCGTGGGCCCCATAGTACGGCTGCTACCGCGGTTGTTACGCCACTGGAGAGAGTTATACACTTAGTCACTGCTTTTTCAAGATAGCAGTATGTACTGAGATTTATGGCATCTCCTCTACCCGGTTCACTGAATCAGTGACCGGGTACATAGCGTAATTCAGCAGAGCAGGCACCGATACACGCCGCTACTGCTGAGCTACAGATATCCATGACAGCAATTGTTACACCGTAGGCAATAGGTCAGATGCAAGTGTGTTTTACAAACCATCTTATTCTATTGATATTCAAATCGATAGTACATACTGTGTTGTTTACAACCACAGCATAGTATGATTGATTTGTACAATTTAATTCTTTATTCAAAATAACGTTGGTCCTTATCCCTCAATCCCATTTGGTGAGTTTTCAAATAAAACAGAATAAAACTAAACAAGTGGGATCGGATTAACCCCTTAGTCAGGGGCGTAACTAGGAAAGACTGGGCCCCATAGCAAACTTTTGACTGGGGCCCCCCCTCCCCCGGGTGTCACACAACCCCCCCTGTAGATAGTGCCTTTTTTACAAACCCCCCCTTTTGATAATGCCATACAGCCCTCCTGTAGATAACGCCATACAGCCCCCTTTGTAGATATCTACAGAGGTGGCTGTATGGCGCTATCTACAGAGAGGGCTGTATGGCGTTATATATGGGGGGGCTGTATGGCATTATCTACGGGGGGACTGTATGGCGTTACCTACAGGGGGGGACTGTATGGCGTTCCCTACAGGGGGGGCTGTATGGCGTTCCCTACAGGGGGGGGCTGTATGGAACTATCTACAGGGAGGGCTGTATGGCGCAATCTACAGGGGGGGCTGTATGGCGCTATCTACAGGGGGACTGTATGGCGCTATCTACAGGGGGACTGTATGGCGCTATCTACAGGGGGGCTGTATGGCGTTATCTACAGGGGGACTGTATGGCGCTATCTACAGGGGGGACTGTATGGCGCTATCTACAGAGGGGGCTGTATGGCGTTATCTAGAGGGGGGACTGTATGGCGTTGTCTACTGGGGGGCTGTATGGCGTTCCCTACAGGGGGGACTGTATGGCGTTACCTACAGGGAGTCTGTATGGCGTTCCCTACAGGGGGGGTCTGTAGGGAACGCCATACAGCCCCCCCCTGTAGATAACGCCATACAGCCCCCCCTGTAGGGAACGCCATACAGCCCCCCCTGTAGGGAACGCCATACAGCCCCCCCCTGTAGGGAACGCCATACAGCGTCCCCCATTCCTGTAGGGAACGCCATACAGCGTCGTCCCCCTGTAGGGAACGCCATACAGCGTCCCCCTCCCTGTAGGGAGCACCATACAGCCCCTCCCAAAAAAATGCGACCTACAGTGTGTCCTAATAAAATACATGCATCCCCTATCCACAGGATAGGGGATACATGTGTGATCACTGGCATTGATAGGGAGAACGGGGGACTGAAAGTCCCCTGAAGTTCTCCATGACTAACCTCTGACTTCCGGCGTCTGCGCAGCTCACTAAAAATGAAAGGAGCGCTGGTCACGCATGCCCTCAAGCGGGTCCGGCGCTCCATTCATTTCTCCGGAGCTGCCGACACAGACCCCTGAAGTCCGAGGTTTGTGATGGAGAACTTCAGGGGACTTTCAGTCCCGCGTTCTCCTTATCGCTGCCAGCAATCACACATGTATCCCCTATCCTGTGGATAGGGGATACATGTCTTTTGTTTAATGGCAGAGCGGGGAGATACCTCCCTGCTCTGCCGTACTGTTCAGTGGCGTCGCGCTGTAGCAGCCATAGCGGCTGCTAGCGGAGCCTCCGGCCATGGTGGGGGCCCGTGCCAGCGAGCGACACGGGCCCCCTCATGCCGCGGGCCCCGTAGCAGCCGCTACTGCTGCTACGGCGGTAGTTACGCCACTGCCCTTAGTGACCAGCCCATTTTAGGCCCTAATGACCAAGCTATTTTATTTGTTTTTCTATAGTCACATTCAAAGAGCTATAACTTTTTTATATTTTTGTCTACATAGCTGTATGAGGACTTGTTTTTTGCGGGATTAGTTGTACTTTTTAATAGTACCATTTTACGGTACATATAATTTTTTTTATTAACTTTTATTAACATTTTTTGGGGGGATTATAAAAAAAACCTGAAATTCCACCATTGTTCTATGCATTTTTAAATTGACGCCGTTCACTGTGCGGCATAAACAACATGTTACCTTTATTCTATGGGTCAGTACAGCCCCCTGTAGATAACGCCATACAGCCCCCCTGTAGATAACGTCTTACAGCCCCAAATCCCCCTGTAGATAACGCCATACAGCCCCCCTGTTGATAACGCCATACAGCCCCCCTGTTGATAACGCCATATAGCCCCCCTGTAGATAACACCATATAGCCCCCCTGTAGATAACGCTATACAGACACCCCCTGTAGATAACGCCATACAGACCCCCTGTAGATAACGCCATACAGCCCCCCTCTAGATAACACCATACAGACCCCCTGTAGATACCGCCATACAGACCCCCCCTGTAGATATCGCCATACAGACCCCCCCTGTAGATAACGCTATATAGCTCCCCCCCTAAAAAAAACATCCTATAGTTTGTCCTACAATAGAGATGTATCCCCTATGCACAGGATAAGGGATACATGTGTGATCACTGGCAGCGATAAGGAGAACGGTGGACGGAAAGTCCCCTGAAGTTCTCCATGACAAACCTCGGACTTCCGGCGTCTGCGCAGTTCAATAAAAATGAAAGGAGCGCTGGTCACGCATGCGCACAAGCGCGACCGGTGCACAAGTAATTTCTATGGAGCTGCAGACAGACCCCGGAAGTTCGAGGTTTGTCATGGAGAACTTCATAGGACTTTCGGTCCCCCGTTCTCCTTATCGCTGGGCGTCCCAGCGATCACACATGTATCCCCTATCCGGCGGATAGGGGATGCATGTCTTTTGTAGGAACAATCAGTGGCGTCGTGATGTAGCAGCCATAGTGGCTGCTAGCGGAGCCTCCAGCCATGGGGGGGCCATGCCGGCAGGTGGCACGGGCCCCCTCAAGTTGCGGGCCCCGTAGCAGCTGCTACGGCTGCTATAGCGGTAGTTACGCCACTGATCAGCAGATTTGGCTGTAGCGGGGAGGCAGCTGACCAGGTCACAGTCTATGCGAAAGTCAATGGCAGACAGTAATGCTTGGGTACCTGAAATAGTCCGGACGGTGGCTGTGGCTTCAGCACGGATGGAGGCTGGTGCCGCAGGTGGCGCCAGACGTGGCGGGCAGTATCCGATGAAGCAGAAGACACTGGACGTGGCAGAAGACACTGGACGTGGCAAACAACACTGGACGTGGCAGAAAACACTGGATGTGGCAGAAGACACGACTCCAACGCTGGTAGGCACAGGAACTAGAACAATACGGAATACCGGAACGGATAACAGGGCACGGGTAACAGCTGGAACGGGGAAACACTAAGGGACCATTTGCGAGACAGACTGGGATAGACTAACAACGCTCAGGCAAGGATCAGAAGGCCTGGGGCCTTCTTATAGACCAGGAAACCAGGGCAGATGATGATGATGACGAAATCATTTGTGCGAGCGCTGGCCCTTTAAGGCCGTGCGCGAGCGAGCACGCACACCCTATGGGACACAGCAGGATGGAGCGGAAGTGAGCGCTGGCGTCTCCTAGGAAGGAGACAGGGACCAGCGCTCACGGATCCATGGCTGCGGACGTCGGGGGGTGAGTAAACCCCACGGCCCGCGGCCATGGACGTTACACTATCCCCCCTCTTACGCCAATTCTTCTTGGGACCAGAGCGAGAGAGGAACTTTTTAATGAGAGCAGGAGTACTGAGGTTCTCTTCTGGCTCCCAGGACCTCTCCTCGGGACCAAACCCTCTCCAGTCCACCAAATAGAAAGTCCTTCCTCCTACCCTCTTGCAGTCCAGGATCTCCTTTACCTCGAATACATCAGAAGGGCCACTGGGAGCAACTGTGGAACTAGAAGTCTTGCTGTAGCGGTTCAGGACCACTGGTTTCAGGAGGGACACATGGAAGGAGTTAGGGATTCTGAGGGTAGGAGGCAGCCGCAGTTTATAGGAGACAGGGTTGATCTGTTGCAGAATCTCGAAAGGACCAAGGAACGTGGGAGTGAACTTGTATGAGGGTACCTTCAAGCGAATGTTCCGAGAGGACAGCCAGACTTTAGTCCCCGGAAGATACTGAGGCGGCTCTCTTCTCTTAGTATCTGCCTTTCGCTTCATGCGATCTACTGCCAGAAAAATAGAGGACTGGGTCTGTTGCCAGATTTGCAGGAAGTCCCCATATGCAGAGTCAGCAGCGGGTACCTGAGATGAAGTCGACACAGGAAGAGGGACTCTGGGATGTTGACTGTACACGATGTGAAACGGAGTGGAAGTGGTGGACTCACTTGTGTGGTTGTTGTATGAAAACTCGGCCCATGGAAGAAGCTGTACCCAGTTATCGTGCTGTGAAGAGATGAAGTGGCGGAGATAATTTTCCATGATCTGGTTGATCCTCTCAACTTGCCCATTGGATTGGGGGTGATAGGCAGAGGAAAAGTCCAAACTCACATCCAGGAGTTTACAGGGGGCTCTCCAGAACTTAGAGGTAAACTGAACCCCCCGGTCGGACACAATGTGAAGAGGCAAGCCATGCAAGCGAAAGATGTGCTGAATGAAGAGACTTGCCAGTCGGGGAGCAGAAGGTAGGCCGGTCAGCGGGATAAAATGTGCCATCTTAAAGAACCGGTCCACCACGACCCAGATGGTGTTGCATCCTGCTGAGGGAGGAAGGTCTGTGATGAAGTCCATTGCGATGTGCTGTCAGGGGGCACTGGGTACAGGCAGAGGTTGAAGCAGGCCGGCAGGCTTGGAGTGAGTCACTTTGTTAGAGGCACACACCGTGCAAGCAGAGACAAAGTCCGAAACATCTTTAGATAGCGTGGGCCACCAAAAGTGACGAGCAATCAGGTCTTGGGTTTTACGGACACCAGCGTGCCCAGCTAGTTTAGAATTGTGTCCCCAGCGGAGAATTCTTTTTCTGTCTGCCAACTGAACAAAAGTTCTCCCCGGAGGGATATTTCTAAGCTGCAGAGGATTAGCGGTGACAACGCAGGATGGGTCTATGATAGTCTGAAGGGACTCCACCGTGTCTTCCGTCTCAAATGATCTGGACAGGGCATCGGCCCTCACATTCTTGTCAGCGGGACAGTAGTGGAGCAGAAATTGGAAACGGGTGAAGAACAGCGACCACCTGCCTTGACGAGGATTCAGTATTTGAGCGAACTGAAGGTAGGTGGGGTTCTTGTGGTCGGTGAAGATCAGGATGGGGTGAGCTGCGCCTTCTAGAAGATGTCTCCACTCCTCCAGGGCCAATTTGATAGCCAGTAGCTCCCGATCTCCAATGGAGTAATTGCGCTCAGCAGAAGAAAACAGTCTTGAGTAGTAGCCACATACCATTGCCTTTCCTTTGGAGCTCCTGGACCAACAGAGGAAGCGTCCACTTCTAGTGAGAACTGCCGAGATACGTCAGGGTGATGGAGGATTGAAGCTGAAGTGAAGGCTTTCTTGAGGCTAATGAATGCGGACTCTGCCTCTGGAGTCCACACCTTGGCGTTCACACCCTTCTTTGTAAGGGTAGAGATGGGAGCCGTCAGAGAAGAAAAGTTCGGAATAAACTGCCGGTAGAAATTGGCGAATCCCAGGAATCGACCGTTGTATGGCCCTTAGGCCTTGAGGACGTGGCCATTCCAGGACAGACTTTAGTTTCTCAGGGTCCATCTTAAGGCCTTGATCCGAGATGACGTAGCCCAGGAAGGGCAAAGACCTCTTTTCAAAGGTGCACTTTTCCAACTTGGCATACAAGCGATTCTCTCTTAGTCGCAGAAGAACTTGACGAACATGCCTCCGATGGGTCATCAGATCTGGGGAGAAAATTAAAATATTATCGAGATAAACTACAACACACATATACAGGAGATCTCGGAAGATATCATTAACAAATTCCTGAAATACTGTGATAGCGTTACACAGTCCGAAGGGCATCACTAGGTATTTGTAGTGCCCATCACGGGTTTTAAATGCCATCTTCCATTCGTCACCCGGGCGAATCCGGATTAGATTAAAAGCCCCCCTAAGATCTAGGTTAAAAAAAAATTTTGCTCCTTGTCTGCGATCGAAGAGCTCGGAAATAAGTGGCAACGGGTATTTGTTCTTGACCGTGATCTGATTGAGACCACGGTAGTCAATGCAGGGTCAACGAGAACCATCTCTCTTTTTAACAAAGAAGAAGCCTGCCCTGGCCGGGGAGGAAGATTTTCGAATAAAACCCCTCTCCAAGTTCTCCTTGATATAGGCTGACATCGATAAAGTCTCTGGCAAGGAGAGAGGATATACTCGTCCACGGGGAAGAGAAGCATTGGGAACCATTTCAATGGGACAGTCATAATTCCGATGTGGAGGCAATGTCTCAGCCTCTCGTTTGCAAAAGACATCCGCAAAACTGGCATACTGAGATGGTAGACCGGAAAGTGACTGAGGCAGAGGGGGCACAACAGGACGGACTTGTGACAGGCAATGGCTATGGCATCTGGAACCCCATTGAAGAACCTCTCCAGAATTCCAGTCGAGTGTCGGGGCGTGTAGACGGAGCCATGGCAGACCCAGCAGGATAGGATTGATAGCCTTGGGTAGTACCAGGAAGGTGATCTGTTCTGAGTGAAGAGCTCCGACCCGTAGTGTCAATGGCTCTGTGATGAGCATGATCGGATCAGGCAATGGTAGACCATTCACAGAGGCAACAGCCAGGGGTCTCTCCAGACGGACTGTGGGTAGACGAAAACGATCCACTAGATCCTGCTGTATAAAATTAGCAGCCGCTCCAGAGTCAAGATAGGCGGAGGAAGGATGTAATGTCTCTCCGGTGACGATGGCCACAGGAATCGATAATCTGGAAGAGGTTTTAACGTTTGGAGAGGTTCCACCTAGAGTTGCCTCTCCAATCAACCCTAGGTACTGGAGTTTCCCGGTTTTTGTGGGCATTGGCGCACAAAATGACCCTTGAGGCCACAATACATACAAAGTCCAGAGGAGTATCTGCGCTGCTTCTCCTGTTCAGATAACCGGACTCTGTCTACCTGCATGGGTTCTTCAGGTAGCGCACTAGGAGTGGACAATAGTGGTCTCTGGACTGATGGTGCTGGTCTGTGGACCCGGCTCTCCTGTCGAACCTCTTGAGAGCGCTCCCGGATTCTCATATCAACCCGGGTGGCTAACAGAATGAGGGCATCCAAGGTAGAAGGAAGGTCGCGGGCTGCTAGTTCATCCTTGATGTGAGAGGACAGTCCCTGCCAGAAGGTCGCCACCAGTGCCTCATTGTTCCATGCCAGCTCAGCTGCTAGGGTACGGAAGGAGATAGCATACTCCCCTACTGTGGAGCCTTCTTGCTTGAGGGTCAACAGAGTGGCTGCGGCAGAGGATGTTTGACCTGGCTCCTCGAACATGGCACGAAAGGACTGCAGGAACAAGGCTAGGTCCGCGGATACAGGTCCTTGTTGCTCCAAGATTGGGTTTGCCCATGCGAGGGCCTTGCCAGCGAGGAGGGAGATAATAAATGCCACTTTGGCCTCCTCGGAGGGGAAGAGATGAGGCCGTAGCCTAAAATGCACCGTGCATTGATTGAGAAATCCTCTACATGCTCTGGGGTCACCGTCGTAGCGAGGAGGAAGAGGCAGAGGAACTGTGGATCCGGAACAAACAGGAAGAGCAACGGGCAGTGGCACAGCAACAGCTTCAGGAGGAAGAACCGGAGGTGGAACAGCGAGTAGATCCAGGCGGACCAGGATAGAATTCACCGCCTCAAGGAGTTGATCCTGACGTGTGCGTAGGTCATGCATCTCTGTCTGTATCTTCTGGACTGCGGTTTTGGGCTGGCCAGTGGGTTTCATGGCCTGAGCGTACTGTCACGGATACAGGGTATGTGGACCCACTAGGCCGCTCCGCCGTAGCGGGGAGGCAGCTGACCAGGTCACAGTCTATGCAAAAGTCAATGGCAGACAGTAACGCTTGGGTACCTGAAATAGTCCGGACGGTGGCTGTGGCTTCAGCACGGATGGAGGCTGGTGCCGCAGGTGGCGTCAGACGTGGCGGGCAGTATCCGATGAAGCAGAAGACACTGGACGTGGCAGAAGACACTGGACGTGGCAGAAGACACTGGACGTGGAAAACAACACTGGACGTGGCAGAAGACACTGGACGTGGCAGAAGACATGACTCCAACGCTGGTAGGCACAGGAACACGACACAGGAACAGGGCACGGGTAACAGCTGGAACGGGGAAACACTAAGGGACCATTTGCGAGACAGACTGGGATAGACTAACAACGCTCAGGCAAGGATCAGAAGGCCTGGGGCCTTCTTATAGACCAGGAAACCAGGGCAGTTGATGATGATGACGATCCTTTTGTGCGCGCGCTGACCCTTTAAGGCCGTGCGCGAGCGCGCGCGCCCTACGGGACACAGCAGGACGGAGCGGAAGTGAGCGCTGGCGTCTCCTAGGAAGTAGACAGGGACCAGCGCTCACGGATCCATGGCTGCGGGCGTCGGGGGGGTGAGTAAACCCGACGGCCCGCGGCCATGGACGTTACACACAGTAGAGGAGAATCCTGCTCTCATGTCCTTATCCATCACATATATAGAAGCAGCAGCAGCAGCAGTATGGAGGACATTATACAGTCGTAATGAGCAGTGTAGCTATGAATCCATCACTGAGGTGAGACAGTAACATCAAAAAGCTGTTGCAACGTCTGTCTGTGTCTTTTTGACTCTGCACCTGCTCTCCCCTCTCCATAGACTTGTAATGGTAGGCAGTAGGGAGACACAACCTCAACTTCTGCAGTCAGAGACATATTTTGCTTGACAACAGGGGGTGGACAGCAGATTACAGGAAGGGAGACACCTAGTGGCATTAACTTCACACATAATTGGCATGGTTAAATCAACTAAATTTAAACAGTAAGTAAATTACAAAGTTGATCTATATCACATATACTATTACATTAGCAGATATGGAAAGGTGTGTAAGGCCTCGTGCACACGAACTTATTTTTTTTCCTCCCGTAAATACTGGCGGAAATACTGGTCCTTGGTCACACGTATTCGACCCGTACTGCACCAGTATTTGCTGACCCGTGCCCGTAAATATGGGTCCGGTGTCACCAGTATTCCACCCGTATTTACGGGCACGTTTCCGCTGCAAAATTGCACTGCATTAATCGGCAGCCCCTTCTCTCTATCAGTGCAGGATAAAGAGAAGGGGCAGCCCTTTCCGTAGTAAAAGTAAAAGAAATTCATACTTACCCGGCCGTTGTCTTGGTGACGCGTCCCTCTTTCGACATCTAGCCCGACCTCCCTGGATGACACGGCAGTCCATGTGACCGCTGCAGCCTGTGATTGGCTGCAGCAATCACATGGGCTGAAATGTCATCCCGGGAGGCCGGACTGGAAAAAGAAGCAGGGAGTTCTGGGTAAGTGCGAACTTCTATTTTTTTTACACGTTGATCTATATTGTGATCGGAAGTTACTGTCCAGGGTGCTGAAAGAGTTACTGCCGATCGTTTAACTCTTTCAGCACCCTGGACAGTGACTATCCCCTCAAGTCGCCTAGCAACGCTCCCGTAATTACGGGTGCACACACGTAGTCACCAGTAATTTACAGGAGAACCATAGACTTCTATGGGCCTGCCCGTGCCGTAATTACGGCCTGAAATAGGACATGTTCTATATTTTTCAACGGCACAGGCACCTTCCCGTTAGCATACGGGGAGGTACCTGTGAACAATAGAAGTCTATGAGCCCGTGATTATGGGCGTTTTTACGTTCGTGTGCATGGGGCCTTAGTCTGTATTTGTTGAAAGGAAATATAAGTGATAGTATATATTTCCATTACCAGGGTAATAAGTATCCCTGCATTGATTGTATTGTAAATATATAATGTCGTATCAAATAGTGGTAAAATTATTAACAATGTCTCCACTGGTGGATGTAAATAGCCAATCAATAAATAATGACAAATCGGAAATGACAGCTCTTCTAACATTAACCCCTTCCTGACATTTGTGGTAAGTATACGACATGGAAAGCCAGTGCTTGCCGCAAAATGTCTTATACATACGACAAATGTATGGCACCGGCTCAGAAGCTGAGTCGGTGCCATCATCGCCGGATGTAAGCTGTATCTGACAGCTAACATCCTGCTGTAAAGGCGGGGACCAAAGTTAGCTTTGATCCCCGCCATTAACCCTTTAAATGCAGCCATCAAAAGCGATCGCTACATTTAAGGTGTTTGCAGCTCATAGACAACCCAGCAATGAAATCGCCGGGTTGTCGGTGGCTACAATGTCAACCGGAGGCCTAATACTGGCCTCCCGATGTGCCTAGCACGGAAAGCTTCCAGCCCCCGACCGGAGGCGGGGCCTGAAACGCTTCCGTAGCCGCCGTCAAGATGGCGCCAGCTCAGGAGATGACATCCACCTGTAACGGCAGGAACCGGAGCTAGCTCCGATCCCTGCCATAAACCCCTCAGATGCAGCGATCGGATGCGATCGCTGCATCTTTGTGGTTGCTAGCAGATCGCCAGCTGTGCCCTGCAATCGCACGACTGCTGACTGCTATTATGACACCAGGAGACCTAACAATGGCCTTCTGTTTGCCATTATGGAAGCCAATTAGGCCCCGCTCGGAAGCAAAACCTAATCGGCTTGCTGTCAGTGAATGACTGACAGATCTAATACATTGCACTACGTCGGTAGTGCAATGTGTTTGAAAAAAAGTTGGACCTTCAAGTCCCCTAGTGGGACTAAAGTAAAGTGTAAAAAAAAAGGTGAAAAAAAAAATATTAAAAAAAGTTGTTAAAAATATAATAAAAGTTTTAAGTAATAAAATAAAACACAATCGCCCTTTTTCCGTTATCAAGTCCTTTATTATTGCAAAAAATAAATAAACCATACATATTTGGTATCGCTGCGACCCTAACGGCCTAAACGATAAAAATATTATGTTATTTATTCCACGCGGTGAACGGCGTAAGAAAAAACTTAAAAAATAATGCCAGAATGTCTGGTTTTTGGTCACTTTGCCCTACAAAAATTGAAATAAAAAGTGATCAAAGAACTTCCGGTTCCGGCCCCGGCATGTGAGGACGCACAGATTGAGAGCGCTCCTGTCTTAGAATCATTTACCACTCGGCCAGATCTTACTACTTACCTCTGGGATGCCTGAATCTTGTCTTCATCAGCACCGGAGTGTACCTTGAGTGTGTATGGACAGATTTGTCCATAACATGGGCAAATCCAGAGCGCAGAACAAATCTAGCCGCGTGGCCGACCAGCAATCTATCATGGAGGACGAAACTTCTCTGCAAACTATACTTGCAGAGACTGCAGCTCCTCAATCTTCACCGGCCTCAGCTTCTGGTGAATCAGCACTGAACATCGACTATAAACAATTGGCGATTCAAGTAGCACAGCTAATCTCCCCAGATTTACAACACTCCCTATCTAAGACCGTAACCACTTCTCTGTCTCAATTGCAAGACACGGTGACGAAGCAGGGGGAACGTATAGATACTCTCGAGATAGCCAAGCACCACGTGTATACTGCATTTATGGATCTCCGCCAACTAGTCCAAGACACGCGACTAGATAATCAAAAGCTCTGGGATAGAGTAGAAGACCTAGAAAATAGGTCTCGCAGAAATAATCTACGCATAGTAGGTTTACCGGAGTCGGTGCTGGCAAAAGATCTTCGGCGCCTGTGTGAATCAGACTTACCGGAAGCTTTGGGAATTTGTTAGTCCTGTTAAGTGGAGCGGGTTCATAGGGTCGGTCCTGACCTTCGTTCCGCAGCTGTAGACACACAGATGGTGAGACCTCGTCCTCGCCAAGTCATTGTAAATTACTTGGACTACTCGGACAGAATGGCTTTGCTAAAGACTTTCAAAAGCAGACCTGAGGGTCTGGATTATAAAGGGCATCACATTTTGATCTACGGTGACTTCTCAGCGGAGGTCACGAAAAAACGACGAGCTTTCTCACAAATTTGTTCAGCATTATACAAACGCCATGTCAAATTTGCATTATTGTACCCGGCAGTTCTCAAGGTTGCTAACAAGGATGGCTCCTACGATACCTTTTCCTTCCCGGAAGCGGTGGCTGCCATTTTAAAACCTACATCTCCTGATCGCTCTTCTTCCGCGCACAGTCCTATTACTGAAACGCGGCGTGAGACATTCAGGGTTGATAATTCTCAATCAGAGGAGTTCTCTTCTTCGGCACTCAAACCACAGAGGCTTCAGAATCTTCCACAGCAACCTACTTGATGGACTTTCTAATCGTGATGTCATCGGGTTCAGATGAGATCAGGACTTGTACACGATATCCTTTTTAACTGTCTAGGTTCATATTGCTCTGTGGTTTCAAGATATTTGTAAAAGCTGTATTTGTTATCATACATGTTAGGTATGGCACCTTAGGTGACGCATAAGGGATGATTTCTACTCTGTTCTCACCTTCCGTGGATGATCATTCAACATTACATTCAAACCAGCGACTTAGATAGGCAGGAGTTGCTTTTCTCTAGTGCTAGTAAGAAAGATGTGTCTGTACATGTCGGAAATGAGCAAAGTTCCACGACGCAAACACACGGTTGGTGCAATTTTACATCAACTACCATGTTGTGATGCATTTCTAATGTTAGTGACCAATTTGGTTATGTATTTCTGGGTTGGGGGGGGTTTGCTCTTAGACGTCTTGCCAAAACCTGGAAAAGATCCTGAATTAGCCTCCTCCTATCGCCCAATTTCTTTAATTAATTCCGATTTAAAGTTAATTTCTAAAATTATGGCAGATAGATTAGCCACTATACTCCCTAGATTAAGTCAAGTTGGTTTTGTAAAAGGTCGCTCTGAGGTGTCTAACATTTGTAAAATACTAACTGTCCGTGATGACATTAAGGTCAATCCTTCTGCACACTCAACCCCAGCTATACTTACTATTGATGCCGAAAAAGCTTTTGACATGGTTAATTGGGATTGGCTGGGTAGAACGTTGGACTCTATGAGCATAGTGGGACCTTTTCGCTCTTTTATTAGTGCCCTTTATTCAGCGCCATCTGCAAAAATATATACTCCAGGATTTCTTTCCTCATCCATCTCATTAGCTAGAGGGACGCGTCAAGGCTGCCCACTTTCACCTCTCCTTTTTAGTCTTGCTCTAGATCTCTTTATTCGCACATTGGATGTTGATTATAACATTAAATGCATTAAAGTGGGAACTGAAACAATTAAGGCGTCTTACTTTGCTGATGACGTCTTGGTGTTCTTATCTGATCCACTTCCCGACCTCCCTCATATCTTTGACCTACTAAACGTCTTCGAGAGTTACTCAGGCTTCAAGGTCAATGTCTCAAAATGCGAATTGTTAGACTTGTCCAGAAAAGGTATTGCGCTCTCTAAGTCGTCATTAAATATTCCAGTTACTATAGCCAAGTCTTCCATTAAATATCTTGGAATACATATTGGTCGCACGCCTGACACATTATATACTCTCAACTATCTACCGGTTATAAATAAAATTGAACAGGACCTTCAGCGCTGGCAACATTTACCACTTTCCTTCATGGGAACATGCCATCTTCTGAAAATGGTTAGCTTCCCAAGATTACTCTATACGATGCAGACAATTCCTCTCCTTCTAAAGCACACTGACATCATGAAATTGAACTCAATGTTTTCCTTTTATATCTGGAATAGGAAGCGGCCTAGAATAGCCCTAAAGAAACTCATGGTCCCTAAGGAATGGGGGGGGGGGGGAGTTAATATTCCTGACCTTCGCAGTTACAATTTTATCTTGCTTAGCTCGTCATGGCCTTGATTGGCTGCAAGGTTCGAATTTCTACTTTAATTACACCCTAGAGGCGGGGGTGGTGGCTCCGATGCATCTGTCTTCTTTATTACATACCTCTTTTAGGAACATCGTACCGACAGTTAGACATCGTATATTACTTAGGGATACCATCATGGCTTGGAAGTCTATCAGATCCCTTCTTGGTCTCCCTCAGCACATCTTCAAACATATGAATTTATGGGGTCATCCAGAGTTTCCTCAGGGAGAATCCACATTTTCATGAAATGAACTTGTTAGGCATCTCCAAACTTAGTCATCTACTACACTCCACTGATAATCGCTATATGACTATCCAAGAACTGCAAGTCTTGAAAAACATCTCCTCGCAACATCATTTAGATTATTTCCAGTTAATGTCCTTTTTTAGGTCGAATCTACTTAATATTGCTCCTGAATGCTCTAGGAATCTCTTAGATACCATAATTATGACCCCACCAGATAAATCTTCTTTGTCCTTTCTCTACTGCACACTGAGAGAAACACTGGCCAAAGCAACCACTTCCACAATGTTTAAAGCGTGGAATAGGGAAATTCCTCAACAAGATCTTAAGCAGCAAATTTTTTTTTTTTCATAAACTATGTTTTTATTAAAAATTTTAACATATACACAAGAAAACAAGCTAAAGAAAACAGCTCAGAATACATACATATCATTATTATCAGCATTACTCATAGGTAAGACATTAGTATGCTCCATCATATTTCCCACATACAGTATCAAAGAAATTCACATAGCATATGATAAGTAAGAATTATACCCAGTAACGTCACATCTTAAGATTAGAACTAGGGACTCTGTGTAAAGTGTGTGACAGCTCTCCAGGTCTCACGAAAGGAAGGAAGGAAGAAAGAGAGAGGAAAGGAGAAGGGAGGAAGGGCCAAGAAAAGAAGTAGAAGCCCAGAGTTAAAGAACCTGAACCACAGGAAAGACTCCCTGTGTCCTACCCCATAGTGGGGACAGAAGAGAGGATGGACTGGGGAGGAAAAATAGGCTTCCCCTTCCCCAGACGGAAGCCACTATAGTACCAGGCCGCGCCTGACAGACCCCAACTATGGGAGGGTTCCGCCCAGCCAGTTAGCAAAGTGTGGACCAGATTTGAAGGACGACCATGCACTCCACAGAGAAAGAACTCTACCAAAGTGATCACTGTCTTCTGAAACCAGAGATTCCATTCGACATAAAGAATCCATCTCCACCACCCACTCGCCAACAGAAGGCGGCACAGTAGACTTCCAATGTCTAGGAATAACTGTTTGTGCCGCAGTCAAGACATGCCGTAGTAGGCCTTTCTTAATACTCGGCAAAGGGCCAGGAATTAGGAATAGCAAAGCTATCTGAGGAGTGGGCACCAGCGGACTACCCTCCACTATTGCATAGATTTCAAAAGTCGCTTTCCAGAAGGTCTGCAATGCTGGACACGACCACCAAATGTGCAACATCGTTCCGGTCTCATTCCCACACCGCCAACACAAATCTGACACATCAGGGTACATCTTGTTTAGAATCTGTGGGAAACGGTACCATCTAGTCAGTATCTTAAAATTATTTTCCTGTGCATGGCAAGCCACAGGTATTTTGTGAGACAGAAAGAATACTCGGTCCCAGTCTGCCAATGACATGGTTACTCCAAGTTCTCGCTCCCAGGCGGTAACGTATGCAGGAGGCTGATCACCACCGGCCTCCAGAAGTTGACAGCTGGTGGAAATTCCGGGTTATCAAACAGCGGGCTAAGAAGCCCAGGTCTATGAGAAAGGCCTTTTCTTACCAACAGTCTGTCCCACAGAGTGAGATAGTGCTGGGTAAGTAGCGGAAGGGTCACAAGTGCCGGCCTATAATCAGGAAGAATCTAAGGGAGAGAGTGACTATGGACTGCTCAATCCCCACCCACTGTTTATTGGGTCCATTATGAAACCAGTCCACCCCCCTTGCGAGTACCGCGTCCTGATGATATATGGACAAATCCGGGAGTCCAGCTCCCCCCTTCAGTTTCGGACGGGACAGTGACCTCAGGTTGAGGCGCGGCCTCAAAGTGCCCCACACAAAATTCCGAAAGGCCTTCTCCAAAGTCTTAAAAAACGCTCCAGGGATCAGTACTGGAATGGCCTGAAACAGATATAAAAACCGAGGAAGGATGTCCATTTTGATAGCGTTTGTGCGGCCAAACCATGAGAGTTGTGCTCAATCATACGATTGTAAGTTTTTGAGAGTGATTTGAAGTAAAGGCTGATAGTTGAGAGTATAAAGATCCACTAGGTCCCTAGGAATCTGAACCCCCAAATATTTAATAGACCTGGACTGCCATTTAAAGGAGAAGGATGACTTTAAAAGCTCCAGCACCTCAAAATATAGAGAAATATTGAGTGCTTCAGTTTTCGTATAGTTTACCTTAAAGTTGCTGACCTGGCCAAATGTTTCGAATTCTCTAATGAGCACCGGTAAGGAAATCACGGGGTTCGTCACAAAGAGCAAAAGATCATCGGCATATAACACCAGTTTATGACAATCCCCGCCTATTCCTATCCCTGAGATATCAGGGGAGTTGCGGATGGCCACCGCTAGATGCTCCATCGTGATGACATAAAGTAAGGCAGACAGGGGGCATCCCTGTCTAGTGCCGTTGGTAATCGAGAAAGATGTTGAAAGTACCCCATTGGCCCTCACTCGTGCAGTTGGTGTCTGGTATAGGGACAGTATCTTGTCCAGCATGATGGGGCCAAGCCCTATCTGGATTAATGCCGATATCAGGAACCCCCAATGTACCCGATCGAAAGCTTTTTCCGCATCAACCGATACTAAACAGGTGGGTAAGGACTTTTTCAGGACATAGGATATTAAGAGGGTAGTTTTATTGGTGTTGTCCCTTGCCTCTCTATGACGGACAAATCCAGTCTGATCTCCGTGGATACTTGCGCGGTAGGAGCGGGGCTAGTCTATTTGCAATGGCCTTAGAGTAATGTTTAACATCCACATTTATCAGGGAGATTGGACGGTAATTAGGACATACAGAGGGATCCTTCCCCAGTTTGGGAATCACAATAATGGTGGCCACTAACGTTTGCGGAGTGAATGGCATGGTGGTTGTAACAGCGTTATACACCTTGGTCATATAGGGAAGAAGCTTAGTTACAAAGGTCTTGTAAAAGGACGCCTGGGAATCCATCAGGACCCGGGCTTTTAGCCGACGGTGCTGATTTTATGATCGCATGTATTTCCGATTCCGAGAAGGCCTCACCCATCGAGGCAGTCTCAGTCTCATCCAGAGTCGGCAAAGTCGTGTGTGCGACATAGGAATCAATCTTCTGTTGGAGGTCACTTGGAGACATGTCTATTAAAGGCCCCTTGAGGTTGTAGAGGGACTGATAATATTCCAGAAATGTATTGACAATGTCCTCTGGATTATGTTTGCGCTCGCCCTGTGTCGTCTTGATCACCGGGATAAAGGAGTGAGGAGCCCGTGGGTGTAGTGACCTAGCTAAAGCCCTACCGCATTTATTGGAATGTTCGTAAGCGAAACGCCGCGCCCGATCTCGGAAAGACGCATGTGCCTGGTCTAGTAAATCTCTCAAAGATTTTCGAGTTTCCAGCAGCTCTGCCAAAGTCTGGGGACGTTGGGACTGTTTATGTGTGGTCTCTAGAGTCTGTATGTGAGACAGGAGCTTTTCTATCTTGAAAGCCCTTTCCCTTTTCAGTCTCGAGCCTTGCTGTATGAATATACCTCTTAATACACTTTTCAACGCCTCCCACTGGACAGGTAGAGGGGTGGGATCTACTGCATGATGATCTAAAAACTCAGAAATGGAGCTATAAATGGCCGTTTGGCAAACCGAGTCCCTCAAAAGATGAGGGTTCAACCGCCAATGCCATTCCCGCCGTCTAGTGTCTGGGAGGGTAAGAGACAGGAAGACAGGCGCATGATCAGCCCAAATCATAGCTCCGATCTGAGACTTCGGAGACCAGGAAAGTAGATGATGGCTAATAAAAAACAAATCTATCCTGCTATACATGTCATGTACCGGAGAGTAGAAGGTGTAGTCCCGTGTTACGCAGCAAATTTTAGTGGGGTGGGCACGGGTACGTAAAGCAGTCGTTTGTGAACAATGGCGTGAAACACACTTTAAATTCATTCATAGGGCTATATATGGTTTTGACATTCCCCCTCATCCTAATTTTCCTGATAGACTGGTAGCGTGCCCAAGATGTCATACACCCAAGACAAATCTGTTCCATGGGTTGTGGGCCTACCCTAAATTATTTACATATTGGAGGAAGATTTTGGAAGTCATTAGTGATACATGGGGGATATCTCTTGCCATGGAGCAGTTACCTCTTCTATTCTATGTCTTTCCTGTCATCCAGAACATTCCAGACGCTATGCACACCTTCCTTTTAGTTGATAAAAGATCCCTACTTACCCTTTGGCTTAAGCCACAGCTACCGTCAATTACTGAGGTGATATCCCAAATGAAGAAATGTATATATATGGATCGGTTGGAAATTGAACGAACAGCGGAATCCTGTTCCTCGAAGTTTTTCAAAAAATGGAAAACTTTTATAAGTAAGCATTTCCAGCCCACTGAGATGAAAGATCTGATGACACCGTTCTATTATACTTTTTGGTACTTGACGAGGGCTGTGGCGGGGACGTTGGGAGTTCTGAAGGGGTAACTAAGGCAGTATTTGTGGGTAGCGTAGTCTTGGGGGTGATTTGAGTCTATGTTCAAATCCAACCAAGGACAACATCTGCATGGAGTTTGTATGTTCTCCCTTTGTTTGCGTGGGTTTCCTCCGGGTACTCCGGTTTCCTCCCACACCCCAAAAATATACCAATAGGGAGTTTAGATTGTGAGCCCCAATGGGGACAGTAAAAAGAGGACCTCTGTACAGCGCTGCGCAATATGTTGGCGCTATATAAGTAACTGAAATAAATAAATATAGAAATAATAAATAAATATTTTGCTTTTCTGTACCTATTCTTTTTTTTTGTCTCTTTCTCTTCATATAACCTTGGTATTGCATTATCTGGATGTCAGGGAGGGGGGGGGGGGTTGCTGTTAACTCTGTTACATAGGTTAAATTGCTTTGATAAATTTGGTCGTGGAATTCTATCATACTATTATGTATAGTGGACGTGATATTGTATCGATGTTTATGATTGTTTCAATGTACTGTACAGCATATTGTCGTACATTTGTTTTTTTTTCTATTTTGGAAAATCAATATAAAGTTGTTTAACCCCTTCCCGCATTTTGGCGTGACTGTACGTCCAAATACAAAGTGCTTTCCCACACTCGGGCGTACAGTCACGCCCTGAAGATAAAGCGAGCACAGGAGCTGTGCGCGCTTTATCTTCAGCGGCTGTCAGCAGTTATACACAGCTGACATCCCGCTGCAATGGCTGCGATGGCTGTTACCGCCGATCGCAGCCATTTAACCCCTTCAATGCGGCTGTCAATGACGTCCGCCGCATTGAAGTGATTTACAGAGGGAGGGAGCTCCCTCTGTACCCCCCCGGGCCCCCCCGCGATGGATCACGGGTGGCGATTGTTGCTATGGCAACCAGGAAGTCGTTGCTAGGCTTCCTGGTTGCCCAGGTACGGAAGCCTATTAGATCCTGCCCGAGGCAGGACCTAATAGGCTAACTGTCAGTTGAAGAATGACAGTTACGATACACTGCACTATATAAGTAGTGCGGTGTATTGTACCGGGGATCAGAAGACCAGATCTTCATGTCCCCAGGTAAGTGTAAAAGAAAAAGTGAAAAAAGTAAAAAAAAAATGTGAAAGAAAAATAAATAAATAAAAGTTTTAACTAATAAAAACAATAAATCGCCCTGTTTCCCTGATCAACTCATTTATTATTAGAAAAAAATGAAAACATGAAAAAAAACTATACATAATAGGTATCGCCGCATTCGGAACGGCCTGATATATAAAAATGTCACATTATTTTTACCGCACGGTGAACACCGCAAAAATTTTTAATAAAAAACAATGACAGCATTTTATTTTATGGTCATCTTGTCTCAAAAAAAATGGAATAAAAAGTGATCATAAAGTTGCAAGTAACGCAAAATGGTACCAATACAGTTCGTCACGCATAAAACAAGTCCTCCCGCAGCGATATCAACTAAAAAATAAAAAAGTTATGGCTGTCAGAAAATGGCGACACTAAAACATGATTTTTTTTTAGAAAAGAGTATTTTTATTGTAGGAACGTAGTGAAATGTAAAAAACCGATATAAATTTGGTGTCGCTGTAATTGTATCGCCCCGCAGAATATAGTTAACATGTTGTTTATACTGCACGGTGAACACTGTAAAAAAAACGTGCTAGAATGGCTGTTTTTTGGTTTCCTCATCTCCCAAACAATTGAATAAATAGTGATAAAAAAAATCGCATGTACCCCAAAATGGAACCAATAAAAATTACAGCTCGTTCCACAAAAAACAAGCCCTCACACAGCTCCGTCAACAGAAAAATAACACGTTATGACTCAAAACGCAATGATGCAAAATGACGGCCCAGACTAATTTTTTAGGTCCAGTAGAATTTCACTAAATACCCCACATCGTCATTTGCTGGACCCCACAGGTAGACCCTGTAGATGAAGCGGAGATGAGGAACCTTTAGGGTCTTGTGCGGCTTATAGGGCTAGTGAAGAAGTCAAATATAAGGCAACACTGGAGCGCAGATATTTTGTATAATACCCAATAAACCCGGCCTGTGCATAAAGGATTGGTTCAAAGCATACCACACCAATCCATGGATTATTCTTTCACCCCATTATTACATCATCCTATTATGACCTGCTGCACCGAGCTTACATATGCCCTTGATGTACTCTGCCCAGTTTGCATATACCCTGATGTACTCTGCCCAGCTTACATATGCCCCCACATTATAAGCTGAAATACCAGTAAAACACCAAGCAAAATCTGCGCTTCAAAAGCCAAATGGTGGTCCAACTGAGCCTGGCAATGTACCCAAACGGCAATTTATGACCACATATGGGGTATTACTGTATTCTGGGGAACCCGCTTAACAATTTATGGGGTGTGTATCTATAGTGGTACAAGCTGGGTACAACACATTGGGCACTGAAATGGCATATCTGTGGAAAACAGCAATTTTCAATCTGCAACATCTATTGTTTACTCATTTTTGCAAAACACTTGTGCGGTCAAAATGCTCACTACAACCCTAGATAAATTCTTTGAGGGATCGAGTTTCCAAAATGGGGTAATTTTTCTGGAGTACCACTGTACTGGTACTATAGCTCAATGCAACATGGTGTAAAAAAACAAATCTTGTAAAATCTCCACTCCAAATACTAAATGGCGCTCCTTCCCTTTAGAGCCTTGCTGTGTGTCCAAATAGCAGTTTATGACCACGTGTGGGGGTATTCCCCTACTCTGGAGAGAATGCTTTACAAATGTTACGGAGCTTTTTCTCCTTTATTTGTTGATAAAATGAAAAATTTTGAACTAACGCTATGTCTTATTGGAAAATAATGTAATTTTTCATTTTCACTGCCCATTTGTAATAAAATCTATGAGACACCTGTTGGGTCAAAATGCTCACTACCCCCTAGATGAATTCCTCAATGGGTGTAGTTTGCCAAATGGAGTCACTTTTGTAGAGTTTCCACTGTACTGGTACCTAAGGGGCTTTGCAAAAGCGACATGGTGCAGAAAAACCAATCCAGCAAAATCTGCTCGCCAAATGGCGCTCCTTCCCTTCTGAGCCCTGATGTGTATTCATACAGTGGTTTTTTACCACATATGGGGTATTTCCGTACTCTGGAGAAGTTGCTTTGCAAATGTTACGGTGCTTTTTCTCCTTTATTTGATGAGAACATTAAAATTTTTGACCTAAAGCTACATCTTAGTGGAAAATAATGTAATTTCTCATTTTCACTGCCCAATTCTAATGAAATCTATGAAATACCTGTGTGGTCAAAATAATCACGACACCCCTAGATGAATTCCTCTACAGGTGTAGTTTCTCAAATGGAGTCACTTTTGGGGGGTTTCCTTTATTTTTGCACCACAAGACCTCTTCTAACCTGACATGGTGCCTGAAATATAATTTAAGAAGAGGAAGGCCGAAAAATCCATTAGATGCTCCTTTGCTTCTGGGGCTTTTGTTTCAGGCCCATAGCACACTAGGGCCACATGTGGGATATTTCTAAAAACTGTAGAATCAGGGCAATAAATATTCAGCTGTGTTTCTCTTGTAAAAACCTTCAGTATTACAGGAAAAAATGGAATTTCTGCAAAAAAAATGAAATTTACAAATTTCCCTTCCACTTCGCTTTAATTCCTGTGACACACATAAAGGGTTAAGAAACGTTTTAAATGCTGTTTTGAATACTTTAAGGGGAGCAGTTTTTAAAATTGGGTGATTTGTGGGGGTTCCTAATATATAAGGCCCTCAAAGCCACATCAGAACTAAACTGGTACCTGTAAAAATAGCCTTTTGAAATTTTCTTGAAAATATGAGAAATTGCTGCTAAACTTATAAGCCTTGTAACGTCCTAGAAAAATAAAAGGATGTTCAAAAAATGATGCAAACATAAAGTAGACATATGGGAAATGTTAACTAGTCACTATTTTGTGTGGTATAACTAACTATCTGTCTTACAAGCAGATACATTTGAATTTAGAATAATGCTAATTTTTGCAAATTTTCTCTATATTTTGGTGTTTTTCACAAATAAATATTGAATTTATTGACCAAATTTTTTTACTAACATAAAGTACAATATGTCACGAGAAAACAGTCTCAGAATCGCTTGGATAGGTAAAAGAATTCTGAAGTTATCACCACATAAAGTGACACATGTCAGATTAAAAAAATGAGGCTGTGTCATTTGGTCCAAAAGTGGCTGCGTCCTTAAGGGGTTAAAAAAAAAAGTGATCAAAAAGTCGCATGTATCCAAAAATGGTGCCTATAAAAACCATAGCTTGTCTCGCAAAAAACAAGCCCTCATACAGCTGCGTCGATGAAAAAATTAAAAAGTTATGGTTCTCACAACATGGCGACAGAAAAAATACATTCTTTTTACAAAAGTAATTTTATTGTGCAAAAAGTTGTAAAACATAAAAAAGTGCTATCAAATATTTATCGCCGGACTGACCCGCAACATGGTCACTAACTTCTAAAGTTAACATGTAATTTATAACGCATGGTGAATGCTGTATAAAAAAAACCCTAAAAAATCTATGCCAGAATTGCTGTTTTTTGGTCACCTTGCCTCTCAAAAATAGGATAAAAAGTGATCAAAAAGTCGCATGTACCCCAAAATGTTACCAATAATAACTACAGCTCGTCCCGCAAAAAACAGCCCTCATGCCACTACGTCTATGAAAAAATAAAATTAGTTAAGGAAATAAGTCATAAGTCAGGAAATAAAAAATATGCAGTTGTGCAGATCAGAGGGAAATATTTAGTCTGTTTCAAGAGGCGATTTATCGGGGCCCTAAAATTAGGGAACCAGGAAGGGGGGACCAAACATATCTGCTAGATGCGAGGGCGCCCGTATTATACCAGGATATCACTTCCTAGCAAAATTCCCCAAACTGCAAAGGTGCGGAGTGTGGACCAAACAGGGGGATAAGTAAAGACACAGTTTATCAGTCCGACACCGGCCTGTGCAGAAATTATTGCTTCACAGCGTAACACACATCTATGGATTATTTTATTGTTTACCCCATTATTATACCCCCTGACTATGCCCCTGATGTACTCTGCGCAGCTTACATATGCCCCCACATTATAAACGGAAAGACCAGTAATACTCGAACAAATCTACTACCAAGCAAAATCTACGCTTCAAAAGCCAAATGGCGCTCCCACCCATCTGAGCCCTACAGCGTGCCCAAACAGCAGTTTACTTCCACATATATGGCACCGCCATACCCGGGAGAACCCTTTTAACAATTTTTGGGGTGTGTGTCTACAGTGGCATAAGCTGGGCATGACATACTTGCCACTGAATTGGCAATTCTGGGGAAAATTTTAAATTTTTACATTGCACCATACGCAGCGCATTTATTTATGGAAAAGACCTGTGGGGTGAAAATGCTCACTACACCCCTTAATAAATTCCTTGAGGGGTGTAGTTTCTAAAATGCGGTCACTTCTGGGGGGTTTCTTTTATTATTTCCCATCTGAGCCTCTGCAATTGTGAGCCAATTCTGTGTAAATCGCTAAATTAGGCTTCAATTTTGCATGGTATTCTCTCACTCCTGAGCCTGGTCGAATGTCCAGGCAAGAGATTAGGGCCCCATGTAGGGTGATTCTAAAACCTGGGAAACACAGCATAATAATTAGAGAGCTGTCTTGTTATGGTGGCACAAGCTGGGCACCACGTATTGGCATATCTATGGAAAAAAATTATATTTTCACTCTGCAATATCGAGTGCACACTAATTTATGCAAAACACCTGCAGGGTTAACATGCTCACTAGTCCCTTAGGTGAATACCTTGAGGGTGTAGTTTCCAAAATGGGGGTCACTTTTGAGGGGTTTCCGCTGTTTTGGTCCCACAGGGGTTTTGCAAATGCGACATAGCGACCAGAAACCAATCCAGCAAAATCTGTATTCCGAAAGCCAAATGGCACTCCTTCCCTTCTGAGCCCTGCCGTGTGCCTAAAAATTAGTTTATAACCACATATGGGGTATTGCCATACTCGGGAGAAATTGTTTAACAAATGTTTTGTCTCTTTTTCTGCTTTATTTTTTAAGAAAATGAAAAATTTTGCACTAAAGCTACGTCTTGTTGGAAAAAAAATATTTTATTTTTATTTTCACTGCCCAATTCAAATAAAATCTATGAAACAGCTGTGGGGTCAAAATGCTCACTAAACCCCTAGATTAATTCCTCAAGGGGTGTAGTATCACAAATGGAGTCCTTTTTGGGTAGTTTCCACTGTACTGGTACCTTAGGGACTTTGCAAAAGCGACATGGCGTCAAGAAACCAATCCAGAAAAATCTGTGCTCCAAAAGCCAAATGCCACTCCTTCTCTTCTGTTCATTGCCATGTGCCCAAACAGCAGTTTATGACCACATATGGGGTATTGCCGTACTCGGGAGAAGTTGCTTTACAAATGTTGGGGTTCCTTTTTTCCTTTATTTGTTGATAAAATGAAAAATTTTGAGCGTTAAGCTACATCTTATTGAAGAAAAAGGATTGTTTTTATTTTCACTTCCCAATGCTAATAAATTCTATAAAACACTTGTGGGGTCAAAATGCTAACTACACACCTACATGAATTCCTCAAGGGGTGTAGTTTCCTAAATGGAGCCACTTTTTGGGCATTTTCATTGTTTTTTCCCCTCAGGGGCTCTGCAAATGTGACATGGCCTCCAAATGGCGCTCTTTCCCTTCTAAGCGCTGCCGTGGGTCCAAAGAGCCGTTTATTACCACATGTGGGGTATTGTTTTACTCGGGAGAAATTGATTTACAAATTTTGCAGTGCTTTTTCTTCTTTAGTCCTTGTGGAAATGAGAAAAAATTTGCTAAACCTACATTTTCTTTGAAAGAATGTAGATTTTCATTTTCATGGCCTACTTCCAATAATTTCTGCAAAAGACCTGCAGCGTAAAAATGCTAACTATACCCCTAGATAATTTCCTCAAGGGGTGTAGTTTCCAAAATGGGGCCACTTGTGGGCGGTTTCCACTGTTTTGGTCCCTCAGGGGCTTTGCAAATGCGACATGGCCTCCGAAAACCATTCCTGCTAAATTTGAGCTTCAAAAGCCAAATGGTGCACTTACCCTTCTAAGCCCTGCCGTGTGTCCAAACAGCCATTTATTACCACATGTGGGGTATTGTTTTACTCGGGAGACATTTCTTTACACATTTTGTGGTGCTTTTTCTCCTTTAGTCCTTGTGGAAATGAGAAAAAATTAGATGAAGCTACATTTTCTTTGAAAGAATGTAGATTTCCATTTTCACGGCATACTTCCAATAATTTCTGCAATAAACCTGAGGGTAAAATGCTCACTATACCTAGATAATTTCCTTAAGGTGTGCAGTTTCCAAAATGGGGTCACTTTTGGGGTATTTCCACTGTCTTGGCACCGCAAGAGCCCTTCAAACCCGACATGGTGCCTAAAATATATTCTAATAAAAAGGAGGCCCAAAATCCTCTAGGTGCTCCTTTGCTTCTGAGGACGGTGCTTCAGTCCATTAGCACACTAGAGCCACATGTGGGATGTTTCCTAAAACGGCAGAACCTGGGCAATAAATATTCAGTTACGTTTCTCTGGTAAAACTTTGTGTTACAAAAAAAATGGATTAAAAATGAATTTCTGCAACAACAAAAAATTTAATTTGTCAATTTCACTTCTACTTTGGTTTAATTCCTGTGAAATGTCTAAAGGGTTAAGAAACTTTCTAAATGCTGTTTTGAATACTTTGAGGGGTGATGTTAAAATGGGGTGACTTTTTGGAGGTTTCTAATATATAAGGCCCTAAAAGCCACTTCACAACTGAACTGGCCCCTGTAAAAATAGCCTTTTGAAATTTTATTGAAAATGTGAGAAATTGCTGCTAAAGTTCCAAGCCTTGTGACATCATAGAAAAATAAAAGTATGTTAAAAAAATGATGTCAATCTAATGTAGACATATGGGGGATGTTAATTAGCGACTATTTTGTTTGGTATAACTGCCTGTCTTACAAGCAGTTACATTTAAATTTAGAAAAATGCAAATTTTTGCAATTTTCAATAAATTTTGGTCCTTTTTACATTTAAATACTAAATGTATCGAGCAAATTTTGCCAGTAACATAAAGTTAAATGTGTCATGAGAAGACTATCTCAGAATTGCTTAGATAAGTTAAAGCATTCCGAAGTTATTACCCCATAAAGTGAAACATGTCAGATTTTAAAAATGAGGCTCTGTCAGGAAGGTCAAAAGTGGCTAAAGAGGGAAGGGGTTAATTTCATCTGCGAAGAAGCACAAATTGTGTTAATATGCTGGAACTGTCTATTCTTGTGCTCTTTTCTCCTAATCATACCACTGATCACTGTGATCGTTGTGCTTACTATCCCAAGCCTAAAGTACAGTATAACAAAATGCCCATAGACACAGTAGACTCCATTATAATATTCAGCCTGTGTTCCATATTGGAAGCCTGTGTTCCGTATTTCTAACATAGAGATTTATCACCTCTAAATTATTCTGACAAAATATATTGTAAACAAGATAAGCTGGAAGAATTTATATCAAAGTCTGAAGCGTAGACGTTGTACATGTCCCTCATCATTTATGTTTATTTTCTAATCATATTTCTTAATAATTTAATAAAATTATTGTAATAATAATAATAATAATAAAATTATAATATTTATAAAAAAACAGTCTAAAAGTGTTTTTAATGTTGTATTATTATTTTTTTTTTAATATTTGTTCAAAAACAACTATATGTTGTTTAGTTGGTGGTTGAGCGGTCTTCTGAGAAGCAAATTTTATAGGGTGCATATTCCCGGTCTCTTGGGATAAAATGTGGTGGGAATATTGAGATGTGATATGGTGGTCTTTGAGTATTTTGATGTTAGTAATGTGATGTTTTTACTGTGGCACAATGATGATTTCATTTTCTCCTCTTGATCTTAATGTTTTTAACCTTTTTGACTATGATGTTTTTGGTTTTTTTAACCACAGGTTTTTTGGTCTTGAACTTTTTTGGCTTCTGACATTGAAGTACTTTTATCTTGGCCACATAGGTATTCATTGCTTTCTCCTCTTTCTCCTTTTCAGCTTTTATAGATTTCATATCTTTTCTTCCCTCCGCATCGGCACTTTGGCTTCTACTCGCCTCTTTTGCCAGCTCATTCTCAACCATGTATTTAGATGCTGCCATCATACGACTCAGTACAGGGTGACGACTTTGATCTTCTTCATCATCCCCTTTTTCAATGTCCCTCTTCTTTTTTATCATTTGTTGTTTCTTAGGGACTATTAAAATATAAAACAAATAAAGATCAATAATTAGGAATTTAAAATGCAAAAAGAAACATAGATTTGTTGGATTGTTAAATCTGTGGGAAACACCTCCCTTTTGTTAAGCTATGTTCACATTTGCGTTATAGGCTCTGTTGCGAGCCTCTATCGCAGATCTGGTCCAAAATGCAGTGAAAAATAGTGCAGCATGTTGTGCTATTGTTACGGTAAAACAATGGACACCATGATAGAAACCCGACAGAAACCATTCAAATCAATGGGCACTGTAAGGCCCCATGCACACGACCGTACCCGCAATCACGGCCCGTGATTGCGGGCACGGCCGGCCGCTGACTGACAGCCGCATTTTCGGGCCGTGCTCCCATACAAAGTATGGGAGCACGGCCCGCAAAATGCGAAAGAACGGACATGTTCCATAATTCCCGGAACATTTCCACGGCACGGACACCCTTCCGTAGCGCTACGGAAAGGTGTCAGTGTTCAATGAAAGTGAATGGCTCCGTTTTTGCGGACCGCAAAAACTGAGGTTTTTTACGGTCGTGTGCATGGGGCCTAAGTGTTGGCCTACGGACCCAGCACTTCTGTGATTATTCATTGTTCTTTTCTTATGCTGGAGTAGAACAATGGAAGTACTAACGCATATGTGAATGAAGCCTTACTTTGCCTTACCCAGTTAAACAGTTATTCCTACCTGGTCTATGCAGCATCTTCGAGTAACATCTTCCAATAAATCCATTCCGATGATAACCCCCCCCCCCCCCAGCTTTACTTTGGGTCCATGGCATGTTGCATATGTGATTGTAAATTGCATGGGGTTAGACTGAATTCTTTCTTTATTTCTTCACTTTTGTCCCCTCTGTACATGGAACAGGTTCAGATAAGCACCTTCCAGCTGTCCTGTCTATCCATCATGGAGCTGCAGACAACCACATTGGCCTTGTTTCCAATACATAGATGGGATGTCTCTACCTGATACCATTACATTCTGTCATATTAGACAGGTAACCATCTAACTTTAACCCCTTAAGGACACAGCCTGTTTTGGCCTTAAGGACACAGCCTATTTTTGCAAATCTGACATGTGTCACTTTATGTGGTAATAACTCCGGAATGCTTTTGCCTATTCAAGCGATTCTGAGATTGTTTTCTCGTGACATGTTGTACTTTATGATACTGAAAAAATTTTGTCGTTAAATTCAATATTTATTTGTAAAAAACACAAAAATTTAGAGAAAATTTGCAAAAATCTGCATTTTTCTAAATTGTAATGTATCTGCTTGTAAAACAGATCGTAATACCACACAAGATATTTACTAGTTAACATCCCCCATATGTCTACTTTATGTTTGCATAATTTTTTGAACGTGCTTTTATTTTTCTATGACCTCACAAGGCTTAGAACTTTAGCTGCAATTTCTCGCATTTTCAAGAAAATTTCAAAAGGCTATTTTTTCAGGGACCAGTTCAGTTCTGAAGTGGCTTTGAGGACCTTATATGTTAGAAACTCCCTATAAAACACCCCATTTTAAAAACTGCACCCCTCAAAGTATTCAAAACCACATTCAGATTTTTTTTTAACCCTTTAGGCATTTCACAGGAAATAAAGCAAAGTAGAGGTGAAATTTACAAATTTCAATTTTTTTTTACTAAATTAATTTGTAATACAGTTTTTTCTGTAACACAGAAGGTTTTACCCAAGAAATGCAACTCAATATTTATTGCCCAGATTCTGCAGTTTTTAGAAATATCCCACATGTGGCCGTAGTGCGGTAATGGACTGAAATACCGGCCTCAGAAACAAAGGAGCACCTGGTGGATTTTGGGGCCTCTATTTTATTAGAATATATTTTAGGCACCATGTCAGGTTTGAAGAGGTCTTGTGGTGCCAAAACAGTGGAAACCCCCCAAAAGTGACCCCATTTTGGAAACTACACCCCTCAAGGAATTTTTCAAGAGGTATAGTTAGCATTTTTAGCCCACGGGTTTTTTGCTAAATTTATTGGAACTGGTCTGTGAAAATGAAAATCTACTTTTTTTCTGAAAAAACATACGATGTTTTAGATTTTACAAGGAATAAAGGAGAAAAAGCACCCCAACATTTGTAAAGCAATGTCTCCCGATTACGGCAATACCCCATATGTGGTAATAAACTGCTGTTTGGACCCACGGCAGGGCTCAGAAGGGAACGAGGGCCATTTGGATTTTGGAGCGCAGATTTTGCTGCATTGGTTTTCGGTGCCATGTCGTGTTTGTAAAGCCCTGGAGGGACCATAACAGTGGAAACTCCCCAAAAGTGACCCCATTTTGGAAACTACACCCCTCAAGGAATTTTTCTAGGGGTATAGTTAGCATTTTGACCCTACACGGTTTTTGCTGAACTTATGGGAATTATGCCGTGAAATTGAAAATCTAAATTTTTTTCTAATAAAATATAGTTTTAGCTCAGATTTTTTCATTTTTACAATAGATAAAGGAAAAAAAACACCCCAATATTTGTAAAGCAAACTCTTCTGAGCACAGCAATACCCCATATGTGGTAATAAACTGCTGTTTGGACACTCGGCAAGGCTTAGAAAGGACGGAGCGCCATTTGACTTTTGGAGCTCAAGTTTTGCTGGAATGGTTTGCGGCCCCATGTCACATTTGCAAAGCCACTGAGGGGCCAAAATAGTGCAAACTCGGCAAAAGTGACCCCATTTGGGAAACTATACCCCTCGTGGAATTTATCTAGCGGTATAGTGAGCATTTTGACCCCATTTTTGCTGAATTATTGGAATTATGCAGTGAAAATGAAAATCTACATTCTTTCCACTAAAATGTTGAATTTTTTTCATTTTCACAAGGAATAAAGGAGAAAAAGCATCCCAACAATTGTAAACCAATTTCTCCCGAGTACGGTAATACCCCACATGTGGTCATAAACTGCTGCTTGGATACACCGCAGGACTCAGAATGGCAGGAGTGCTACTTGGCATGTAGATTTTAGTTGATTGTTTTTTGGGCGCCATGTCGCATTTGCAGAGCCCCTGAGGTACCCGTACAGTAGAAACCCCTGAGATGTAACTCCATTTTGGAAACTATACCCCTCAGGGTAATCATCTAGGGGAGTAGTGAGCATTTTGATCCCACAGGTGTTTCATAGATTGTATTAGAATGAGGCAGTATGAAAATGAAAAATTATTTTTTTTCTCCAAAAATATGTAATTTTGCACCTAATTTTTTTCCACAAGGGGTAATATTAGAAAAAACCACACATAATTTGTTACCCAATTTCTCCCGAGTACGGCAATACCCCATGTGTGGCCCTAAACTGCTGTTTGGGCACATGGCAGAGCTCAAAATGGAAGGAGTGCCATGTGGCTTTTAGAGCACAGATTTTGCTGGACTGGTGTAGGGGCGCCATGTCGCATTTGCAGAGCTCCCTTAGGTACCAGAGTAGAGTGTAAAATCCTGAGAAGTGACCCCATTTTGTAAACTACACCCCTCAAGGCATTTATCATTTGCCTGGATATATGACAGGGCTTAGGCGTGAAAGGCGCATGTGAGACCTATTTTGGTGATTTTCGCAGCATTAGCCCACAATGGCAGGGCTCTGGGGACAAATAGTAAAACAAACCCCCAAGTAGTGTCCCCCATTTTGGAAACTGCACCCCTGAAGGCATTTTATTAACGGGTGTAGTGAGCATTTTGACCACACAGGGTTTTTTTTTCCTATAATAAATGAATGCTCAGTGGATGGTGCAAAGTGAAAATTTGAAATTTCCACAGGTATATGCCATTTTAGTGCACAATATTTTGTGCCCAGTTCATGCCACTGAAGACAAATAACTCAAATTGTTAAGCGGGTTCTCCCGGGTATGGCGATGCCATATATGTGGACGTAAACTGCCCGTTGGGCACGCTGTGGGGCTCAGTAGGGAGAGGCACCATTTGGCTTTTGGAGCGCAGATTTTTCTTAGTGGCAGTTTTGTTTGGGGTTTTGCTGGTATTTCAGTTTATGATGTGGGGGTATATGTAATCTGTGCGGAGAACATCAGGGCATAATAAGAGGGTATAATAATGGGGTAAATTTATAATAATCCGCAGATATGTGGCCGGTGTCGCACTGATAAATGGCGCCTGATCTTATCCGCTTTTGGACACTCTGCACATTTTGCATCGCCATATTCTGAGAGCCAGAACTTTTTTGTTTTCACCACCGGAGCTGTGTGAGGGCTTATTTGTTGCGGGACAATCTGTCATTTTCATTGGTACCATTTTGGGGTACATGCGATTTTTTTGATCACTTTGTATTTAATTTTTTTGGCAAGCAAGGTGACCAAAAACCTGCAATTCTGATGTTTTTTATAATTTTTTTTTTACGGCGTTCGCCATGCGCTATGAATGACAATTTTACTTTATTCTGCGGGTCGGTACGATTACGGCGATACCATATGTATATAGTTTCTCTTATGCTTTGCAGCGTCTGCACAATAAAATCACTTTTGTTTCAAATTTATTTTTTGTGTCACCAGATTCTGAGAGCCATAACTTTTTTATTTTTCCGTCAAAAAAGCTGCGGGGGGGGGGGGGGCTTGTTTTTTGCGGGACGGGCTTCAGTTTTTAACGGTATAATTTTGGGGTACATGCAACTTTTAGATCCCTTTTTTTATTCTGTTTTGCGAGGGGTTGTGACTAACAAACAGCGATTCTGGAATCGTTTTTTATTAAAAAAATTTACGGTGTTCACCGTACGGATAAAATAGCGTGATATTTTTATAGTTTGGGTCATTACGGACGCGGTGATACCACATATGTGTACTTTTTTTTAATGTTTTTCTGTTTTTCCTATAATAAAAGACTTATTATAGGAAAAAAGGCTGATAGTGTTTTTTGCAACTTATTTTTTTCATGAAACTTATTTTTTTTTACTTTTTTACAACATTTTTATTAACTTGTTTTACCTTTTTTTTGTGTCCCACTAGGGAACTTGAAGGCATGAACCCTGATCGCTATTCTAATACACTGCACTACCTACATAGTGCAGTGTATTAGAGTTGTCAGCTATTCACTGACAGCAAGCCTTTTAGGCTTCGCCTCCCGGCGGGGCCTAATAGGCTTCCGTACTAGGGAGCGATTGTTAGGCTACGGTTGCCATAGCAACCATCGGAACACCCGCGTGTGCCGATGGTTGTCATTAGCAACCATAGCGTGCGATCTAATCACTTAGATGCAGCGATAGCTGCATCTAAGGGGTTAATCGGCCGGATCGGAGCCTAGCTCCGGTCCTGGCCGTTAGAGCACGATGTCAGCTGTGACAAACAGCTGACACCCGCGCCCGTGGCAACCATCGTGGTTGCCGACAGGCTACAAGACACTTCGATGCATCGATCGCGTTGATCGATGCATCGAAGGGGTTAATCGGCCCGATCGGAGCCTAGCTCCGGTCCTGGCCGTTGCAGAAGGGTGCCGAACATCTGATTACCGGCGGTGATAGCGCTGGCTCAAGCTGAGCCAGCGCCATCACATACCTTACGTCATGGAGCTGTCATTGGTCAGTCTGCTTTGACTGACCAATCACAGCGATCGCCGGCAGGAGACCGCTGTGAATGGTCCCCTGCCGTCTTACTGTGCCGGTCAACTGTCATAAACAGTTGACGGCACAGTTCTGTCACCTTGTCATTTGACAGGGTGACAGTTTTTAGCCAGGACGCACCGGTACGTCCCTGTGCCTTAAAGCACTTCAATGCAGGACGTACCGGTACGTCCTGGTGCGCTAAGGGTAAAGCTTGGGGGATGGGGAGCAGTGTTTATAAATGTCCCTATAAATGTCTCATGAAGGGATAATTGAGTAAACTTACTAAACACAGAAGAAGAGCCATAGTCCGAGCAGCAGGGCGATGAGGAGAAAAAATATTCCGGCCACAATTACTCTGCTCAATATCGGCCTCCCTGGAATCACTGGGGAAAAATAAATGAAGTGAGAAAATACAAAGATTATTCATTTTACAAATATTTTACACATCAGACATTTAGGAAACATAAAATGTGTGAGCTAATTATTATTTATTCTAAATATAAGACAAGGGGTAAATTTGTATATGATATATATAATTAAAGTGTACCTCCACTTTCAGTGAAAAGCGGTTATAGTGCAGGAGGGGGCATTATAGTCTATATTCTACATCACTTGTATTTGCTATCTTGCTTCTAGCAGCAGCCCGGACTATGTAAAGTCCATTCTGCCGGCTGTTCATAACCCTTCAGTGGGAGACAGAGCGACCTGCTCGTCACCATGGCTCCCGTATCCAGAACAGCCGCCAGCGCTATAGAATCTAATAGCGCTAACAGTGGAGGTACACTTTAAATATATATTGTAAAAAGTAAAGCAAATGCAGAGATTCCACTACCTGAATTCCAGCAGCGATCTGCAGTTTTGCGGATCCAGTCAGCAAATCCATTATCTACAAAAGTAAAAAGAGATGTATAAAACAAGAAACACAAGGAAGTCAGACTATAAATTGCATCTGAGATTTACAGTGACATTTGCCTGTGACCAGAGGTCAGAGGGTCAATCTGCTCATTATTAAGGGACAATGGGTAAAGCAAATTGACATGTTAAAAATTGAATTATGATAAATCAGAATAAGTAATCTGCAATTCAAATCCCCCCATTCTATACTACGTGATAGGAAATTTAGATTGTGAGCCCCAATGGGGACAGTAAGTGAGGACCTCTGTACAGCGCTGCAGAATGTGATGGCGCTATATAAGTAACAGAAATAAATAAATGAATTATGTGCTTGTAAAATAGGTGAATATATTTAGTATGAGAACATATTGTCATTCTCTTATTCACCAGCAGGTGGAGCTGTGTTATTAGAAGAGTGTTATCTGCTTATTAACTCCATTTCTACACGGCATCCATTTTTAATAAACTGTTACAGATATGTGTACGGAACTTCAATTGGATTTTCTCTCTATATATAATATACATGATCAGAGACTTAGATATAAGTGTAATTATACATATTATTGGATAATACTCAGTAGACATTTACCTTCTTTGATGTCAGGCGGTCTCCTTGTCACAGGAAGTTCCTCTGAATATTTGGATCCTGTAAATGAAAGAAATAGTTTATAATGAAAACCCCAGAACATTTATTGTCTAGAAGTGAGATCAGGTACAGCATTGACCTGTGTGGATAGAAGACATTATGAAAGAAATTGCTGAATTGTAACCTAATAAAGAATACAAAATAACACTTCAATAAATGAAATATATTAACAAGACATTAGTATAAGTGAAATCTTCTTTACCGTTTCCTGGCTTTAATGGCATCCCATGTCCATGGACAATAAGAGAAAATAAAACGAAAGTAATCGCTGTGATTCTCATTCTAAATGTCGCTTTCTCTAAACCAAGAGAGAAGTGGTTGACATTTGTTGCTGCTACAGCCATTACATACAGGTGGTATTGTGACGTCATCGGTTGTCCAGGCACCACGATGACCATTGATGATGTCATAATTATGTTTAGAGGAGCAAATCCAGTTTATATCCATTCATAATAGGTTTGACTACCACATCTATTCCCCCAATATATTCCAATGCAACCACAACTAAACCGCCCACTTAATGTCACTGTACCCCTAAAGTACTATTCTTATTAAAGAAACTTGCCAGGGAGGTGATAAGTCTAAGTCATAGGGAGTAATTTATTAACATTGTATGTCAGTTTTCTGGCATAGAAAAGTCGCACACCTTTTGTGTTGTTTCCGCTGCGCACCACAGATTTTTATATAAGTAGGTGTTATGTTTATTAATGAATAATTATTGAAAATGACAACGATGCGAAAAAAACAATATATGTTTTTTTTACTGGTTAACAAAAATGGAGAATGAGAATAAATACCAACAAGTCTACATATATGAGAACGCACATACAAATAACTGACATTACTTTATTTAACTAGTTACAGTGCTATCTAGGGACACTGGACAGACATAACAGTCAATACATTACAATCCCCCCCTCTTAGATAACATAATTATGTAATTAACTGGGGCGATGAATAACCCGTTTTGGACGGTCTGATGAATGTGAAGGAATAGTCTCATTTGAAGTGTCCTTTACATGTGGTCCATTATCCTGAGGTACATCTGATGGTGGAGAAGATTGTTCCTCTTGTTGGATAAGAGGAGGGTCAGTGGGATGTAAGGCATCACTATGAACTGTTGGTACCTTAGTGTCAGGATTACTTTCAATAGCAGGTGATATACAATCCTCTACTCTGCTTCTTAGTTGGTCTATATGCCTCGTCATGGCCGCCACCAGGGCAGTACTGGCGGTACTGTCGGTACTGCCGTCAGGGGCCCGGTCATAAATTTAAAAAAAACGGCTGCCTGCTCTTCACTGATGGAATTCATTTGCTCACAGCAGTGGGGCCCTTATGATTTCACTTTGGTGAATGGAACAGGTCCCATCATGGAGCCGGGGCCCGTTACTTACATCAAAGTAAAATCATAAGAGCCCGCTATTCATATAGTGCCCGCCCCCTTCTCCTCCTCTACAGCGGCGTGACAGTGTGTGTGGAGAAGACAAGGAGGGGAGACGTCGTGAAGGCAGCGGGAGGTTTGAATCCAGTGGAGGCATCAAGCAGCAGCAGCAGCAGCAGAAGACTTCTGACACAGTGAGTATGTAATGTCTGTGGTCTGTGTCAGGCTGTTGCTGCCCGGAGCCTCACATCATATCCCCCCAATAAAAAGCAATGTCTTACCCATGTTGGTACTATATCCTCTCAGCACTGCTTCAAAGTCTTGTATCACTAGCAGCAGTTCTTACCTATTATCTTCTGTGCTGTGTAAAAGCGGAGGGAGTAGACAGGTTTATTGCCACGTTACGCAGCACAGGAGATAAGAGCCGTGGTAGAGCTGCTGCTAGTGATACAATGCCGTGCTTCAGTGTCCGGAGGATATCATACAGACCTGGGTAAGACACTTGCTTTCTATGGGGGGTGGTTAGATTACAATGGGGGCAGGGAGATGTTATTGGGTGGGGAGGGAAATGATGATGCAGTTGGTAGGAGACAATAATGGAGGGTGGATGACACTGAAGGAGACATTATACTAGGGGGATGATAACTGGGGGAAAAGAGAATATCTTAAGGGAGGGGTAGCGGAAGGAGAGGATACCTGGGGGAGGGGGAGATATCTTAAAGGCTATGTACACCTCTGAAAATGTTTGTTTGTTTTTTTAATAAAAAGTTTATTAGTGTGTTATGAAACTTTGTAAATACTTTTATTTTAACTTTTTGAGATACAGCTGCTTTGTATCCTGTATACAGAGCAGCTGTATTGTGCGCTGAGAACTGTATCCGTCATATCCGGGGGACTGACGGGTTCAGTGTCGGCCATTCAGGATCCACCTGTTATCGATCAAATCTGTAATCAAATTATGAACAGAGACACAAAGGACCCGCTGACACTGAACACGTCAGTCCCGTGGACCTGACAGATAAAGGTTTCAGTGCACAATACAGCTGCTCTGTATACAGGATACAAAGCAGCTGTATCTCATGAAGTAAAAAATGTTTTTAATAAAAAGTATTTGGAAAGTAGCACAGACTGATAAAAAAAAATTAAAACAAAAAACCACATTCAAAGGTTTACATATCCTTCAAACCTGAGGTGGGCAGTGGGATAATACCTAAGGGGGTGGAGAAGATATGATTCATATAATTTTTGTAATGTATGTTTATGGTTTTTTTTGACCCGGCCTCCCTCCACACACAGCCCAAGCAAATTATTTTATCTTAACAAAGCCCCTGTGACCTACTGTGTGCCACCTGCCCTCCCCCACAAAGCCTGTGCCGAGGTGTCTCCTCATTGCCCTCTCACCTACAGAGCCCCTTAAACTGTGTGTCACTTGCTCATGCCACGTAGTGTCTACTCCCTGCCACTTGGCATCTCTCCCTTGCTACAGCCTTCTTCCCCTTACAGAGGCCATGTAACTCGCACCTCCCTGCCTCCACCACAAAGCCACCTACTGTCACTCCTCGCTTACCATAGAGATGTAATCCCATGTAGTTATATAGAGGCACCCATAGAAAATTGGACATCTCCCCCACAGAGTCTCAGCAGATAATCCCCATCAACAAATGTTTTGTTATCAAATCCCATATTCACTAGATAAAAGCCCATTTAAGAGGTCTGATCTAGTGTCTGGATTTTTTTCTGGTTTTGGGAATGAAATTATTAGAAGTCTGGGGTCTAAATTTATTTTGTCGTGTGGTGTTTACACAGAGGACGTGTGTGATGCGTGAGAAGAGAAGGTGACAAAAAATCATCAAGGTGTGCCACGGCAGTGGGAGATCTTAGGGACTGCAGCCTTCCAGAACTACATCTTGGTGAGTGACTCTGCTGTGTACAGGCAGCAGCTTCTGTGCAATAATTTTTACTTATGTTGCCCCCCTGCAACCAGATTCTCTGCACACACACTGTTTCCATATTTACCCCCCCGCAAAGTCCTTGTCTCTTCCCTGTTCCTCCACAGAGTCCCTAACAGGTTGCGTCTCCCCCTGGCCACCCTCCCACCCTTGCCACTTTCTGTTCTCCCAGAAATCCCCTCCTCCTTTGCCCCCCGAGCCCTGGCACTTAGTCTCTCCACCTTGCCCCCTGATATCCACCAGCTGTCTCTGCCCTGCCCCTCCAAAGAGACCCTACTAGTTTGATTTTCACCGTTGCCCTACCTCCCATCCATTTACTTTGCGCCCTCCCCAATAGTGGGGGTGGGAGCCTAGACTCCTTGGCTGTATGGGGCCCAGAAATTTCTGATGGCGGCCCTGTGCCTCCTTAAAAGATGACCATCAGTAGTTCTTACTTTGTAAGACACGGATCCTGCAGTTTCCACTACAGTTGCTGGTATCCATCTTGGTCCCATTGCGTAGTTTCTATGATACACACTATCACCCTCCTGAAAATGCCTTGTGGATGAGGAGTTATATTTTTTAGACAGTCTGACTCCCTGTTTATTTTGCAATTCAGATGTGAGATCAGGAAGAAGTCTTGATCCTCCTGTCCATCAGCAGTTCTGCAGGGCTGCATCCTGTACTGGAGCTGGTGTCACATGTTGTTGTAGTAGAAAATTTGCCAGTCTGTTATTCCAATGTCCTGCAACTATTCTCTTTAACCCCTTAATGACCAGCCTATTTTGGACCTTAATGACCAAGCTATTTTTTACGCTTTTCAATCGTCGCATTCCAAGAGCTATAACCTTCTTATTTAGCTGTATAAGGTCTTGTTTTTTGCGGGACAAGTTGTATTTTTTAATAGCACCATTTTTAGGTACATATTATTTATTGATTAACTTTTATTAACTTTTTTTTGGGGGGGAATAGAAAAAAATCTGAAATTTCGCCACTCTTTTTTGCGTCCTAAATCTACGCCGTTTACCGTGTGGTATAAATAACACAATAACTTTATTCAGCGGGTTGTTACGATTGCAACGATACCAAATTTGTATAGTTTTTGTATGTTTTACTACTTTTACACAGTAAAAACTCTTTTTTTTCTAAATTATTTGTTTTTGTGTCTCCATATTTGAAGAGCCGTAACGTTTTTACTTTTTTGCCGATGCGGTTGTATGAGGGCTTTTTTTTTGCGGGACGACTTGTAGTTTTTATTGGTACCATTTTGGAGTAGATGCAACTTTTTAATCACTTTTTATTACATTTTTTTAAAGTCAGTATTCACAGAAAACAGCAATTTTTCCATAGTTTTTTATTATTTTTTTTACGGCGTTCACCGTGCGGGTTAAATAATGTAATAGATTTATAGTCAGGGTCGTTACGGACTCGGCAATACCAAATATGTGTAACTTTTTAACTTTATTTTGTTTTTTTAATAGTAAAGCATTTTGTAAGGGGAAAAGCTGGGTTTTTCATTTTTTTTCACATTTTTTTTAAAATTAACTTTATTAAACTTTTTTTTCACTTTTTTACTAGTCCCATTAGGGGACTATAATATGCGATTCTGTGATCGCATTTAAAATACACTGCAATACTTTTGTATTGAAGTATATTACTGCCTGTCCGTTTAACACGGACAGGCATCTGCTAGGTCATGCCATTAGAGACACAGACACTCGGCGATCGTATCGCCGGGTGTCGGTGGGGGAGAGAGGGAGCTCCCTCCCTCTCTCCAAAACCACTCAGATGCGGTGCTCGCTATTGAGCACCGCATCTGAGGGGTTAAACGTGTGAGATCAATACTAATATCGATCTCACACGGCAGAGCAGGGACGCTCCCAGCCCTCAGCTGCCTCTAGCAGCTGAGAGCAGGGAGATTTGACAGCTCCCTGCTCTGTAAACTTATTCCGATGCCGCGACGTAAAAAGTCTATGGCATCGGAATAAGGCCCGTTAGTGACCGACGTAGAAACACGATGGGTCGGTCACTAACGGGTTAAAGCATCTTTAGTAGTCTGAACCAGGGGTGTAGCTAAAGGCTCATGGACCCCGATGCAAAGGTTCTTCCTGCCCACCCCTAAACTTCTCATGGCCGAGGGCTCATAGCCTTCACCGGCATCGCTGGGTCTACTAAGTGACCCAACGATGCAGCACTAGCAGCCAGGGTCGTCGCTAAGGTCTTGAAACGCCAGGGGAAATAGCCCCAATACATATACCCTCCAAAAAATGTGCGTGTATGTATATGTGTATATAGGAGACAGCATATATATAGCCCTATGACCCTATAGCTATGGATAGAATTAGATACAGTGGCTCAGCACACAGTATCACACATGATAGGATTAGATATAAGGCCCAGCAGACAGTATCACTCATGATAGGATTAGATACAGTGGCTCAGCAGACAGTATCACACATGATAGGATTAGATATAAGGCCCAGCAGACAGTATCACACATGATATGATTAGATATAAGGTCCAGCAGACAGTATCACACATGACAGAATTAGATATAATGCCCAGAAGAAGGTATCACACATGATAGGATTAGATACCGTGGCTCAGCGGACAATATCACATATAATAGGATTAGATATAGGACCCAGCACTGGACCCAGGAAAGGTTAGAATATTAATTGTTTTTCTTTTTTACGTTTGACTAATTTTTTTCGTGTGTTTGTGTTTTTTTACAAGTTCGGTTGTTGGACTACTTCGGATTCGAGGACTACTTCGATAACGTTTTTTTTTTTATTCTCAATAAAATGGATAACGAGGATTTTTAGTTCAATAAAATATTTTTCTATGTCTTTGTATTTTTCTATGTCTTTGTATTTTTCTAAACTTTATTACTATCGCCTTAGTAATGGCCGCTGGCTGACTGACAACGCCCATTACTAAGGCGGGGTTTAATGTTAGATATGAAGAGGCTAACATTAACCCCCATTATAACCCCGGTACCCACCGCTACCATTGGTATCAGGAAGAGCAGGGTACGATTCAGTACCCGGCCATCTGTAGTGATAGTTGAGTATTGGCGCGGCCGCAGGCTGGTATTATTAGGATGGGAAAGCCCAAAAACAGTGGCCCTTCCCACCCTGGTAATGCTAGCCTGCTGCTGCTGTGTTGTATCTGGCTGGTTATAAAAATGGGGGAACCCCACATCGTTCTTTCCAAGTATTTTTTTTTTAAATGACGTAGGGTCCCCCCGTTTTTGGGCTTTCCCAGCCTCAACGGAAGTGCAACGGTGATGTGAACACAGCCTAACACATAAGGCTTAAATACAGGGCCCATCTGCAGGTGTGATACTGTTTGTTGGACCCTGTATCTAAGCCTAAGAGATGGCACTAGGGAGGCTTAGATACAGGGTCCAGTGGACAGTAATCTTATACAGTATAAGATTACTGTCTGCTGGGGCCCTGTATGTAAGCTTACCACATGTTAGGCTTAAAAGAAGTTGTCCAGTCCCTGAACATTGATGGCCTATCCTCAGGATAGGCCATCAATAGCTGATGGGTTGGGGTCCGACTCCCAGGACCCCTGCCAATCAGCTGTTTTGAAGGGGTGCAGCACTCGTACAAGCACTGCTTCCCCCTTCATTTCCCTTACTTGCTCACACTGAATCGCTGATACGTCCGTGTTGGCGATTCAGTGTGAGAAAGTGATCGGAATGAAGCGGAAGTAGCGCTCGTATGAGTGCTGCACCCCCTCAAAAACAGCTGATTGTTGGGGGTCCCGGCAGTCGGACCGCGACCTATCATCTCCAGCAGACAGTCATATTGAACTTACCCTCTTCTTCGGCCGCAGCGGAGGTCCTTACTCTATCCAGGGTCAGGATGTTGTGCGCAGGGCATAGCGTTGTGACGTCATGTGCTGCGCACACCGCTGTAACGTCAGGACCGCCACTGCGCTCCGGAAGGAGGAATGTAGGTATTGTCAGCTACTATAGTAATGGGGGCCCATGTAGTTTATTACATAGGCCCCAGTTACTATATTAACTTTTGTAACTTTTCATTAATGTGGTGTGGGGGGCCGTAAGCAATTGCGACCCCTATAGTTACACCACTGGTCTGAACCATGCACTCTGCTTGTCCATTTGAAGATGGATGAAATGGAGCTGTTGTATCATGGTGAATAAGATTATTTTCCATAAACACTTTGAACTCTGTGGATGTAAATTGTGGCCCATTGTCTGACACAATTGTAGCAGGTAATCCAGAAGTTGCAAACAGCCTTCTTAGATTTTGTATGACAGTACTTGTTGTGGCAGAGGATACTGGTACAGCTTCTAACCACTTGGAAAAGGAGTCAACAACAAGGAAAAATGTCTGTCCTTCGACTGGACTTGCAAAGTCTATATGCAGTCCAGACCACGAGTTTCTGGTTACTTCCCAAGAAAGTGACACAGCTTTTGTTGGAGAATGATCTGTGGTTTGACAAGGAGTACACTTCTATACCCAAAAATTGTTTATAGAAAGACAGAAAACAGCTAAAAACAAGCACTACACTCTTAGGGTATGTTCACACAGCATTTTTTGTAAGGCAGAAAATTCCTGATGGAATTTTGAGGCAGATTTTAAATTATTAGATGTTTCGTTTTTTTGTGGTTTTTTTTTGCCTGCGTTTTTTTAAGCCGTTGTAGCTAATGCAAAAGGCGCAGGCAAAAAAGCACCCAAACGAGCACAGGTTTTTTCTGCCTCCTATTAATATCAATTGGAGGTCACAGGTGGAAACCATTTGAAGACCATCAGCCCCCACTCACAGTAAAATGACCATCAGCCCCCACTCACAGTAAAATGACCATCAGCCCACTGCTCTCACTAAAATGAATATCAGCCAGCCATTACAGTCGCCCCCTGTAGATAGTGCCACACAGCCCCTGTAGGTAGTGCCACATAGCCCCTTTGTAGGTAGTGCCACACACCCCCTTGTAGGTAATGCCACACAGCACCCTGGTAGGTAGTGCCACACAGCTCTCTTGTAGATAGCACGACCCACCTCCATATATGGCACCACCCCCCTTTTTGTAGATAGCTCCACTGTAGCTCCCTGAATTTCCATATGTAAATTTTTTGATCATGTGGACTGGTGAACTGATCTCTGGGTGTGATGTAGTTGGAAATTCCCAAAGGGGACATAGCCTCTATGTTCCACCCCTGTGTATTGTTACCATCCGGGTCTGTTCTGACCTAAATTTCATTCATTGAGACGTTACACCATTTTATAATGATCTTCTGGAATGTGCGGGGACTTAATGACAAATTTAAACGGTCCGTAGTCTTTAATTTCCTATCCACATACTAGCCGCAGATTGTACTTTTCTGAGAAACTCATTTGCTTGATCCCAAATTGCGAACTCTTGTGCGACCATGGGTCAGACATGGTTATCATGCTTCTTATTCTAATTACTCCTGCGGGGTCTCTTTGCTGGTCCACAAATCTTTGCAATTTAATGTTACGTCTGTTAAAATTTATCCTAAAAGGAGGTTCATTGTGTTGTCAAGTCAGCTACATTTTACGTCCTTTATTATAGTGAATGTCTACAATCCTCATCTTGCCACCGTCCAGCTGCTTCCTGATATAATTCTGCTGGTAGCAGAGTTTGGTTCTGTTCCTCTTCTGCTTCTCGGGGATTTTAATCTTTTGATGTGCTCTTAATTAGATAAACTGGGGGAGAGTCCTTGGCTTTGATACCCCCTTAGCTTACTAGGCCGCAACATATCATTTAAAGGAAATTTGGCGGACTCGCTACCCTCATTCTATAGCTTATTCATGCCACTTACCCACCTATAGGTCGTTCTCCAGAATAGATTTGCCATTCGGCAATGATGCTTCTTTAGTATTTATCATAGATGCACAGTACCTCCCTCGAGGAACTTCGAACCACTCTCCCCTCATGGTCACTTTGGGACTACCTGAAGTTGCAAGGCGCAAGAGCTGGAGATTGAGTCCTCTACGGCTCTCCTGTGCTGAAGTTGCAACCTCCTTGGAAAGAGAAATTGCGGAATTTTAGAATATTAATTCAGGTACAGCTCATAGAAATCTAATATGGGACGCCTTTAAGGCATATAACAGAGTGGTGATTATACGTGCAATATCCTCACATAGGACGGGTCAGGCTGAACAACGTACGGTTTTAGAGACTAAGCTGGTTGTTGCGGAGGAGGAGTATCTCAGGATTAGAGACTCCTGTCTTTACTGCCTTCTCAGCAAAGCAACGTGAATATACCCTTTTATTGACTGAGCTCACCAGAAAGAAAATATTGTATTCCCAACCCCCTGTTGTTGAACAAGGGGATAAGAATGGTCTTTTGTTGGCTTTCTTGGCTAGAGAGGACACCAACTCTAACCAAATCTTGGAAGTCACCTCTAGTACTGGCATGCCCGTTAGTGACCCTCTGACCATTAACCGCTTAATGTCCACCAATACGCCTATTCACGGTGGCTATTAAGGATACTTATGCCAGAGCGCCGCCTTTTCACGGCGCTGTGACATAAGCTCGGCACGGGTGTCCTGGGCCGGCTAAAGCGAGTGTTGAGCGGTCTAAAGACAGCAAGGCACCTGCTCTAACAGGCAGGATCGATATCAACATCGATCTCACCCCCTTAACTTCTTAGATGCAGCGCATCTAAGAAGTTAAATGGGTGAGATCGATGTTGATATCCATCCCGCGCCGCATCCAAGTGGTTTTGAAGGGAAGGTCTGCCTGTAGTGGATGCCTGCTAGGCCATGCCTGAGACATGACCTAACAGGCGCCTGTCAGTTTTACACAGACAGGCACCTTACAGAAGTATTGCAGTGTATTATAAAAGCGATCAGAAGATCGAATAGTGGCACTAAAAATAAAGTTAGCAAAAAGTTTAATAAAGTTCATAATAAATAAATAAAAATCCCAAATCAAAAAAATGTAAAACCCCACTTTTTCCCTTATAAAATACTTTAATACGAAAAAGCAAAAAATAATGTAAAACATTACACATATTTGGTGTTACCGCGTCTGTAACGACCCCACCTATAAAGCTATTATGTTATTTAACCCTTACGGTACACTCCGTAAAAAATGTAATAAAAACCAATACCAGAGTTTCTGTTTTCTGTTCATCCTGCCTTCATAAAAATGTGATAAAAAGTGATCAAAAAGTCGTATGTACTCCACTAAAAACTAGAAGTTGTCCCACAAAAAAACAAGCCCTCATACAGCTGCATCGGCGTAAAAATAAAAAAATGATGGCTCTTAAAACATGGCAAAAACAAATAATTTTTTAAAAAAAACTGTTTTTACTGTGTAAAAGTAGTAAAACAAAACAAAATCTATATAAATTTTGTATCGCCACAATCAATTCTTCAGTTTTGAGAAATACCCCATGTGTGGCCCTAGTGTGGTAAAGGACTGAAGCACCGGCCTCCGAAGCAAAGGAGCACCTAGGGGATTTTCAGGCCTCCTTTTTATTTACTGTCAGGACCCACTAGGCTTCGGTAGATGGCATAGCCGGACACCATTATTAGGCGACCGGTTGCGACAGCAACCATCGCTGCCCGCTATCATGTAGCGGGCCGTCGACGGTGGTTTAACCACTAAAAAGCCCCGATCGCTATTGAACGCGGCTTTTAAGGGGTTAATCAGCGGGGACACAGCAGTCGGTCCCCGTTATAGGAGCTGCAGCAACTGCTGTACGAGAAAGCAGCTGTCACAGCTCCTGTATGTATCGGGAAGACGGCCGAAATGGCCGTTCCTCCCGTGAAGTACTATTAGGTCATTGAGAGACAGCTACCATGACCTAATAGTACCTCCAGGAGCGGGAAGGGGTTAAGGTTTAAAATAGGCTGGTCATTAAGGGGTTAATGACACCTTTGTTAAGTTTTACTCTGATTTACATATGCTCCTCTAAGGTCTCAAGTACTCAGTCTGAGCTAGAGACATTCTTATACACTACTGTATTCCCCACTCTGGATAGGGAGGATGTTGATTTGCTGGAAGTTGACCTGACTATAGAGGAAATTACTGAGGCTATTAGATCCTTTCCAAACTGGAAAACCCCAGGTTCAGATGGTTTGCCCATAGAGTGGTATAAATTGCATGTTTAACTAATTGCACCTTATTTGCTCAACCTTTTTCAGTCCTTGAATGGGAATAACACCCTCCCCCCGTCTATGAGAGAGACTCATAGTATTCATCCCCAAACCTTGTAAAAGATCCTACAGATTGTGACACATACCGATCTATTTCACTCCTTAATTGCGATATTCTAATATTGGCCAAAATATTGGCAATGCGTCTGCAAAAAAGTAATTTCTCATCTTATTCATCCAGACCAATCTGGTTTCATGCCAGGAAAGGCCACAAATGTTAAGCTTTGAAGGCTCTTCCCTAATATATCATCTACTGTAAGGTCCAGTGGCTCCAGAATAGTGGCTTCTTTGGATCTTGAGAAGGCATTTGACTCGGTAGAGTGGTCTTATCTGTGGTCTGTGCTAGGTAAATTTGGACTTAGACCCAGATTTATCCGATGGGTGTAGTTATTATACTTCCAACAAGGTTGCCCACTATCCCCTTCCCTCTGTTTGTTGGCTATTGAGTCATTAGCATTAGCTATAAAAGCCTCTCCTGATATAAAGGGTTTTGAGATGGGTGAAAAGGAGGAACATGTCTCTCTCTATGCAGATGATACGCTACTATTCCTGAATGATCCAGGTCCATCTTTACAGGCGAAGTTGTCCCTATTTAATTTATTTGCGTCTTTCTCTGGCCTCTGTGTGAATTTGTCCAAATCCTTAATAATGGCAATAGACATTGCGGCTAGAGCCATTCTACTCCCTTCTCCATTACAATGGGCAGATAAAATTACCCATCTGGGTATAGTTATTAGCTCAGATATTGATACCTTTATACCGGATAATATCACTCCTTTGGTACAACAGACTTTGATAGATGGAAACACCTCCCCCTCACAGTTACTGGCAGAAAGAATTTGTTTAAGATGAAGTCCCTACCAAGATTCTTATATCTCTTTCACAATTCTCCAGTGTGGCTTCCATTATCCCTGTCCTACAACATTGATAAGGATCTTAGATCTTTTATTTGGGCAGGGGGTACACCTAGAATCGCCCTGGCCACACTACAGTTACCCACTGCGCAGGGTGGACCGGCCCTCCTGAATTTATACCTCTACTTTCTTGCCAGCCAACTGGTGTATATTTGGTGGTGGTTTACCCATAGAGACTTTAATCCCTGTACTGAGCTGGGAGCTTCACTTCTCGGTTCCTATAAAGCCCTGGTGAACTCTATATATAGACAGGCCACCCCCTCCGGTACACGCACTCACAATCTCAATGAAAACCACTCTGAAGGTCTGGCTAAGATCTTTATTACTCTTTGATTCAGAAGAGGAGTCCTCGTCACCTAGGACACCACTTTTTTTTATAACTCACTTCTACCGCAGTTGAGGGGCCTCCCTAACCCTAGCAAATGGGCAACCCTGGTATATTGACCTAGGAAGATGTAGTAGTGGATGATAAGGTAGCTACTTTTGCACAACTTCGGTCCAAGCACCAGATCCCGACAAATCTCAGGTTCCGCTATTACAAGCTTAGACATGCTCTTTGGTCGCAGTTTGCAGGATATAAAGTTAGACTCTGTACATCCCTGGTGGGGGATTGGGTGACGCGGGAGATGTTGGCTAAGCCATTATCCACACTTTATGGGAAATTGTTAAATGTATCTTCTTAAAAAACTTGATAGAGCATTGGATCGTTGGTCTCAGACTCTTTCCTCTGTGTCTACAGACGATCATAAAGAAGTTCTATCCGCTTTAACAGGTCCCTTGATATCCACTAGAGACCGATTTACTCAATTGAATTTTTTCCACCAAACTTATTACACCCCTTCCAAATTATTTAGAATGGGACGTATACCTACTTCTGTCTGTCCACGGTGCCACGGAGCTAAGTGCTCTTTCCTACATATGTGCTGGGAATGTCCGATTATTAATAATTTTTGGGCTGAGGTATTAGAATTCCTTGAACTTAAGGTAGGACTCCCTTGTATACTTGAACCCAGAATGTATTTTATTATTGCTAGAAGAAATTATACCTACTGTTGCTGTCAGATCTCTCATATCACTCTTGTTCTATGCTAAAAAACAAAAACTGTACTCCTGAATTGGAAACATTCAAAGGTTCCTATGTTGTCAGCATGGATTGCATTGGTTAATTCTACCTTGCCACTCTTTAAGCTCACCTATGATGCCCTTGGATGCCCTGATACATTTCTTAAAGTATGGAGCTCTTGGACAGTCAACCCTCATACTAGCCCATAAATTGCTATTGCTTAGGTCTGGAATTGGCTGATGTCCCTCTGCAGTCCCCTATTCCTCCATTAAATGCTGATATTGACTGGTCCTCACCTAATCTTGTCTCACACTTTTCTTCTGATGAGGAAAGTCTGTTTGTTTATTTTTTTTAAATTATATATAGTCACTGATATGTGAAGTAATATATGCGTATGTTGTTGTTAAAAATGTACCTTCTACGCTTGGTACAGCTATGCCTTGTCCTGTTTATAAGATTGTTTTATACTTCTTTGTTTTGTACTGCTGTTTGATATGAGATCTTAATAAAGTTACCTTTAACCCCTTCCCGCTCCTGGATGTACTATTAGGTCATGGTAACCATAGCGTTCGCACTCCATGACCTAATAGTGCGTTTCGGCCGTCCTCCCGACACATGCAGGAGCTGTGACAGCTGCTGTTTCGTACAGCAGCTGCCGCAGCTCCTACAGCGGGGACCGATCGCTGTGTCCCCGCTGATTAACCCCTGAAAAGCCGTGTTCAATAGCGATCATGGCTTTTTAGGGGTTAAGCTACAATCGCCAGAAAAAAGGAGGAAAGCTACAATCGCCAGCCTTGTATACGATAGCGGCTGGCGATGGTGACTATGGCGACCGGACACCAAACAATGGCGTCCGGGTATGCCATCGACGGAAGCCTAGTGGGTCCTGACGAAGTCAGGACCCACTATGCTTGCTGTCAGTGAGTAGCTGACAGTTCTAATACACTGCACTACGCATGTAGTGCAGTGTATTAGAATAGCGATCAGGGCCTCCTGCCCTCAAGTCCCCTAATGGGACAAAGTAATAAAGTTAAAAAAAAAGTAAAAAAAAGATGCTTAAAAATAAGAAAATAAAAGATTTAAAAGTAATAAAAGTAAAAATCCCCCCTTTTCCCTTATCAGTCCTTTATTATTAATAAAAATATATAAACAAACAAATAAACTATACATAATTGGTATCGCCGCGTCCATAACGGCCTGAACTACAAAATTATTTTGTTATTTATCCCGCGCGGTGAACGCCGTAAAAGAAAATAATAATAAACCGTACCAGAATCACAATTGTTTGGTCACTACACCTCCCAAAAAATTGAATAAAAAGAGATCAAAAACTCGCATGTACCTAAAAATGGTAATGATTGAAACTGCAGTTCGTTACGAAAAAAATAAGTCCTCGCACGGCTTTATTGATGGAAAAATAAAAAAGTTATGGCTCTTAGAATAAGGTAAAACAAAAAGTAAATGATTTTTAACAAAACGTATTTTATTGTGCAAACGCCATAAGACCTAAAAAAAAACTATAAATATCTGGTATCGCCGCAATCGTATCGCCCCGCAGAATAAAGTGAATATGTCATTTATAGCGCACGGTGAACGCTGTAACAAAAATTGAATAAAAAAACAATAGCAGAATTGCTGTTTTTTAGTCACCACGCCACTTAAGAATAGAATAAAAACTGATCAAAAAGCCGCATGCACCCCAAGAAAACTACAATGAATTCCTCAAGGTGTCTAGTTTCCAAAATGGGGTCACTTTTGGGGGGTTTCCACTGTTTTGGCACCACAAGACCTCTTCAAACCAGACATGGTGCCTAATAAAAAGGAGGCCTCATAATCCACTAGGTGCTCCTTTGCTTCGGAGGCCGGTGCTTCAGTCCATTACCGCACTAGGGCCACATGTGGGATATTTCTCAAAACTGCAGAATCTTGGCAATAAATATTGAGTTGCGTTTCTCTGGTAAAACCTTTTGTTTTATAAAAAAAAATGGTATAAAAAGGATTTTCTGTCAAAAAAAGATGTAAATTTCACCTCTGCTTTGCTCTAAATTCCCGTGAAACACCTAAAGGGTTCATAAACTTTCTAAATGCTGTTGTGAATACTTTGAGGGGTCTAGTTTCTAAAATGGGGTGTTTCATAAGGGTTTCAATTATATAGGCCCCTCAAAGCAACTTCAGAACTGAACTGGAACCTAAAAAAATAAATAAATTAGGCAATACTTCGCTTCTTACATTATACTGATAATGAGCCGTGCCCACCCCGAGATGACCCCAGTTTTGACCGTTTGTATAAACTGAGACCCCTATTAGACCGTTTCAGTGCCCGGTTTTTCCAAGCATACACCCCCTGGAATTGTATTTCTATTGATGAGTCCTTGGTAGATTTTAAAGGGAGGGTTCAATTCCGCCAGTACCTGCCGGGTAAGAGGGCAAGGTATGGCGTGAAGATGTATAAGCTGTGTGACAGTGCATCAGGCTATACCTACAAATTTAGGATATATGAAGGGAAGGACACCAGTATTCAGCCCCCAGAATGCCCCCCCCCCCCTTACTGGGAGTTAATGCAAAAATTGTGTGGGATTTGGTGCACCCACTGCTGGACCAGGGTTACCAACTCTACCTGGATAATTTTGATAACAGTTACATGTAGGGTATTGACGTACCCGTGAGAACCCACATTTGAGTTTATGGGGTGTATGTCTCCGGTCAAAATGCTCACTACAACTATAGATGAATGCCTCAAGGGTGTAGTTTTTAAAATGGGGTCACTTCTTGGGGATTTCAACTGTACTGGTACCTCAGGGGCTTCTGCATACATGACTTCACACCAAAAAATCCCCAGTAGGCCAAATGGTGGTCCTTTCCTTCTGAGCCCTCCCATGGGCCCAAACGGCAGTTTATCACCACAAATGGGGTACTGCCGCACTCAGGACAAATTGGGCAACAGAATGGGGTATTTTATTTCTTGTGAAAATAAGAAATTTTGAGCTAAAACGACATATTATTGGAAAAAAATTTTTTTTTCAAAATTCCCAGCCCAATTCAAATAAGTTCTGTGAAGAAACTATGGGGTCTAAATAGTCACATTACCCATAAATGAATTGTTTGAAGGGTGTAGTTTCCAAAATTGGGTCACTTCTGGTGGGTTTCCATTGCTTTGATGCCTCTGGGGCTCTGCAAATGCGACATGGCACCCGAAAACCAATCCAGCAAAATCTTGACTCCAACAAACACATAGCGCTCCTCTCCTTCTGAGCCCTCCCATGGGCCCAAACGGCAGTTTATCACCACAAATGGGGTATTGCCACACTCAGGATAAATTGGGCAACAAAATGGGGTATTTTGTTCCCTGTGAAAATAGGAAATTTTGATCACAAATGACATCTTATTGGAAAAAAATGAATTTTTTTTAATTTCACAGCCTAATTAAAATAGGTGCTGTGAAAAAATTGTGTGCTCAAAATGATAACAACAACAACCATAAATGAATTCCTTGAGGGGTGTAGTTTCCAAAATGGGGTCACTATTGGGGGATTCCTACTGTTTTGGCACCTCAACACCTCTTCAAACCTGACATGCTGCCTAAAATATATTCTAATAAAAAAAGAGGCCTCAAAATGCACTAGGTGCTTCTTTGCTTCTGGGGCTTGTGTTTTAGTCCACGAGCACACTAGAGCCACATGTGGGACATTTATAAAAACTGCAGAATCTGGACAATACATATTTAGTAGTGTTTCTCTGGTAAAAGCTTCTGTGTTACACAAATTTTTTTTAATAAAATTGAAATTCAGCAAGAAAAATTAAATCAAATTTCACCTCCACTTTGCTTTAATTCCTGTGAAATGCCTGAAGGTTTAAAAACTTTCTAAATGCTGTTTTGAATACTTTGAGGGGTCTAGTTTTTAAAATGGGGTGTTTTATCGGGGGTTTCTAATACATAGGCTCCTCAAAGCCACTTCAGAACTGAACAGGTACCTTAAAAAAAAGGCTTTTGAAATTTTCTTAAAAAAAAGAGAAATTGCTGTTTATGTTCTAAGCCTTGTAACGCCCAAGAAAAATAAAATAATGTTCAAAAAACGATGCCAATCTAAAGTAGACATATGGGAAATGTGAACTAGTAACTATTTTGGGTGGTATAACCATCTGTTTTACAAGCAGATGCATTTAAATTCTGAAAAATGCTATTTTTTCTAAATTTTCTCTAAATTTTGCAATTTTTCACCAATAAACACTGAATATATCGAACAAATTTTACCACGAACATGAAGCCCAAAGTGTCACGAGAAAACAATCTCAGAATCGCTTGGATAGGTTTAAGCATTCCGACGTTATTATCACATAAAGTGAAATATGTCAGATTTCAAAAATGGGCTCTGAGCCTTAAGGCCCAAACTAGGCTGCGTCCTTAAGGGGTTAAAAAACATATATATTTTTATAAATAAAAACTATTTTCAGATATACTACCTGTACCACGTGCCACACCAGACAGCAGATGATTAGGGAGGTGAACAAGTGGCTAAAGAATTGTTGTAGTAAGAAGGGCTTTGGGTTCATGGAGAACTGGGCCGACTTCTCTGTTGGCTACTAACTCTACGGTAGGGATGGGCTGCACCTAAATGGGGAGAGGGCAGCTTTGTTGGGGGAAAAGATGTCTAGAAGGTTGGAGAAGTGTTTAAACTAGAAAATGGGGGAAGGTAATTACTGTATAGGAGGGGAGGAGAGCGTAGCTAGTAAGCTGGGGCTAAGAAACGAACATGGGGTGGAATAGAGGAAGGGGTTAGAACAGTTAGTAGGAATAAGAAGAAAAGTGTTCGGATAAATATAGAAAGTGCATGTATACTAATGCCAGAAGTGTCAATAACAAGATTGAGGAATTAGAGTTGACAATGCCGGAGAACTGTGACATAGTTGGGATAAGTGAGACATGGCTGGATGATAGCTATGACTGCGCTGTTAATATGCAGGGTTACAGTCTGTTTAGAAATGATCATACTAAGAAAGGGGGAGGGGTATGCTTTCACAACTGGTGCAGGGTCCAACAAGAGGGGGGTGCTCCTAGACCTAATTATAAACAATAGCCCGGACAAGATATCAAAAGTACAGGTTGGGGGTCACCTAGGTATAAGTAACCACAACGTAATACGTTTTCATGTATCCTTTAATAAGATGTTTGGTAGAGTACCTACAAAAACACTGGACTTCAGAAAGGCAAATTCTCATTGGCTAAGTGATGACCTTAAGGGCATAAACTGTGATAATGTTCTTAAAAATACACAAACTAAATGGGATGTTTTTGACCCCTACCCGCTCTTTGATGCACTATTCCGTCATGATGAGCGCATCGTTCGAGCTCCATGACAGAATAGTACGTCACGGGAGGAATGGCCATTTTGGCCGTCCTACAGGCACATACACGAGCTGTGACAACTGCTGTCTCGTACAGCAGCTGCCGCAGGTCCTTCAGCAGGGACCGATCGTGGTGGTCCCCGCTGATAAACCCCTATGAAGCCGCGTTCAATAGCGATCGCAGCTTCCTAGGACTTAAACCCCCATTGACGTCCCACAACATGATCGCGGGCAACGATGGTTGCCATGGCAACCGGAGGCCTAACAATGGCCTCCTGCTATGCCATCTACGGAAGCCTAGTGGGTCCTGACAAAGTCAGAACTCACTATGCTTGCTGTCAGTGAGTAGCTGACAGCTCTAATACACTGCACTACGCATGTAGTGCAGTGTATTAGAGTTGCGATTACGGCCTCCTGCCCTCAAGTCCCCTAGTGGAACAAAAAAAAAAGTACAAAAAAAGTTGTCTGAAATTAAAAACTAAAAAGTTTGAAGGTAATCAGTCCTTTATTATTAAAAAAAAATACATAAATAAATAAACTATACATAATTGGTATGGCCGCGTCCGTAACGGCCTGAACTACAAAACTATTTCATTATTAATCCTGCGCGGTGAACACATCTTTAACTTGATTCTGATAACTTGCTGCAGCTTGATATCACACCATAAAAGCCATTGAAAAAGTCAAGATAAGAAATCTAGTCACTATTTATTTAATGCGTTAAAAGTCAAGGTAAAGACCGCTATATCTCTATGGTATCGCCGTATCGCCCCTTAAAATAAAGTGAATATTTCGTTTATAGCACACGGTGAACCCTGTAAAAAAAAGGAATAGTAGAATTGCTGTTTTTTAGTCACCACGTCTCTTATAAAATAGAATAAAAACTGATCAAAAAGTTGCATTTAAACTACAATTAATTCCACAAGTGGTCTAGTTTCCAAAATGGCTTCACTTTTAAAGGGTTTCCCCTGTACTGGTACCTCAGAGGCTCTGCAAATGCGACATAGCGCCCAGAAACCAATCCACCAAAATCGACATGCGAAATAGCACTCCCACCATTCTGAGCCCTGCCGTTTGTCCAAACAGCAGTGTATGACCACATATGGGGTATTGCCCTAATCCGGAGAAATTGCTTTTCAAATGTTGCAGTGCTTTTTCTCCTTTATGCCTTGTAAAAATTTTAAACTTGTACCTTTTATCGGAAAAATGTGATTTTCAATTGCACAGCCTAATTCCACAAAATGCAGCAAAAAACCTGTGGGGTCTAAATGCTCACTATACCCCTCGATAAATTCCTTGAGTGGTGAAGTTTGCCAAATAGGGTCACATTTGGGGGTTTCCACTATTTTGGCACCACAAGACCTCTTTAAACCGGACATGGTGCCTAATAAAAAGAAGGCCTGAAAATCCTCTAGGTGCTCCTTTGCTTCTGCATCCTGTGCTTCAGTCCATAACCACACTAGGGCCACATGTGGGATATTTCTAAAAGCTGCAGAATTTGGGCAATAAATATTGAGTTGTGTTTCTCTGGTAGAACCTTCTGTTTTACAGAGAAAAATGGAATAAAAATGATTTTCTGACAAAAAAAAAGACATTTGCAAATTTCACCTCTACTTTGCTTTAAATTCCTGTGAAACGCCTAAAGGGTTAAGAAACTTTTTAAATGCTGTTTTGAATACATTGAGGCGTCTAGTTTTAAAAATGGGTTGTTTAATGGGGGTTCCTTATATAGAAGGTGATCAAAGCCTCTTCGGAACTGAACTGGTACCTAAAAAATAGAAGATTTTGAAATTTTTTCAAAATATGAGAAATTGTTGCTTATGCTCTAAGCCTTGTAATGTCCTGGAAACGTAAAATAATGTTCAAAAAATTATGCCAACATATAGTAGACATATGGGAAATGTGAACTAGTAACTATTTTATGTGGTATTACTATCTGTCTTACAAGCAGATGCATTTAAATTAAATAAAACGCAAATTTTTCTAAATATTTTCTAAGTTTTGCTATTTTTCACAAATAAACACTGAATATATCGATCAAATTTTACCACCAACATAATGGCCAATGTGTCACGACAAAACAATCTCAGAAACGCTTGGATAGGTATAAGCATTACAGAGTTATAGCCACATAAAGTGACACATGTCAGATTTCAAAAATGGGCTCTGTGCCTTAAGGCCAAATTTGGGCCGCGTCATTAAGGGGTTAAAAGCCTCTTAAATAGGACCTGTGAAAAAAATGTATACCTTATGGGAATACATAAGCTAGAAGCAGGGTGAAACCGATGGATATCTAACGGTTTCTGACCGCTGGCACGCTGTACTTACCAACAGCCGCGACTCTAAGAGCTTGTCGGTGTCTCCCTCCTAGGAGACGCCAACTCACGTGACTGCACTCTGCGGCCCTAGGGTGCGCGCGCGTATGTTCCCTAACCTATCCCCTTACTCCCTGAACTATATAAAGGGCTCTGCCCTTCCACTCCTTGCCTGAGCGTTGTTGTTGAATTCCCATGTTAGTCTTAGAAATGGTCCCTTGTTGTTGTTATCCTGCTCCCAGTGTCCCCGTATCCTACTACCTGTATCCTATATCCCATAACTGTGCTTGTTCCTAAGCTGTATCTAGGGTTGGAGTCGTGTTGTCAACTGCCACGTTCCATGTCATCTGATAGGTCTGATATCATCTGCCATGTCCGGTGTCATCAGACACATCTGGTATCATCTGCCACGTCTTATGCCATCTGCCATGTTATGGACAGTTAGGTCAGAGCCTCGTCTATTAGCAGAATCCCTGACCAGAGCGCTCGAGCTTGGGATTCCACCCCTAGAGGAAGCCCCAATGAAGCTTTCTATATAGAGGGGGTGTAGTGCTGTTCACAGGGTGGGGTGTGTGGTGTGGCACTATCTACAGGGGAATGTCTCCTCTTTCGGCCTGCTCTCTGCTTTCCCGCTGTCAACGTGTCGCAGATGACAGCTTCAGGGGCCGAAAGTGGCCCGTGGGCCAAGTCTTTGAGACCTCTGCATTACACCAGAAATAATTTTTGAAGTGTTTGCCTCCCTTTGTAATTCCACCCACAACGCTTCAACTTCCTCACAATCTTCACCCACTATTGCCTCTTTCACACTCATCTTCATATCACTCCTTACATACAGACATACACCACCGCCTGTCCTATTTTCCCTGTCTTTATGAAACAATGTAAAACCCTGTAGATATACAGGCCAGTCATATGAAGAATCTAGCCATGTTTCAGCAACACCAACTATATCAATATGTTCCTCCAGTGCCAAGGCCTCAAGCTCCCCCATTTTGCTTGCTAGACATACACTTTAACTTGTCTTCAAGTTTTTCAATTCGGTATCAGAAATGTGGTTATTTGACATTTTGTGAGCATATTTATCTTCAATGTTGTTTTGTAAGAAAAGGATCTCCCTATCCTTTTGCCGAATCCTCTCCCACAGTCTATTTCTCCCCCACCAATATAGTCTGACCCCTCTCTAACCTAACTACCCCTTTATTTTCCACATTGACCTCCCTCCTCATCCCTTGTTTAAATACTCCAGCTAGAATTCCCTACTCCAGCACAGCAGAAACCCTTCCATTCAGGTGCAAATCATCTGCAGAATACAGTTTATACCCAATGAAAAGTCAGCCCAGTGCTCTAGGAACCCAAAGCCTTCTCCTCCCAGTAATTTATCCACCCGTTCAACCACATGCCGAACCCTGGCACCAGGGAGACAATAATATCAGAATCTGAAGAGTAGACATTGCGCATGTCCCTCATCATTTAAATTTATTTTCTGTTCATATTTCTTAACCCCTTAATACCGAAGGTGTTTTAGACCTTAGTGACGAGAGCAATTTTCGCAGTTTTGATATTCACAGATGTAACGCAGTATAACTCTGTATGTTTTATGCATCGATGTGAATTTTGCACTGTTTTCTTGGGACATGTAGCCCTTCCTTTTTGTGGTATATATATAGGTAACATTTTTGTTACTTTTTTTTATAGCCGTGGAAAGACAGAAAAAAAAGAAACATTTTGATTTTTCATCATTTAAAATGTAACAGTTTGAAAATAAAAGTAATTGTATCATACAAATGTATTGAAATATATTTTTTCATTTATCCTGATCATAAGGACACCTGACTTGGAGGTGTAGTTTATTTTTTTTGACCAGAAATATAGTATAAAACACAAGTGCCCCTTTTTTCAATTGCGCACTAAAATATCTTAATTTAGTTTTTTACACCATGGTATTAATGTATGGGTAAAGGAAGTCCAATAAATAATGGTAAAAAAAACATTATGTTCTACAAACTAGACATTCTAAAGTCTATTTCTAGCGGTTCAATTTCTGTTTTAACCCTTCACACTTTTTACAGAATTTGTCCAAACTTGGGCCAAAAAAATGTAAATTACATTTTTTTTTTACAAAAGTGTCACTTTTCTTAAAGAGACTCTGTCACCACATTATAAGTGCCCTATCTCCTACATAATGTGATCGGCGCTATAATGTAGGTGACAGCAGTGCTTTTTATTTAGAAAAACAATCTATTTTTACCACTTTATGAGCGATTTTTAGCTTTATGCTAATTAGTTTCTTAATGCCCAAGTGGGCGTGTTTTTACTTTAGACCAAGTGGGCATTGTACAGAGGAGTGTATGACGCTGACCAATCAGCGTCATACACTTCTCTCCATTAATTTACACTGCACTAGCGATATCGCTATATCGTTATGTGCAGCTACATACACACACTATAACGTTACTGCAGTGTCCTGATAATGAATATACATTATCTCCAGCCAGGACGTGATGTGTATTCAGAATCCTGACATGTCTGAATCTTTTCTGTGAGATTTCCAGCAAGGCAAACGTAATCTCGCGAGATTACGATGTAAACGAGTTTACGTTTGCCTTGCTGAAAATCTCACAGAAAAGATTCAGACATGTCAGGATTCTGAATACGCATCACGTCCAGGCTGGTAGTGATGTATATTTATTATCAGGACACTGCAGTAATGTTAGTGTTTGTGTATGTGGCTGCACATAGCGATATAACTATATCGCTAGTGCAGTGTAAATGAATGGAGAGAAGTGCATGACGCTGATTGCTCACTGATTGGTCAGCGTCATACACTCCTCTGTACAATGCCCACTTGGTCTAAAGTAAAAACACGCCCACTTAGCCAATAAGAAACTATTTAGCATACAGCTAAAAATTGCTCCTAACGTGGTAAAAATAGATCGTTTTTCTAAATAAAAAACTCTGCTGTCACCTACATTACAGCGCCGATCTCCTTATGTAGGAGATAGGGCACGTATAATGTGGTGACAGAGCCTCTTTAAGCCATTTCGAAATACCATATGACATACTGGTAAAAGTGACATCTTTCCACATTCTGCTATTTCTCCCGTGTACGGCGATACCAAATATGTGTGTCTAATCTATTATATGGACCCGTTATAGGGCATATCATTGAAGCAGTCCATTTTGGCTATTGGAGGCCTTTTCTCGCCAGAGCTGATTTTAGGGAATCACGCTATATTTGCCGTGGTACTGCAGGTCATTTTGACAAGTATAAATGCCCTGCTAATATTCATCTAGGGGTATAGTGAGTATTTTTAATAGGTGGAAAGAAATAAAAAATAGGTTTTTCCAGAAAATACAGTATTGCTGCATTTTTACAGTGAAACATTATCCAATAAGCACCCCTCCCTATTGGTTCTCCCTACAAAGACAGTGTGAAAGTAAATGAGTTAATAATGTGGGTAATATCACGGTCTTTGCCGTCATAGATTATAAAGGCAGATGTGCAGCCTGTACTGCTCTCACAGAGCTTTTAGATTTGAACCCCATATTTTGCGCTCCTATTTAACTCATCAGCAATTCATCCACCGCTAGGTTTTTTTCGGGGTTGTACACCGGCATAAATGACTCCTCCAAAATGTTTATCAGGGGCCTTATATTATACAGGCGGTCACGGCCTGGATCACTACGGGGGGGCTGGTGATGGTCATTAAAATGAAGGAAGCGCATTAGCACCTCATATCTGCTTCTGGTCATAACGGCTGGAAAACAGGTGTGGCATGTGTAGGGCTTGTTGCCGAATATGACGGGATTGAGGCCATTTTCACTATCCCCTTGTTGAGGATGAGCCCCAAAAAATGTTTAAGTTCGCCAGTATTTGTGGGGTGCCACTGCTTTGCATAGGAGGGCGTTGGCTTTTCAGCAAATAATTGGCGAGCATACAGATTGGTTTGGTTAACAACCAGCTCCAATAGTTCATCTGTAATGAATATTTTTAAAAAATCAAGGGCTGTAAAATTTTCCACATTAATATTTATCCCTGGTGTGGGAATAAATTCTGGGATATTAGGGGAAAATGACTCTGTGGGTACCCACTCAATATATTCTGGGGGAATAGAGTAGGCCGTGTTTTGTGGTACTTCTGCGACATGCCCTGTGCTTGTGGACTCTGCAGCGACACTTGCATTTGCAGAAAGCGTATTACTGTCGTCGCTATCACTGGTAGACATTTCTACCTATAACGCGGTTTCTGTATCGCTTTCATCAGAGTCAGAAATTAACATGGGGTATGCCTCTTCCACCGTGAACCTTTTATGGGCCATTGTAATTACACACACGTACGACAAAGACTGTAACCAGATGCACTTTTATTATTTTTTCTTTACTTTTTTTTTTCACAGACGTCACACACGTACGCTACACAAAAACCCTAGGCTAAGCCTAGACTAACTATAGAATAGAACCTAGAATAACCCTAGACTAACCCTAAGGGCACGTTCACACGTGGTGGAATTGCTGTGGAATTCTCCAGCGGTCGTTTTTTACATTTGTTTCTATACATTTTTAGGAACGTTAGTGCAGACGTTGCGGAAAACTCCGCTGCGGACCATAGGCTGCGGTGCAGACATTTCTGTCCGAAGCATGCACTCCCTGTTGCGGAGAAGAAGCGGAATTTCACTGCGTATTTCAGCCTTTGCAATGCAAAAACTGAAATATGTGGCAAGCCCGCTGTGTTTTCTGCAACGTCTGAACTACCTGTCAAATATGCAAATGTTGGTGCAGATTCGTTGCGTAATTGCCCCAAATCTGCACTAACATTTGCAGCAGAAAAACTCTGCCCTAAGGATAACCCTAGCCTAGGTATACAATTGAAGTTTATACAAAGTTTATATATTAGATTTTTTATAATTTTGTGTCTTTGGTGTCACTGTAAAATTCTCTCTCTGTCTCTTCTCATACAAAGTAACAAGTGTGAGGAGAGGCAGAGAGACATGGGAGAGAAACACTTCATTTTTCATTTTTTGATCACTGTGAATGGTTCTCACAGTGATCACATGAACGGAGACCACTGACATTGGCCTCCGATCATCACTCTGAAGCCAAGGATGTTGCTAACTCCTTGGCTTCAGAGGCAGATTTCCCGATGACCGGGAAAACCGCTTCGATGCGGTCCCCTCCCTCCCAAACCACTCAGATGCGGCCGGCACTTG